>NC_089753.1:24169340-24511840 GCF_040412425.1 Macrobrachium rosenbergii | reverse complement strand
AAAAGACAGAACCAAGTAAAGGTTCGTTCCTAAGGGTCGAGCCAACTCGGGACTTACGAAACTGGAGATCCGAATTGGAACAAAGTCCTTCTTCTTAGCACCAGAATTGCTAAAAAAACTGCAGTCGGCAAGACCCTCCCAGGCAAGAAGAATTCATATTCTGTCGAAGCAGGGGTGGAAGCTTGGTGTCTCAACCTGAATAAACTCCTTTGAAGAAAAGAATTCATCAGGTCAAGAATGCTCGGAAGCCAGGACCCTATGGTTACACAAAACACTCGGCCCCTCGGGAACTGCAAGGGTTGCGAGTGATGAAGGTTATTCATTGGGGAAGCCGCGGTCCTGTCTCCAAAAACACAGGGGCGATCGCAACTTGAAGAGGAAGACCCTCGCTGTTTCCGAAGCTTGAAACTCCTGTGCCTCTCCCCTTGGAGGGAGACCTTGACAGATCCCATGAAACCCTCCTCAGCTACCTGGTTACAGTCATACCTCGATATTACGCAAGGTTAGGTTCCGGAGCCCCTCGTGCAAGGTGAATTTTTGTGTAAGTTTGGCATGGTCTTTAAAATTGCTAATAAATGTTTATTTCCAGAGTTTAAGTACTAAATATGACCCTAATCATGCTCCCAAAGTATTAAGCTAACTTTTAAATGAACTAAAGTTAGTGTAATTTTATTTAAAATTTAGCTTATTACCCTTAAAAAAGGAATACAAAATGGTTGACATAAAAATTGAGTACTGCACAGTTTCATAATAGCGTATTTACAGTAGATGCGTACATATACTAATGTTACCCCTAATTCGTGGGATGCCGTTTTCTTTGTCACTTAGAGTAAAAGCCGTTTTCTTTGCGTCACTAGGCAAAACGTCACAGTCAACAAAAGTACAATTCCATAAAACATCAAAAACATGTACATAATGTTCGTAGAAGGTAGTACAGTACAGGTAAAATATGACATTTTTATAATAAAATAAGATTTTATATCATACTTACCTGTTGTTTACATATAGCTGTAATTCTCGATCTCGACAGAAAATTCAAAACTGGCGGTCCCGCTAATATATGGTCAGGTGATACGACTACCCCGCCCTCTACCGGGTACCTGGATCCATTTCCATCAACAACTAATCATATTTTCTATGTCCCCTTGTCCCCCTTGCGGGAGGCGGGTGGGAATGTTTTATATGTAAACAACAGGTAAGTATGATATAAAATCTTATTTTATTATAAAAATGTCATTTTTATACATGAACTTACCTGTTGTTTACATATAGCTGATTGCCACATTGAGGCGGTGGGCATGGACAGCTGTAAGTGTTAAATGGAAAAACCTGAGATCATCAGGCTAAGAAAAACGTCTTAACTTTGGATCCTTACCTGCTAAGGAAGCTGTTTTCTCGGTTACTGCCTCTGTAACCTGCTATCCTTAGTGCAACTGCGGGGCCTAGTAGCTCAGACGCAGGTTGCTATATGGAGAAAGGTCTGTTGGCCCAGCCGTCTTCGACACAATCAACCAAAGCATATAATGCCCCTGCTCAGGCGCAGTACTCAAAGCATCCACCATCATATCACCCAACCATAAAAACTCACACTAACCTATTAAAATTAGACCTACAAGGCCATCTAACCTCTTAGGCTCTAGTAGTCGACCAAAAGAAACTTCTGCACCCAAGGAAACTAAGGAGAGGATCTAGAGCCTCTGGTTTCCTTGCCCATCACCGTGTCAGACGCAGCAATAAAGGGGCCCAACGTACTGCAGTCTTCATATGTGGTTTGGATCTGTCTCAGATAATGCGAGGCAAAAACAGACGAACATCTCCAATAAGTTGAACTTAGAATGTCCTTTAAAGCCATGTTCTTCTTGAAGGCTAAAGAAGTTGCAATAGCCCTAATTTCATGAGGCCTCACTTTAACTAAGGGGGAAATCCACATCCCTTAATTCCTTGTGTGCCTCCTGAATCAGTTCTTTCAAAAGGAAAGCAATCCCATTTTTAGATAGAGGGTTCTTGGGGTTCTTAGTTGAGCACCATAAAAATCATGAGTTCCTCTTACACTTCTGGTCCTGTCCAGATAGAATTTCAATGCTCTGACCGGACAGAGAAGTCTCTCCGTTTCTCTTCCACTCAAGGAGGATAGGCTAGGAATGGGAAATTCCCTTGGCCATGGATTACTAGGGTTTTCGTTCTTAGCTAGGAAACCCAACGTGAAGGAAACTACAGCCTTATCCGCACAAAAACCAACTCTTTTGTCCAGAGCATGAATCTCACTTACTCTCTTTGCCGAGGCCAGTGCCAAGAGAAAGAGAGTTTTCTTAGTTAGATTCCTAACGGAGCAGGAACTCAAAGGCTCAAAAGATTTGGAGGTAAGCCACTTTAGCACCACATCCAAATTCCAATGCGGTACACGAAGAGATTTGCCTTTAGTGGTAGCAAAGGATTTAAGGAGTTCTGCAATATCTTTGTCTGAGGAAAGGTCTATACCTCTATTCCTGAAAACTGCCGCCAGCATACTCCTATACCCTTAATCGTGCTGACAGCCAATTTCTTCTCCTTGTGCAGAAACAAAGAAAATCCGCCACCTGGCTTAGAGTCGAGAAGTGGAAGACACTCCAGACTCGGAGCACCACTCCTGAAGCGCTTCCACTTCGCTTGATAGACCTTTGTAGACGAGGGCCTGGTTGATCTAGCCATTGCCTGCGCCACTCTTCTAGAGAAGCCTCTCCTCCTGTAGAGTCGCTCGAGAGTCTGAACCCTGTCAGATTTAGATCTGACGGGTTCCTGTGGAACTTTCTGCTGTGCAACTGGCACAGAAGGTCTGGTCTGAATGGCAACCTCCTTGGCCAATCCACTACTTTCTCCAGTAGCTCTGGAAACCATGATCTTCCTGGCCACCATGGAGCTATAAGGATCATTGACACACCTTTGTGTGCTCGAAACTTTTCAGGACTTCTCCCAGCATCCTGAAGGGAGGGAATGCATAAAGGAAGAGACCCGACCAGTCCAGGAGCATGGCATCCACCGCTAATGCTTCTGGGTCTGGAACAGGAGAGCAAAAGAGAGGTAGTCTGCGGTTTTCCCGTTGCTAACAGGTCTAGCATGGGAGTTCCCCAAACCTTCCACAGGCCTTGGCAGACTTTCTGGTGGAGGGTCCATTCCGTCGGAATGACCTGGAGTGACCTGCTGAGGATATCCGCTCTTACGTTGAGAGCTCCCGGGATGAAGCGAGTTACTAGCTCTATGTTCTTGGTTGCCGCCCACAAAAGCAGGTCTTTGCGATCTCGAACAGAGAGAAGGAGTGAGTGCCTCCTTGTTTTTCTTCACGCACGCCAGAGCTGTGGAGTTGTCCGAGTGCACTACTATCTTTTGTTTTCCACCAGAAGCACGAAATGTTCCACGGCTAGATGTATTGCCTTCAACTCTTTCGCATTTATGTGCCAGTCCCGTTGGGATGAAGACCAATTGCCTGACACTTGAAGATCCCCCAATGTTGCTCCCCAACCCTCGTCTGAAGCGCCGGAGAACAACATCAGGTCTGGGTTCCTCTGTCTCAGTGACAAACCTCGATCTAGTTTGCTCCTGTCGTTCCACCATGACAGGTCTTGCTTTACTTGAGTGGATAGAGGAAAACAAACGAATCCGTGTCTTTCTTCCTGTTCCAGATCTGCTGTAGGAAGAACTGAAGAGGTCTCATGTGTAGCCTCCCCAGACTGACGAACATCTCTAGCGATGAGAGGGTGCCTAAAAGGCTCATCCATTCCTTGGCAGAACAAGTCTTGGCTGCCATCAGGTATCTCACTTTCAGCAGGCATTTCTCGATCCTTTGAGGCGTCGGAAAAACCTGAAAAAGAACTGAGTTCATCCGAACTCCCAAATAAGTCAAGTCTTGAGATGGAGAGAGTTGTGACTTTGGAAGATTTACTATGAGTCCCAATTGTCGGTAAGAGAAAGGGTCCTTTGTAGGTCCTTCATGCATTGGCCTTTTGACGGAGACCGGATCAGCCAGTCGTCGAGGTAAAGGGAAATGTGAATTCCCTCTAAGTGAAGCCATTTCGCAATTGGAGCCATCGTCCTTGTGAAAACTTGTGGGGCTGTTGATAGGCCGAAGCAAAGAGCCCTGAATTGAAAAACCCTGCCTCTGAACACAAACCGTAGGGAATTTCCTTGATCTCGGATGGATAGGTATATGAAAGTATCGTCCTGGAGATCGAGGACACCATCCAGTCTCCTTCCTTCAGGGAATTGATAACCGACTGTGTGGTTTCCATCTTGAATGGTGTTTGAAGCACAAATTTGTTCAGGGCGCTTACGCCGAGGACTGGTCTCCATCCTCCTGACGATTTTGGAACCAGAAACAGACGGTTGTAGAACCCCGGAGATGAAGGTTCGAGGACTGCTTCTATGGCTCCCTTTTGAAGGAGGGAAGTAACTTCCTCCTCCAACACCACAAGTTTCTCTGAGTCCCTGGATGATACGTTGAAGTCTACTGGCGAAGACTTTAAAGGAGGACTCTCTGAGAAGGGAATGGTGTAGCCTTCTCTCAGAACGTTGATCACCCAGGGTTCTGCTCCCTTGGCCTCCCAAACTTGCCAGAACGACTTTAGTCTGGCTCCGACCGTTGCATGAAGGACCTTGAACTCATCGGTTGGTACCCCTAGCTTTCTGGGGATGAGAAGAGAATTTTCCTCTTCCCCTAGCACGGGAAAAGGGCCGAGAAGGAGTACCCCGAGAAGGCCTAGAGGATACAGGGAAAGAAGGCTTGGGTACTACTGGAGAAGTCGAAAACCTGGGTCTTTTCGAAGAATGAGCCAGTAGGTCTTGAGTAGACTTCCGTGAGAGAGCCTCCGAAATTTCCCTAACTAACGTGGCGGGAAAAAGGGATTCCTTAAGCAAAGGAGCAAAAAGAAGAGCAGATTTCTGGTTCCTGGAGACTCCTCTCGCGACAAACGAAATCCAATGTGCTCTCTTCTTCAAAATGCCGTAGCAGTCACTGAGGCAATTTCTGACGTTCCGTCCGTGATGGCCTTGTCCAGGCAGGCCAAAATAGCATCAAGATCTGTAGCAGTCTTGGGGGGAAGATCACAGACTTTCACTATCCTGCTCAAGGCTCCTATAGACCAGTCAATAAAAGAAAAGATCTCCAAGATCCTATAGGAACTCTTCACCAGATGGTCAATTTCCAAGACGAAGCCGACTTTGGATGAAGAAAAGCTGAGCGACGGGCAGAATCCACAAGGCTGGAGAAATCCCCTTGAGAGGAGGCAGAGTCTCCCAAGGAAAAGACTTCCCCAGTCTCATACCACGAACGAGACTTAAAAGACAGTTGAGAGGGGGGAAAACAGAAAGATGTTTTACCCTGAGATCTTTTCTTGCTCAACCATCCTTCTTGCCTTCGGAGAGCTCTTTTTCGCGAAACAGACAGGACCAGCTTCAGAAATCTAGAGGAAGGAGGTTTAAAATCCTTGGCAAACTGCGTGAGTCGGAGACGAAGGGGAAGCTGGAGCAAAGTCTTCTTGAAAATGTTCTTCAAAAAGTTGTAAGAGATGCTTAAAGTTGGACGTAGGAGCAGACGGAACATCATCTACTTCCGAAACATCGGAAACTGGGGAGAGAATCTCTGAAGCAGTTGGAGCACCGCGGATAGAAACGTCTCCGGGAGCCAAACTTGCGTTATCCTCTTGAGTATCGCGAACGTCACCGAGGCGCCAAGAGCCCGACCAGCGTCAAGCGTATCCAAACAAGAGCTTGAGAGGAGTCAGGAGCCTTAGAAGATCCGAGAGCCAAAGAGGCGCCAAAAACCACGGTAGCGCTAGAAGCGCAAACATTGTGCGCCTTGAAACGTGTTTGAGAGGCGCCAAGCGCCAAAGTAGCGTCGTGAGTGCGGCCGGTGCGGGCGGAAGTGGGCGCCAGGAGCGATCGAAGCGGAGCCAGGCGCGCGAGAGGAAGCGGAGCCAGGCGCGCGAGCGAAGCGGCGCCAGGTGCGTGAGCGGGAGCAGAGACCGAGCCTCAGTTGCAGAAGGAACCTGAAGTGCTGGAGCTTTAAAACCTTCGAAAAGTCTCAAAATCTTGTCCAATTTGTCCTCTTGCGAAAGGGGGCCAGGAACCGGAGGCATAAAAGCCGACTTGGGATCCAACGGGAAGGAAGCCGCTACTTGCATGCTAACAGGAGGATCCGCGCCGCTACGATCCGTAGAACGTACATCCGGACTGCCTGAAGAAGAAGAGATCTCTGGGCTATCCCAAAAACTACAAGACGGAAGAGGAGAACGTGCCGAAAGTTTCTTGATAGGAACTTGACTTGAGAGGAAGCTCTCGTCTCTTCAGCGGCCTACTAGACTCTGACTGCTTCCAACTCCTCCTCGACGAAACAGAAGCACAAGAAGACACTTCCGCATCGCTTTTACTATAGCGAGCTGCAACAGCCTGGGACGCAACAGGACTGTTAGAGGAGCAACTGCTCGTGAGCAGACCCCACTCGCCTCCCTTCGGCTTTCGGCATGTCTTCTCTCCTGAGCCCTGGGAGCCGGACAGAGGCCTCGACCTAGGAGAGCGAGGGGACGAACAGTCACCTCCTCCACAACACTATCACTCGCAACACTTCGATGTCTAGACATCGCACTCACATCCTGGCCAATCTTCTCTATCGCAGAGAAAAGAGCCGAAATCTTACCATCAAATTCTGCCCGAAGGTCTGACACGGTAGTGGGTTCGGAAACAACAGGTTCCGGGGCAGGAATAGGAACAGGAGGGGTAACAGGAACAGAACAAGAGGCAATACTACTCCTACTCTGGGAGGAACTTCTGGCCGAAGCCTTACGTGCCCTATCTTTACTTAATTTTGCCTGATATTTAGCCAACTTTTGCCAATCAAGCACAGACAAAGACGAACATTCATCACATCTATCCAGATTCGTGCACAATTTCCCTCTACAGTTAGAGCAAGAAGAGTGAGGGTCTATGTTAGACCGAGACATTCGAGTTTTACAACCCCCCCCGCAATATCTAATTTGAGATCCTGAATCAGACATAACTAGAAAAAATCTCAACCAAAGCCAAAAAACAAGCCAGAACCGTCAACAAAAGTGGGTACTTCACCAAAGAAGAAACGAAAAAGCACCGATGAATTTCCTGAAGAGGAGCAGACGACTAGTCGCCGGCCCCGACAGAGAAAATATGATTAGTTGTTGATGGAAATGGATCCAGGTACCCGGTAGAGGGGGGGTAGTCGTATCACCTGACCTATATTAGCGGGACCGCCAGTTTTGAATTTTCTGTCGAGATCGAGAATTACAGCTATATGTAAACAACAGGTAAGTTCATGTATAAAATCAATCAATTTAAAATTATATACTGTACAGGTAATGACGTACCAGAGAAATAATAAGTTGTAAAAGTATGTTTGAGCGCTAACTACGAAAGAGAGAGAAGAGAGAGAGAGAGAGAGAGAGAGAGAGAGAGAGAGAGAGAGAGAGAGAGAGAGAGAGAGATACTGTAATAAAGTAACTGTACTGCTTTTGTATCGCATTTATGTTTCGTATAAAAGACGCATACAGATATATATAAATACAAATTTTCCATTCTGATTTTACACCTAAAAACACTGAAAGAAAACTT
The DNA here is from genome assembly GCF_040412425.1 of Macrobrachium rosenbergii. Taxonomy (NCBI): domain Eukaryota; kingdom Metazoa; phylum Arthropoda; class Malacostraca; order Decapoda; family Palaemonidae; genus Macrobrachium; species Macrobrachium rosenbergii. The sequence goes on along the minus strand of NC_089753.1, from coordinate 24,504,232 downwards.
AAAAATTAAACACACTTTCTACAGGGCTATCATCTTTGAAAAATGCAGTAACTAAGGGTATCACATCTTGTAAAAGTACACCAACTGAACGTGTTGTAATTACATGCACATACAGATTGCACCAGCACTTTTCTCCGAGGTGAACAGAGTAATTTTCAGAGAATGACACTTATACAACTCTTAGTTACATCTCTGATATTACATTAACGAATTCATTTTATCAAGTGAGCGCGACTGAACAACCTCATCTCAAGGTCATGTAAAGTCCTTGTGACAAAGACTTTGCAAATGGACATAATACTTGTATGATATTTATTAAATTCATTTTTACGGAAATATAAATATAAATTTTCCATATCGATTTTACAGTTAAAAGCATGAAAACTTATAAATGTACTTCAAACATTAAACAAGCATTTTCTGCAGGGTATCATCTTTGAAAAGTGCAGTAACTTTGCAAATGGGTATCACATCTTGTAAAAGTACACTTTTGAATGTGCTGAAATTACCTTTGCATCATATTTATGCATGTACAAAAATAAAAATAATACATTTTCGATACAGATTTTACACATGAAAGCATGAAATGCATTTTTCATAGAGATTTTACACATGAAAGCATGAAATGCATTTTTCATAGAGATTTTGCACATTAAAACATGAAATGCATTTTTCATACAAATTTTACATACAAGCATGAAATGCATTTTTCATACAGATTTTACACATAAAAGAATGAAATGCATTTTTCATACAGATTTTACACATAAAAGCATGAAAACTTGTAAATTACTTAAAAAATTAAACACCCACTTCTGCAGGGTTTTCAAGAATTTTGTGTCTGTGAAAAATCGCGTATGCCCATTAGTTAGGTTCCAGTGAAAAGTTGTGTGTGTGTGAAGTGCAAGCAACTCGAATCGTGTGTAAGATCATAAGTATTACTGTATACTACGAGAGAATCAGAGGACCGACACCCAAAGCACGCCAGGATAATCTCATCAGAGCTCTCTCTCTCCGTCTCGCGCCTCTCGGAACAACTGAGAGGAGAAGAGAACAGGTGAGGCGAAAGAGTATCCCTACCTGTCCTGCCAGTAAGATAAGCAGGAGAGGCGAACCGTGAGCGATAATCAGCCGAAGGAGATTACTGCTACACGGGGGAAGAAGAGCACTTTTGCCGTGGGAAAGCACCTTCCTGGGAAGAGCAAAAAGTTCACTCAAACATAGCCGAGAACCAGAATCGGAAAAAACCGACTAGGACCGAGCCGAGACGCACCGAACCGAGCCGATCACGCGAACGCCATCCAACTGGTTGGTATGTGCGGTGGACTGGGAGGCAGGTGGGGCGAGCCGAGCCAGTCTGGTAAGCAGAGCCGAGCTGAGCCAGTCTGGCAAGCCGAGTCGAGCCGAGCCAGTCTCGTAAGCGCGACCAGGGGCCGAGCCGATCGCGCAAACACAATCGGAACTGGGCAGGCTGGAACTCGTCTGCCGTGAACAATTGCTAGTTTCCCGAATTATAAACTCCTTTGAGGCCGAGGCCCCTCGAGAAGAAGGTTCAAAGGGGAATTCTGTGTCTGCTATCTTGCATGCTCGAACCCTAAAGTTCAAGACACAACAATGAAGCCCAGCCGAGCAACCGAAGCAGCTGGCGGGCAGTATCGAGATACCTGGCTTCTTGGCACCCAGACACCTGGGTACCCTAGCAACCAGACACCTGGGTGTCTTGGCACTTTCTCTTGTTCTGTGCCTCTCGTCAGGAGAGCGCTCGTGATTCACAGAATTCGAGCTACCCACGAGACTGCCAAAAATCGGGAGCGGCTGCTTTCAGTTTCCTAAGAGATTGAAAGAGCCAAGCACAGAACCAGTCTTAGATGCAGACTTCCAAGACTGGCAATGAGGGCGTGGCCTCAAGAGGCCGCGCTCTTGCAGCCCCCGAAATGCAAGATCCCACAAGAGAAAACGAACAGCCAACGAGAGAAACTTGTCTCCCAGAAGACAGTCAGTCCCTTAGAAGTCCTGCAGGACTCCCGAAGGGAATCTCTTCCCTGCTTCTTCTGATGTTCGAACCTACAGGATTGAGACACCAGGCTGGGAACCCAACCGAGCACTGGCAGGCACTCGGGGAGTGCTTGCAGTGCTGGCAGGAAGAGCCGAGACACCTGGGTGCCTCAGCCCTTTCTCTCGCACTGCTCCCGAATTGGGCCGAGGAAAATCTCTCCAGACCCGATCGGGATACTCGATATTCCATAGAATCTTGAGCACTCGGAGTGGCTCGCGAATGAGCGCCCGAAGCAGCCCCCGTCTTAGAGGTGGAACCTCTAGGACTGGGAATGGGATCGCAAACCCAGGTCTGCGCGCCCGCGGCTTCCAAAACACAAAACCCAGGGCTATGCAAATCGATTTCCTAACCCGAAGGTCGGGAAGAGCCAGTGAGAGACCCACTGCCTCCTCGGAAGGAGGCAGTACCTGGACGTCCAAGGGCATCAAGGGCAAGAAGCAGCCTTCCTCTCCTTCGGCCGACGGAGGTCTGTCCGATTCTCAGGACTCCCTTGGACCTCGGCAGAGGAAGGGAAGATGCAGCAGGAGACGAAACCGAAGAAAAGATGAAGAAGACGGCGGCTACTTCCACAGGGTGGCTTCCTTCACCTCCACTCCGACATCTTCTACAGGATGGTGGACACGAAACATTGTAACCTCCAGGGCAGTCAGGCAGGAACACAACGGAAGCGGCCCAGGACACCACCACCAGGAGAAGCAACAGGCATGATCAGGACAGCCGATGCAGGAGCTATGGCAGCGGTTCGGAAGGCAGAAGCTACTGCAACGGCCAGGAACATCACTTCAACAGGGCGACTTCCTTCATCTTTACGCCGACATCTTCTACAGGATGGCAGACATCATAACCTCTGGGGCAGCTGGCAGGAACAAAACGGAGGTGGCCCCGGGCACAACCTACAGGAGAAGCGGCAGGCATGATCAGGACAGCCGATGCAGGAGCTAAGGCAGAGGTTCGGAGAGCAGGAGCTACTGCAACGGCCAGGAACGTCAATTTCACAAGGCGACTTCCTTCCCCTTCACGCCGACATCTTCTATAGGATGGCAGACATCGTTACCTCCAGGGCAGCTGGCAGGAACACAACAGAAGCGGCCCCGGGCACGACCACTAGGAGAAGTAGCGGGCACGATCAGGACAGCCGATGCAGGAGCTAAGTTAGAGGTTCGGAAGGCAGGAGCTACTGCAACGGACAGAAATGTCACATGAAAGTCACCAGCAGCGACAGGAACGATCAGGGCGGCTGCAGCAGGAGACCAGGAAGAGCAGCCCACTGACTGTCATCGAGTTGACAAGAGCATAACACAGGGAACAGCAGGAGCAGATGGACCACAGATATGCCGGAGGCAGTGCAACAGCATACATGAAGACCAGTAATGACAGCGATCGATCCACATCGGCAGGAACAGTCAGAACGATCCCAACATGGAAATATGTCATCTATCCAGGTAATATGGTCGATCCCGGAGTAACACTAACCCTTAAACGCCGAGCCTCTATATACAAAAACGTCTCCCGTATGCTGGCAGCATTCGGGAGTTAGCGAGAAAGCGGAAAAAGTTTTTTCAAAAAATCACAGCACGCTTAGTTTTTAAGATTAAGAGTTCATTTTTGGCTCCTTTTTTGTCATTGCCTGAAGTTTAGTATGCAACCATCAGAAATGAAAAAAAATACTATCATATATAAATATTGAAATATATGACAACGCAAAAAAAATTTTCATATATAATTTTATACAAATCACGCTGTGAGCAAAACGGTTAAAGCTAACGGATTATTTTTTTTTCTTTGTATTGTACACTAAATTGCTATGATTTTGGTATATAACAAATTGTAAAACAATCAAAGCAACACAGAGAAAATATTATCACAATATGATGCATGAATCCGTATTGCTCAGATGTAAAAAAATGTTTTTTTCAAAAATTCACCATAAATCGAAATATTGTGCTAGAGACTTCCCATTTGTTGAAAAATGAAGCTAATTGATTGAATATTACTAGACTGTAAGTGTTTTAGCTTACAATTGAAGTTTTCGACCATTTCGGTCGAGTTAAAGTTGACGGAAGGTTGAATTTTTTCTATTTATCGTAATTTATATGAAAATATTTCAAAACTGATAAAAGCTACAACCATGAGTTATTTTCTGTTGTATTCTACATGAAATTGCACACATTTTCATATATAAAAGTTTATGTAACGACTAATATAAAACGGTGCAAACATTACGACAACGTGACGAAAGAATTTCTGAGATGTTCGGCCTAGTTATTACATGGGCATTTAAGGAAAATGTTTTTTCAAAAAAATTCACCATAAATCAAAATATTGTACTAGAGACTTCCAATTTATTGCAAAATAAAGGTAAATGATTGAATATTACTAGAATGTAACAGTTTTAGCTTACAATTGCGTTTTTCGACCATTTCGGTCGAGTTAAATTTGACCGAAGGTTGAAATTTTGGCAGTTATCGTGATTTATGTGAAAATATTTCAAAAGTGATAAAAGCTACAACCATGAGTTATTTTCTGTTGTATTCTACATGAAATTGCACATTTTCATATATAAAAGTTTATGTAACGACTAATGTAAATGATGCAAACATTACGACAACGTGACGAAAGAATTTCTGAGATGTTCGGTCGAGTTACACAGCGCAGACGTAAGGAAAAAGTTTTTTTTCAGAAATTCACCATAAATCGAAATATTGTGCTAGAGACTTCCAGTTTGTTGCAAAATGAAGGTACATGATTGAATATTACTAGAATGTAACAGTTTTAGCTTATAATTACGTTTTTTTACCATTTTGGTCGAGGTAAAGTTGACCGAAGCTTGAAATTTTGGCAGTTATCGTGATTTATATGAAAATATTTCAAAACTGATAAAAGCTACAACCATGAGTTATTTTCTGTTGTATTCTACATGAAATTGCACACATTTCCATATATAAAACTTTATGTAACAACTAATATAAAATGGTGCAAACATTACAACAAAGTGACGAAAGAATTTCTGGCACGGACGTAACGAAAAAGTTTTTTTCAAAAATTCATCATAAATCGAAATATTGTGCTAGAGACTTCCAATTGGTTGCAAAATGAAGGTAAATGATTGAATATTACTAGAATGTAAGAGTTTTAACTTACAATTGCATTTTTTTACCATTTCGGTCGAGTCAAAGTTGACCGAAGGTTGAAATTTTGGCAGTTATCGAGATTTATATGAAAATATTTACAAACTGATAAAAGCTACAACATGGGTTGTATTTTGTTGTATTTTACATGAAGGCATTTCCGATGCTGCACTACCTCAATCAATTTGAAATCGTCCATGACAGACACTAGTTACAACTAGACTGCTCTTGTAGCAGTTGGAACGTTACGACTGGAGACTCGTCACTCGAGCCGCTTGGGTTCTATGGCTGCAGACGTGCCATTGAAAACCCTCTCATTTGATATAATGGAAACGAGTGCAAATTGGGAGCCACGAGGCTACACCTCGCAGGTACAGAAGCTTCAACCGCTGCATGACAACCCACCTTTAAGGGGCAAATAACAGTTGGCCGACAATAAACAAACTCACCTCCATTATCAGCAGCCCTAAAAGTGAAGAAAAACACAGTTTCTGGGTAGTTTACAGTTTAGTTGGCCAGGCCACGCAACACCTTCTGCCCATACTACAATCACTCCGCCAAGGTAAGTAGTTCCGCGACCCGACCCTGCTCGCGACCCAGCGACCCCATGTGTGTGCCCCAAGATCTGACCCAGTCTATTCCCAGTTTGCCAAGATGTCGTCCATGCCGTCCGCGCTGCATCCCTCTCACGTGCAATTTGCCGCCGCCAATCCGGTGACGATACTCGATGTAGTTGTGTTTTGCAATGACGAGAAGTCACTGATAGTGTATTTAATGAAGAGTGGCCTTGTTGGTGACTTCAGTGGTGTTTGTGGCCACTGCAAAGAAGAAACTGTCAGTCTGGTGAAACATGGCGACAGTTTCCAGTAACGCCACTGCAGGAAGCACATCCATTTCCCGATGATTCTGATTCCGACTAGGGTAAGTGGGGTTTTTTATCAATTTACGGTTACACATTTTACTGGCTTTCTGGGGGGTCCGGGGAGGGGCGAAGCCCCCCCCATCTAGGTCAGGTCACGCCGTCTTGTGTGAGGTTAGGTAGGTCCGATCTGATTAGGTAAGGACCTGGCATAACAGGAAGACTTCGGTCGGTATTATTTTACTTATGGACATTAATTGCTTTCAACATAAAATATAGGTTTTTCTGTTGTATTATGATGTGATTTGAATGATTTTGAGGTTGATTTCCATCGCAAATGAATACTTATCCTTCCCCGGCAAACGATATATACAAAATTAATAAAATTATGACTTGTCAGAATACTGCACCCCCCTCTCCATAGCTAATATGGCAAAACTTTCATCAGTAAACACAGTTTTGCCGTATTAGCTATGGAGAGGGGGGTGCAGTATTCTGACAAGTCATAATTTTATTAATTATGTATGTATACAGTATATCATTTGCCGGGGAAGGATAAGTATTCATTTGCGATGGAAATCAACCTCAAAATCATTCAAATCACATCATAATACAACAGAAAAACCTATATTTTATGTTGAAAGCAATTAATGTCCATAAGTGAAATAATACCCTTCGGTCAAATTGTTAGCTGACTTTCAGGGGGGTCCAGAGGGGGCGAAGCCCCCCCATCCAGGTTAGGGCACGCCGCCCTATGTTACACCAAAAATGAAAGGTAAATTCATAATTAGCGACCAAAAAACTGTAGAAAGAGTCAAGTTATAGTGCCGTCGGCGACGCGGAGATACCCTACAAAATGTTTGTACAGTATATATATAATCGTATATTTATGATTATATATTTGGATGGTCCCACATGGGGGGGGTGGGGGTCGGGAGGTATACCAACACGATGACATGCCCTGGCCCTACACCTCTACTTGCTGAAGGGTCAAATGTAAAGGAATATGCGCAAAATAAGCGAAGAAAAGGCTTCGGCCACAAACCTCTTTCCTCTAGGTCTCTGCCCTGTTGCAGCGGCTCTCGCAGGCGCTCCACCAACACCAACAACACCCGCTTCGTTCCTCTCCTGACCAGACCCCTGGCCTGCAGGTCAGCTATTTTGAGCTTGACCGGGTCTGACGTGTCACTCATGGTGCCAATGATCACTTTCCGAAGCAAACCAAACGTTATAATCGCGTCAAACAACAGACGCGGGCTTTGATCCGTACGGGGAAATGTTTAAATGGCGGCCACTAGTTGTAGTGGTAGTAAGCGCGAAATCTTTGGTACGGCTCATTTGATCATTCTATTCCTCCTTTGTTTGAAGTTTATTGTCTGTAATAATACCAAAAATCTGTTATAAATTCTTTCCTTTTTCAATTTCTTCTTTCGACAGACCTCCAGATAGGATATTAACCATCAATTCCTCTTTATTTTCTTGATAAGGCTGCTGCACGAATCTATATCTATTTCTCACGTCACTGTATGCTGGGCAGTAGAGTAAGATATGATCAAAGTTTTCGGCTATTTCTACACAGCACAAACATTTTGTATCTTGCCCTTTTAGCCTATTCCTATCGTTTCATTCTAGTGTGCTTAGTCTAGCCCTACTGATAAGCATTGTTTTTTCAGCGCTATCATACCAGATTTCTTATCTTTGTTTTCTTTATATTCTCTATAGATTTATGAGGTTGTCTTGTCATTCATTTCTTTCTGCCATGTCCAACTCATTTATCATCTCGTTTATCTGCTTATCTTTAAGGAAGGTATTGAGTGACATACTGGCTGGGTGTTGTTTAGTTTATTACTGGTTCCTTACTGAATGAAAGTACATTGTTGTTGTTTTAGATTAGCTGGCCTTGTGCCAGCACGTGCTCTTGCTCCTAGAGCAACCCGTAACTCTAGGTTGGTGAGTCTGTGAGATGGGTAGGTTAGATGAATGTACAGAATCTTCGAAGTTGTTTCGGACATCTGTGCTTGTCGACAGACAAACAGATGGCGATTGTGAGAGACATAATAAACGTACAATGATAAAACATATATCAATGGAAAGGCCAGGAAATTCCACATGTGGACATTTGCATGACATTCGAGACAGATTAATGTATACAATGCAGTAGCATAATACATGTGAAATGGCGAGACGTTTGGCGTCTTCACAAACAGAAGATTCGGTGGAACATTATGAGTACATAATCGAAATGCTTGCATGGCAATGCAAGTAGTGGTGAGTGTACATGAATCGAGACAATAATGGTTAGAGAAAAATAGACAGGAATATTGTATGGTAGAAGTTGCGTTCCTTCGAGCAATCGCCGCTGACGCACGAGAGAGAGAGAGAGAGAGAGAGAGAGAGAGAGAGAGAGAGAGAGAGAGAGAGAGAGAGAGAGAGAGAGAGAGAGAGAGAGAGAGCCGGATGCTTGTTGTCCTGTTTTGTCCGATGGCTGACTCACTTGAGTGCCCGTAGGACCTTACAAACTTTAACTCTACTATTTTTTGGCTCTGCTGTTGGCATTTTTTCTTTTTTTAAGGAAAAGGCATAATTTATTGTTTACACAAGTTACTAAATGGTTCCGCATCAACGGTATATCCTACTGTATTTTGGAAAGGTTCGCTTGAAAGTTGTTAAATACTGAATTTTTACAGGGCGTCCTGAATCAAAAACTAATAAATCATGCCCGAGATACATACTAATGATAGAAAAACGTCATTTTATTTGTTAAAGTTATCTAGTCCATAAGAAACTTCGCATAAATTATATATGTCATCGTAGCTAAGCTTATTTTCACGATAGGTCTGGGATTGTAAGAGCCCTGACGCTGTCTCTTCCAAACACGTGTGTGTTTGTGTTCGTCGATCGTCATCATCGGAGTCGACAGGACAAAACAGGAGCGTCTCGTTTTCTTTCTACAGAATGCGATTTCAACCATACAATATTTCAGTCTTTCTCCACATTGTTGTTTGATTTAATTCACCACTACTTGCATTGCCGGCAACAATTCTAATCATGTACTCATAATGTTCCAACGAATCTTCTGTATCAAACTGTGTGTATGTTTCTGTTTGTGAAGACAGGTCTCTCCATTTCACATTTATTATGCTATTGCAAAAATCCATTAATCTGTCTTGAATCTCATGCAATTGGCCATATGTAGAATTTCCTGACCTTCCACTGATGTATGTTTTCATTCATATGTTAATCATGTCTCTTGATATCGCCATCTGTTTGTCTGCGAGACAAACACAGATGTCTCAATTTTATGTCCGTTTTACCTGTCTGTGTGTAAACGATATATTAAAGATAATATCAATAACATCTTAAAGAGGACAAGAAATCTGTTATGATGATATTGAAAAAACTTTTTTCCATCTGTTGGCCTCTCCCACTAGCCAACACTCACTCTATCGTATTTATCCTCATCTGATGGGAATAGGGTTCAAAGAGGGCAAAGATGCCTGTTAAACCTTTAGAATTTCAAATTTTCAAAATCACTTTCATGTATCATAATAAAGTTTTCATTAAAATACCCATCTCACAGACTCAAAAACATAGAGGCTGCTTGAAGGGGAAGCCCGTGCTGAAAAAGGCCAGAATTTCTAAAAAAAACAACAACAACATCTCTCAGTAAGGAACAACCAATAAAACCAGTTAACACCCAGCCAGTATGTCGCTCATAACCCAGTTAAAACTGGTGACCAAGGTGACTCGAAGGACCCGGCCGACCCAAGATGACGACCCACGCGCTGATAGACCCTTCGCCGCCTCGCTGTTTCCCGCCGTTCCTGAGTTCTCAGTATTAGTCCGACCCTCCGAGATGACCCACTCCACCACCGGAGCCCTGGATACCTCCTCCAGGAAACCTGAAGCCGCCCTGCACTCGTACTGGACGAGCTGACCAACGAAGGACCAGCCACGTCATCCTTCAGCCTGCTGCCGCCCTCTCGAGCTGGCTGTTGGTGGATCAGCCGCCGTCATCCTTCAGCCCTCGAGCCGGCCACCGAAGGATCATCCGACGTCACCCTTCAACCAGCTCCCGTCCTCCTCGAGCTCCTGCTGGCCGGTGCCGCCCTTTCCTACCCGCTTTTAGCCCAAGGTTCTGACTACAATTGTCGCAAGACAATTTCCGCATCGATGCCTCGCTTGTCGGGGAAATTGGAATGTACCTTCGCCGTGTTTCCAAACAATCAGACGTTACACGTCTTGGGAGACGCTTGCATTTACCGGACGGGGTATGACGCTGTCTCTTCCAAACACGTGTGTGTTCGTGTGTTCGTCGATCGAGTCGACAGGACAAAACTTGGAGCGTCTCGTTTTCTTTAGTTCTACAGGAACGCGATTTCAACCATACAATATTTCAGTCTTTCTCCTAAGCATTGTTGTCTTAACAGTATGTTACAATCACCACTAATCGCATTGCCACAAGCATTCTAATCATGTACTCATAATGTTCCAACGAATCTTCTGTATCAAACTGTGTGTATGTTTCTGTTTGTGAAGACGCCGGTCTCTCCATTTCACATTTATTATGCTATTGCATTGTATCCATTAATCTGTCTTGAATCTCATGCATTGGCGATTTGTAGAATTTGTCCCCTGACCCTTCCACTGATGTATGTTTCATCACCATATTTTAATCATGTCCTTGATATCGCCATCTGTTTACCCCTTTTACAGATGTCTGAACCTTTATGTCCGTTTTACCTGTCTGTGTTTAACGCTCCGCTGCACGCGTCAATAACATCTTCCAAGATTCTGTACAGTATATCTCTCAGTGGAACAACCAATAAACCAGTTAACACCCAGCCAGTATGTCGCTCATTTCCATTCTTCCAGGTAAATGTTTTTCACTATCAAAGGCCTAATTCCAGTCAATCTTTTAGCCTCGCTCTTAGACTCTTTTCAGTCAGATTTGCATACTGGAAATGTCACTAGCTTTTAATTTACTTGTTTTTCTGTCAATTTACTGGACAAATAGCAGTTTACAGTGTGTCTAAATACACACCATTTACATATATAAAAAACAACAAGTAATACATCAAATTAAAGCTGTGAACCTTACCTTTACAAGATGCCTTAATTCATCTGAAATGCACTTTGTGATGTAGACAGATAAGAGATAACCATGGATCAATATGAAAAAGAAAATCAAATAAGATTTCTGCAAGCAAAATTTAATTTATCATCTATTCAAAATATGGACAAGAAATCTGTTTGATGATATTAAAAAACATTTTTCTATTCTATGCATCTTCTTTAATCGACAGAATGGGCTAAAGGAAAGATAAAAATGAATATTTCATTTCTTTTTTCATTTGTTTTAGAAATAGTTTTTATCGGCAGCTAATATCAAAATACCTTTGCATGAATGCTGAAAATACCCGAATGAAAAAAATATATATATGTGGTTTTAGGGACAAAGATTTGATTATATCAAGGAGGATTAAAACGACCAAGGGAGCCGTTTCAAAGGCGAATCCAGCTTACTAAAACACTACTTGTCGATTTTGACCTCTGTCCGTTCTCGGTTGATGCTTCTCGTTCCAGGAAAACGCTTTGGATTTTCTCTTAGATCTTTGACCTTCTTTGCAAATCCTGCTGATTGTTCTCTTAGATCATTGCAAGCTCAAAGTGGCAGTGTTTTTGAGGGCTGAACTGGGTCCAGAGGTCTTCTACGGAAAAATAAGCCGGTGTTGGTGGAACGATTGAGGAGCCTGTGGATGAAGATTAAGAGGAGAACAGGACTTCCTTCCATGTTGTTTGTATTAGCGACAGACGCCTGTTTTTAATGAGTCACTGAGTGTTTTGACTGAGCTTTTTTGGGGTTCTGATACTGGCGGTGCATTTGACATCTATTTTATGCCCTGAGGTCACCTTAACAGGTGTTTAGAACTGGCGGGGCTGGAAATTTTTGTCACGTTTAAGATTAACCGGTTGTTTTATGTTGTTAAATGAAAAAATTACGAGGGTCTTTGTCTTGGGAAAAATTGATTAGAAACCAATTATATTTGTGTTCTACCCAAAAATTATGCTGCCTTCAATAATCAACAAAAAACTGTGGGAATATTTGTTAGAAAGAAATCGCCGCCACGGAGCTACACCTCCATGCCCTGCCATTCGGGGGTAAAAGTTCGTTTCCATGAAGGATTCCACATGGGGCTACTAGGCTAGTACTAAACTGATTAATCTAAAAAAAATTGTCAATTATTTACATATTTATTTTTTATTATGATGAATATTAGCTTGCAAGAATTACGCATATAGATTATTTGGAGCGCGTGAATGTCCGCGGTAACCCCAATTTGCCGCCGAAAAAACGCTATAGAAAATGCAATGAAAAGACATTATGCTTGATATTTGTAAACAATCTGCTTCATTCGGTGGCGCAAAAAAAAAAGCGACGGGAAAACTACTACGGTAAGGCTACTTCTTATGTGTACGTAAACAAACCCCCACAACATACAGTTATTGTTCTGGCTGAGTTCATAGTCTAAACGCGTGGGCTGTTCTTAGCCTGAGTGGACATCCAGACAGCGTGAGCGGCCCTGACTTCCGCTTGCCAACAAGAACACTTACCCAATATATGCTGCCTGTTTGCTCTTAGCCTTACTTAGGGACCATTTACCTTAGCCCACATATACTGTACATCAATGAACTTACCTTATTGTTGGGAGGCGTCAAGTTCGCGTTCCACTGGGGAAACAGGAGGTGGGTAGAGGGTGGTGACAGTATGCATGAACATGTGAATCCGGGCTTTGTACTACGGGACCAAAACATCGTATTTCTCCATGCACTTTACACGAAGTACACAAACCGGAATAGTCTCCAAGCAGTCCTTCTTGGTAAAGCCACTTAGTAAAGTCACCAGTATTATGTAAAAACTCAAAAACGATCGGAATGTATAAATCTGTGACAGAATTAAATTCTTCAATGGACGTTACTTTGGGAAATAAAATGAGGTCGTGACTCTCCATCTCAGCGGTTACAGAAGGAAAGAAAGGGTGACTGTGGTCAGGGCATGGGCCTATGAATCATATCGATCAGAAAAATTCTGATTGGTTCAATGTATTTAATCCGTGGGTCCTAGGGAATGACCTGGGTCAGCCTGGGATACGATTGGACGGAATTAAATTTCCCGCGATCAGGTTGGGGCGACGTACGGCAGCAGCCTTAGGAACTACGGGGTGAGAGGAGCGCCGCACTTTGGCCATTTTAAGAACTAAGGGAGAGCGGTGCTGCATGGCACTGTTCACATCAACTTTGTACTTAGAAAAAGTTACGTTACGCTGAAAAAATTGTCATTCTGCAAAATCAAGCAAACTGGTCAGGTAAGTTACTTTTTTGGGTAGATTTCGTCACACTGAGCAACTTTTATTCTATGCAATTTTTCATTTGGAGTCATTGTTAATGAGCTATAGGTGCGTCCCTTGGTTAGACAAACTACTCAATTATTTTATTTTTTATGAAGATTCAAAAGATATAATAAAAAAATTGAGCTGGGATGTTCAGACCAGAAACGAACATTATCTATCGCATTCGGGTATGCAGTACAGTATTGTAATATTTGTCTCATTCTGTCACCTTGCCTATGATGAAAACAAAAGAAGGCTGAATGCCTTGGCTGACAGAGACTTCTGGATAGAAGAAGAATGCTTGTGACCGCCAAACTAAGAATGATGTATTCTAAGAAGCTCCACTAATAATGACGTTATTAACCACAGTCCAGACTAACAGGTGCTGGTACTTACAATACTTTATTACAGCATCCCAATAAGACAACAGGACTCACCATGACTGTATACAACTGACAGAGGACATTGTTTGTGTTGAAACCACCAAGGCTCTCATGCCAGCTTCTGCCGTCAAATGGGGTAGTTTGTCTAACCAAGGGATGCGCCTGTAGCTCATTAACAGTGATTCCAAATGAAAAATTGCATAGAATAAAAGTTGCTCAGCATGCTGAAATCTGCCCAAAAAGTAACTTACCTGGCCAGTTTGCTTGATTTTGCCAAATGAAAATTTTTTCAGCGTAGTGTAACCTTTTCTAAGTACCAAGTTGACGTAAACGGTGCCACGCAGCACCGCTCTCCCATGGTTCTTATGGCTGAAGTGCGGCACTCCTCTCACCTCGTAGCTCCTAAGGCTGCCGCCGTACGTCGCCCCAACCTGATCGCGGGAAATTTAATCCTGTCCAATCGTATCCCAGGTCATTCCCTAGGGCCCACGGATTAAATACATTGAACCAATCAGAATTTTTCTGATCGATATGATTCATAGGCCTATGCCCTGACCACAGTCACCCTTTCTTTCCCTCTGTAACCGCTGAGATGGAGAGTCACTACCTCATTTTATTTCCCAAAGTAACGTCCATTGAAGAATTTAATTCTTTCACAGATTTGTACATTTCGATTGTTCTTGAGTTTTTATATAACACTGGTGACTTTATACTAAGTGGCTTTACCAAGAACGACTGCTTGGAGACTATTCCGGTTTGTGTACTTCATGTAAAGTGCACGGTGAAATATGATGTGGTGGCTTCCTACAGCAGCATGAGTTCTTACCCAGGATTCATGTATTGGTAAACTTGGGGTTTGTGTACAAGTTTTCTGTCATTCCAGAGACAGTTTACTCAGCAATGTCAACACCTTGGAACTGTGTTTGGAAGAGTTTCTAGGCAGTTTCCCTCAGGTATACCTTCGTTTTGCAGACTCATCCATTAAGGGGGTGGAGTGCTCACCTGGATGTTGCTCGGGGCAGTGAGTCATTTTAGAGCTGAAGTCCAGATACCTTTTGTGCTCTCACACCAGCACTACCATCAGAAACAGGTAAAGGGATGTGTTGATTCCTGGACACCTGTATGTTTAGGAAGTTGTTTGATATTTCTAGGTTTTGAGCTTACATCTGGCTGCTCTTGGTGCAACAGGAGGCTCTGGAATTAATTTCTTCTTCATGTTTGGATTGCAGTAAGCATGGAGGAAGGCTTTCTTTCCTGGAAAGCAGTCTTGAACCTTACATCTCTCTTTCATTCTGCCATTTTAGTAGGTAATTAATGGCAGGTTGCTTTCTTCACCTTTCAGGTGGATTCTCGTGGTTTCTATGTGCCTCTGCCAAGTAATATCCAGATTTGCTAGTTTGTTGTCCGAGGCCCTGAGAGGTTTTCCTCTTTGGTTGACCATCAGATTCAGCCGAGGTATCTTTCTTGTCAGAGCTGCTCTTCAGCAGACCTCCAGGACATCGTCTGTGATGCCTGTGAGGCTTAGCTGAAACATGGGCTTGCATTTCGGGAAATGCAAATAAAACACAATACAAAATCATACAGAAAACAAAAACAAAAAAAGAAAAAACCAGAACTCCGAAGGCGTTTGCAGGCAGAAAGTGCTAAATAACCATCTTCTTGTGAAAGAGGGGCACCGAACCATCTTCCTATGAAGGAGGTTAGAGAGAAACTGTTAGATGATGCGTAGTGGGGGTAAAGCAGGTCGCGTAGCTTCCTCCTACTCCCCTATTGGCTGATGCCTATTGCCACCAATTCCTTGTGGTATTTTTAACTGGACTCCAGCTAGAGCCAGAGAATTTATCCTTACATTAAGACTGAAGGTTTGTTAGTTATGAAAAATACAAATTGATTTAAAATTTGTCATTTTTCTTGCCCACCTTTGTTGTAAATAGCTTTTTTCTGACCTGGCATTAAAGGTATGGCTGATTCTTAAGCCAGGGTTAGATTCCAGAGATGGAACTCCCCTCATCATGGGAGATCCTTTATTTTCTGAAGCTCTAAACAGTCTTTCTCTCTTTGGGATTGAGACCCCAGAGAGGTAGGCCTGTTGTCCTTAAGAGTTTTGACTCATAGCCTATATAAGTGGTTATGAAGGTCAATCTGGCATAGATCTGAACCCTAAGATCTGAAGCCTAAGACTGTTTTCAATAGCTCTGACATTGTAGGTGCAGGCGAGTTGTCTGGGCTCTCGTACCTATGGCACTTAAGAGGTTGGGGTTCTGTCTGTTGAGGATTGTCCTCAATTTCACCAGGACTCTGAACTGTCAGTCATGTAAGTTCGAGTCCTTTTCAGCAACCTCCCTACTTGACTTTCAGTAGTGACTTGTGGAATACTACTGTGTCTGTTTTTAGTGTTACATAATATCTGACGTATGACGACATGTTTCTTCAGTTGTAACTGAGTCATGGAAGTGGTGTTTTAAAACACTAGGTCTTTCTAACTCTGTGAGTTGATCCGTGGACATGTGACTCACCCAATGTGAAGGGTGAGTGGGCTATTTAGACAAGAGCTCATGATGGTAGGGGCATCGCCCCATCTTTTGCACTCAGTAGGAACCTGTCAGATCATCAGGTATTTTGTGCAAAGAGGTGGTTGTTTTTTATTAGCTGTACATTTGTTTTGCCTGCAGAATGTTGCCCACTGGCCTTGGACACACTTTCCTTGGACTGGTGGTGGTTGCTCATGGGTTGGGTAGTTAGCTCAGCTCCTTTTGGGACATGTGGCACCTCATCTAAGGTATCCAGCAGGCAAGAGAGAGGTTAAGAGGTGACTGGTTCTCATTCTCCCCTATCTCTTTCTTCCTCTCTTGTAGGTTAAAGAGTCAAGGGTGCCAATCCATGTACAAGTTGGACAGACAAGAATGCAGATTAGCTACTTGACTTAGTATCAGTCTTTTCATTGATTGCGAAGTTATATAAGTTCTTCTAAGTTCTTCTCCATTCTTAGCATTGGTGAGAGAAGGATAGACAATTTAAATCGGGGTCTCATTGACTTAGGACTCCCCTGTTGCCTCCAATATTCTTATTTTCTCAAGGTTCTTACAGCCTGACTAAGTAATTGCATTATCCATTACTTAATGGTTCAGAAGTCCAGCAGCTGCAACATCCCATATAGGCAGCAAGCTAGAGTTGAGGGGTCATCCTTCCTTTGCTCCTGAATGGACCAGGAAGATGACATTCCCAGGTTGGGCGAATGCACTAGTCAGTTCAGAGAGTACCCAGATTTACTCCCCTCCCATGGAAAAGTCTCTTAATGCAAAGAACAAAGGTTTGTATGTGTGTAGCAACAAATAGCAAATTTTAAAAGTAATTTGTAATCTTTCTAACATACAAGCCTGAAGCTCATTACATTAATGGCCCACCTCAGCCACCCTTCTAATCTGTCAACATTGCTGGAAGGCAAAGTGGAGTGCAGACTGTCAGGTGGGCGAGGCTTCCCCCTACTTGTCGATAGTTAACTACCTTGTCATAAAAGTTTGAATGGCTGATCCAGCTCACGTTTACAAGCTTATCCTAATGTTAAGAACTTCAGGTTTGTATGTTAGGAAAAATACAGATTTTACTTTTAAAATTTTCTGTGTTTTGGTTTGAGCACAGCACCGCAGGTGTGGCTCCATTAGTGTGATGGAATCACCTACTTGGAATTGGAGTCCTCCTGTATTTGGATTCCTGGTTAGTTTTCTCCAACTCATTTTAGACGGTTTAGGGCAAATGACTATCTGCGTTAGGCCCTTGTGCTGGGCCTTCTGATCAATGTCCACATGTCTATGCATCTTCCAATGCAGCCGATTGTTTATTTAAGAGTGAAGATCGACACACTCATTTTGGGCTCATCTGACAGGGAAATGGGTAGATAATTTCCTATCCACAGGCAGTCCTCGGGTTACATCAGGTTCGGGTTACGTTGTTCTGGACTTATGACGCTGGCCTCACAGCGCTGTTAACCCCGATTTTCCAGCGCTGTAAGTGGATTTACGGAGCTGTTACCTGGACTTATGTCATAGCACTGTAAGTGCTATTTATTCCCATTATAATTACGATGCTTCAGGTTACGGGGATTTTCGGCTTACGGTGCGCTGCCGGGGACAGAACCCCTGCCGTGAACTGGGGAACACCAGTAGTTAGAGAATTTTAACCCTCTGAAAACCTCATCCAAGAATGGCTGTTTCCTTTAGGCCACATGGCCTCTTTAGAGAAGTTTGACAACATGGCTTGGCCAGGAATGAGACCAATTCAATTTTATCTGAAGAGCTCTTGGGGATAGGTCTTTTCTGACAGATTCAACTCCTGTGGTAGTTCCTCCAGCTCTTTTGATTTCTCTTTAGTCAGGAGGATTGATAAAGACTGTTAACCCTTTTGCTTATGACTCTTGTAAGCAGTTACGTCTGTGGGAAGTGGCAGTGACTCAAGCAATAGGCATAAAAATTCATTACATTTATACCCCTTTTTGTTTAAAGACGCATACTTCCGACAATTTTCAAGGTAGACTGCTCCATTTTATTTTATTTGGCAGCTGAATGATTACTTAAAATGGCATAAAAAAAGTCCTTAAAATAAATTTATGTTGACAGTCATTTTGGTCAGCCAGGCAGTCTTTTTATTTTAATGAGTACGTATGCTGGCACAAAGACACAGCTATCTTTAACAGTAAGTAAGTATCCAAATGATAAATTTTCTCATGAAAATTTACATGATTTAGAATTGGTAGGCAGAACAGTACAGTAGTATGTCAAACTTTGTTTTTTGCAGAAAAATTACAGACTACTTCTTATCTTTTTTGTAGCCCACTGAGAGTATTAAGTGTTTCCTCTTCTGATTCCAGACTTTACCCTTTCCTTGAAAAAAGTTAGGTAATTTATGCTTGTTTCCTTAGTGGTTTATCATAATTGACATCCTGAGTAACAGCAATTCTGTGCACTATTTGGAAGCTGATTGCTTTCCTTTTTTTGTTTTTCAAAAGATGCTGGAGACTTTGAGCTGGAGCCAGACCATGACGAGCAAGAGGACGAGGACGAGGAAGAGGAAGATCCTGATTCAGTGCATGAGAATGAGCGTGTACTTGAGCTAGAACCTGAACGTGAGTTTGAGCACAAAGCAGAACATAATGAGCCAGCTTTGGAGTTGAAACCAGAAGGTGACCTTGATGCAGAGTCTGAACCAGAACCAGAGCATCATTCAGAAGCAGAGTCAAGAGCAAAGTCGACTTCACCTCCAAGAGAGGATGAACCTTCTCAGGAAGGGATGAGCTCTTACTCATCCCCACATAAAGATGGTGAGTCTTTGGAAGAAAAAGATTTTGACTTGAGCCACTGCCAGCATTCTAGTGACAACACTACAGCCAAAGACGAAGACATTGTAGTCAAAGAAGAAGTTGAGGATAAATATTACAAAATGGGTTATGAAGATGCACCTCTGCAGGATATGTCTGGTAAGTGGTTAAGTAGTTATATTTATTTTTAAGAGACTGTCTGTGACATTCTGTATTTCATTCAGCCATCTTAAAGAAAAGTATTATGATTTATATTTGAAATGACAGAATAAATAAAGTTCTTACCCCTCCTGTGTGCCTATATGGGTGACAGATGTGCTGGTGCAGTACGAATTCACAAAATTATAGGGAAAATTACTTATGGGCGGCACCTCTCCCTGACATTGAATTTTCGGTCCCCTTATGGCCAAAATAGAGACAAAATCATCGTAGAAAAGAGATAAACAACAAGAGTATGGCTTTTCCCTCAAATCTGATTGATCCAGCACCACAGAAGAATCAAAAGCATAGGGCTCTGAGGCTAGAAGAAAGGCCGCTTCATTATCTCTACAGCACCTCTTCCCACACCATTCACCACTGTAGTCCACTCACATCGTCCGTGAACACGCTAATACATACTTCCATCTAAACACTGTAAAATTCAAATGAACCGTACTGTAATTGCCATATATGCTCTTGTATCATGTGACCCTTCAGATTTGTCCCCAAAATGGTTTCATCACATACGTAGTATATTATGCGAGTTGCATTTTCATCAGATTACACTAGACTATGCTTAGTGTTTGAGTTTCATTTTCAGTGCATTATGCTAGGCTAGGCTTACTATGCCTGTCTCAGTTTTGATAGATTCCACTGATAATGTATATTACATCTAAGTCACCTTTTTTTATTTATTAACAGGCCTAGAAGCAAACTCTGTAAATAACAGGTATAGAAGCAAACTCTGTACATAACAGGCTTAGAAGCAAACCTGTACATAACAGGCGTAGAAGCAAACCTGTACATAACAGGCTTAGAAGCAAACCTGTACATAACAGGTATAGAAGCAAACCTGTACATAACAGGCGTAGAAGCAAACTCAGTATGCTAAATGCAGATCGTTATACATTTACCCAGGCTTACCAAACTTACAGCTTGTCAAATATTTTACATGTGTTTCTTTTGTTTAACAACCACTTACTATTTCATGCAAAATTCTTGTGTAAATAACAGTGAATTCTGACAAACGGCCATATCAAGAAACAACTGTTTACCAGTGTTAGTTATTGTAACCATTGCTTGTTTATTGTGCGTTGCGTTGCATTTGTTGACTTGTTAAAGCTTGCACATTATAAATTGTTGGTTTCATAGTAAAAATAATATAAATTCTTATTCATCCTTAAAACAATGGAAGAGAAGGCCTTAAAGTATGCCATAGAGTTACAGTTTTTGAATAGGCAAAAGCAATGTTGGAAACTGGTAAGATTAACCTTTACTTCATTTAAAATTACAGGATTTAGAAAGACTGTAATACTGTTTTAACCCTATTATATTTTATATAAGTAACTTACAAAGTAATTACATGGCCATAGTTTCCTCTTGCATGGCAGCTTGAATGAAAAAATACTGCGGAAATGCAAAAATCCCCTCTAAAAATGCTTATAACTGGATTATAACTGCCAGATACCTTGTACCCTTAAAGTAAAATGTTTATAACTGCCTGTTTTAACATTTCACTGCTTAATTTGATAGTTCAAATAAAAACATACCTTAAATTACCATAATAAAACAATTTGATATCATTTCAAACAACAATACGCCCTAAACCATCATCCCAAAATGCCCAAAGTAACCTTACATTACAGTACAGTACTCTCCTACTACTGTTACTCTTAAGTAGGCTATATACACCCCTAAAATCCTTATAACTGCCTATTTTAACAGTTCATTGCTAAACTTGACAGTTCAAACAAAAATATATCTTAAACTACCATCTCAGAACACCCTAATATCATTTGAAAGTCTTGTTGCAAAATTAAGTATATCCGCCTACAACTGTTACTCCTAAGTATCCCCTGTCATTCAGACACGCACGTTTTCTTTGGCCTACGTAACTTTGCGCATTGTTCTGTGCATACTGTAATGCACTGGGCATGCATTTTATATATACTGTACTGATATTTTCCTGTGTTGTAAGATGATTTTGAAATTATATTCACTGTATGGGTACGTATTTTAGGATAGTACTAGTGCTGTATAGAGCATTTAAAATATGTGGGTAGTTTAGAACGATGGGACATGTACATGTGCCTCCAAACTGATTACAGTACGTACAAATACATTTGTGATAAAAAAAATTATTTACTACTGAAAGTTCTTGGTTTACGTCATTTTGTGTAGTCCTCACCATCTCCCATAAATTTATTAAAAAATTCTAGTGCCATCATTCTCTCTCTCTCTCTCTCTCTCTCTCTCTCTCTCTCTCTCTCTCTCTCTCTCTCTCTCTCTCTCTCTCTCTCTCTCAGTATACATATACTGAGAAAACACCGCAAAATATCTATAACACATTACTTCACTTACAGAATATATTATATTATATTGACCTAATCACCATAAAAATATTTAAAATCCGAATTTCATACATAGGCTCCAGTAGCAATTTTTCTGTGATGACATAATCTCTCTCTCTCTCTCTCTCTCTCTCTCTCTCTCTCTCTCTCTCTCTCTCTCTCTCTCTCTCTCTCTCTCTCTCTCATATATCAGTACTGTACTGTACATATTCTTTAATGGAAATAATATCAGTTACTGTACCATAAGCATAAAAAACACAAAAATAAACAAATCCAGCAATTCATGACAGATCGACATAGGTAGCATTGCCATATTTTTTGTTTTATCTGATTTATTGTACTGTATTTCATTACAAGTTTAGTTGACTATGATTATCACATGTATAACAGTACACAATAGAATATTTTATCACTGTTGATGTTTCATCTCTGTAAGATAAGTATGTTTCATGTTACTGATATCAGAAATACTACTGAATCGAATGTTGTTATGTCTATGGTTAACAACGCATTACCTAACACCATCGAACGTCAATTGCCCTGTACCCACCTTAGGAGTAAGATGCTTCTGTAATAAACCGTCAACATGAGAATAGTGCCACTTACTTACCTTGCCCATAGAGTCTCCTATATGGTGCAGCGACGGAGTATTACGTACGCAGAATGACGGGATTTTGTAGAAGATAGCTGAAAAGTACCCCTAGATTAATAAGACCTAGAGACGCCAGAAGTGGTATCGGCGATGGCGCAGCAGTGGATCTAAACACATTAGTTCAGGCATTAGTTACGGCCATAACAAACAGGTGGGAATAATTCAGCACTAGGCATGGGGAACAGCAAGCATATTTCCCCCAAAAATTGCATGTATGTGATGTCAGCAGAGGATTTTAGGCACTGGAAGCAATCTATGGAAGATTGGATAAAAATCAGCAGGTTTTCCCGTGATGAGGCAGTAATGATTATCAGGCTACCATATGAAGTTTTCCTGTGATGTGGCAGTAATGATTATCAGGCTACTATATGAAGACAAATTGCAAAGTGCAATAGACGCCCAATTGTCTTCAGCCACTTGGAATACCCTAGGGGTAGAGGACACCTTTAATGCTCTGAGAAAAATAACCACGAAGACAGCGAACAGAGCGGTTGTGTGGGATAAGTTCTTCACAGGAAGACAGAGAGAAGAAGAAACGGCAAAGGAATACATCCACATGTGCCAGTGGGAGGCCCTCGAGTGTGCATTTGCATGCCCTAAGTGCAGAGAGGATTTATGTGAATATGTGCTGGCAGGTAAAAGTGTGAGTGGCATACAGAATCAAAAGTTAAAACAGGATACTTTAGAAAACTTTGAGAAGCACAATTCTGTTAGTGCAATCATGGCAAAGTGCGAGGCGTTCGAGGAGGCAGTATGGGAATGCGGTGGCCCCACACAAAGAGGGGAGTGAAGAGAGTTCAGTGAGGTGGGCATTGACAGGGAGGAGGAATCAGCGTTGCCACTGGAAGAAGTAGCAGCAGTGAAAACAAATTACCAGAAAAAGAAGGAAGATGTGGTGAAATCGAGCTCCAAGGCAAGAGTGAAATGTGAGTTTTGCGGGATTGCACACTTAAGGGGCCGTGCCAATTGCCCTGCTAGCGCTGCAGAATGTTTTCACTGTGGAAAAACAGGACACTTTGCCAATTGTTGCTATGGGAGCAAGAGTCGTACGCCTAGCAAGGGCGCACCAGATGGTAAGATTCTGTCATGCTCAAGTTTGTCCTGAAACTCATAGCAAGACTTGCAAGTCACTTTCGGTCCCATTTCGAACTGGTTAGTAGTATTCATACAAGATACTACTGTTTCCAGTTAGAGGCCTCAGTACAATCTTCAAGAGGGCTCGACATTTCAAGCCTGAGTGTTGATGGCTCTTCTTTAGTACTTTTTCAGCTAAGGAAGAAGTGTTCAAACACATATTCTTTCTAGCCTTGTGAGGCTGTCAAACGAGCATTCTCGATCGCCAACATGTGGCTAGGAGTTCGTTCCAAGTACCTCATGAGGATAGGGACATTGGTCCGTCCCTCACACTCCAGAAGAACCTGTAGGTTTTTCAGGTATTAAGACAGAAAGTGGCGTAGGCTGTCCACTCTTATATCTTTATATCTTCAGGGTGTTGCCCACAGGTCTTGGGACTCCTTTTTCCTGAGCCCTGTGGTGGCTGCTCAACAAGTTGCGTAGCTCACCCGGATCCCATTGCGGACAGTTTGCATCTCGCCTAAGGTGTTCGGTGGCAAAGAGTGAATGTATGGTGGGACTGGCTTCCTGTTTTCTCTCTTTTTTTCTCTCCTCTCCTCTCCTTTCTCACAGGGATAGTCGAGTTGCCATCCGTCACTTGCTGGTCGGGCGGGTCAGGCAGGTGAGCTGACATAACTTAGCACCCTGTGTATAATCTTAGATTAATAGATGCAAGTCCTCCTCTCTCTCTAGCAAGGGGAGACAGGGGCTACCAATAAAACAAACCCATTGGTTATCCTAGTTTTATGGTCTCCGACGCTCTGCGTTCACCCAAGACTTTTTCGAAGCAGTGTTGCCACACACATTAATTTGAAAGGTCCAGAAATCTGACAATTGAACAGTCCCAGGTGAGGCAAACTCCAGTCATTTCAGAAGCTTACTCAGAATCCTCCCTCCAAGAAGCAAGTTTTCCTATTGTAAAGGACCAAAGGTTTGTATATTATGTAGGAACAAATCACAGATTTTGAAAGTAATTTGTATTTTTCCTAACTATACAAACCTGAGGTCCTTTACAATTTATGCCCACCTCAGCCACCCCTCATTCTGCTTCCTGGGCCAAAAGGCAAAGTTAGCGTATACCAACTGGGTGGGTGGGACCCCTACCTGTAGTCGGTAGTTAACTACATACTTCATCACCGTGTTTAAAGTTAAACGGTCATGCTCCAGCTGCACTGAAGTCAGTTTCTATTGTAAAGGACCCCAGGTTTGTATAGTTAGGAAAAATATAAATTACTTTAAAAATTTGTGATATTAGCTATCAAAATGGGAACAAACAAAGTAGTAACAAAAAAAAGAATTACAGATCATGTTGCCAAGGAGGCTGTTTTGCTCCACTCTATGCTTTCAGTGTGATTGTAATGTTACTACAGTACAGTACAGTATAATTAGGTTTTTGTTCTTAGGAAGTACATATCCTAGATTGCTTAGCAGCTTTACTTTCAAAACCACATTCGTTGATTGCTTAGCAACTATGTTGCACAAGTTAAAGATGAAGAAGTGTGATAGTTAAACAAGAAAGACCAAAGGAGGATTTGTAACAAGAGTCTCTCTCTCTCTCTCTCTCTCTCTTTATCAGTGTCCAAGTGTTGATACTTGTTTTATTTCCCTCTCACCTTTATTTCTTCTTATTTAGTTTTTGTATTTTTGCAGAGGTTAAGGAAGACCTTGGAAATGAGTATGATGGTTCCATGAAAATTGAGGAAATTTACATAAAGGAAGAGTTAATGGAATCAAAGCAGGGGCCACACGATACAGGAGATAGACGAGGCGAAAACAGAAGAGCTCTTTCTTGGTCACATTCTCCAGATTCAAAGAAGCGAAGACCAGAAGTTGAAGAAGTTAGAGTGGAAGATGAACCTGAAAATGACAAATCACCAGTATTATTGGATTGGTGTAAGTACAGTAGCTGTTATCGTTGTGTTTAACCTCTCCCTCCTTTTCTTTCCCAAACTTTATTATGTAAGCATAGTTTGTACTGTATGTGTTTCTTGTGATTACTGTAACATGGTTGTTGCAACTTTGGATGTGTTTGTGCCTCAAACTTTCGTTGTGGGTGGGTGTGTGTAATTCAGTGTAACAGTTACTTTTGCCATTTAGGATAGCTTTGGCACAAAGGTTTTCAAACTGTGGCCTGAGGGCCACATCTAGCCCACCACATAATTTCATGTGGCCTGCGGCTAATATTCAAAAGCTCAAGTTCAAAGGCAGTCAGTGGTCTCCTATACCCCTGTTGCTGGTATTGCCCCTGGCATGATCGTTTTCATATTCAACACGTTTCCTGCGACAGCCATAATGGCTGGAATGCTGGTACTGCGACAGTAGTAAAACTGCTCTATCGTCAGTACCAAAGGAGACAACAAGGGGAGAGGTTGTTCATGCTTGTCTCTCACAAGATAGACTTTGTTGAGGTAAGAAAAGCTGTGACCCACCAGTGGGTCCCATCGCATCTGAATGAAAATTTTATTACTGCAGTGCGATAGGACCCACCGGTGGGTCCCACTTGAATTTTTTTTTTTAATTGTAGCCAACCACTCTGTATCTATGAGACCTGCTATCATGTAATAAATATTTATATATAATTTATGTATTTGAGGGTTTGGGTAGGGTTTCCTTTTCGCTCTTTTTTTTAGTTATATGTAATTTATATATTTGAGGGTTTGTAAGGGTTTCCTTTTCTGTCTTTTTTTTTTTCTTAAGCAGTGAATGACCTAATATGACCCACAGTTTTGAATCTTTTCAAAATTTCTCTAAATCAATCAGTAATTTTATATATTGTTTTACCTTAGTAGCAAAACTTTACGCAGCATATCATCTTTGCAGGTGTTACAATGTTGCCTTCCAACTTTTATGGAAGTAAAAAAAAATCTGATAGAAATGAAAGCTCCAATTCTGAAGAAGAACTGTCTTCTGAAGAAGACACTTCTGATGATGAATATATTCATTCAGAAACAGGAAGCAGTTCATCAAGTGAAGAGTCTCTGCATGATGATTCTGAAAATCAAATCACTGAAGAAGAGCAAGAAAATGAGGAAGAAATTTTGAATGAAGACACATGTCCACCAAATGCCGAGTGGATAAAAGTGACTAAGAAAGCTCGACAACATGGATTTACTGGGAAAGAAGAACTTTGTGTAACTGTGCATCCATCGTCTACAGATAACCAAATTTGGCCTATTGATGTTTACAAACAAATAATTACTGATGATATTATAAATCTAATTGTTCAAGAAACCAATCGATATGCTGAGCAGAAAATTTCTTCGGTTACTGTAACAAGAAGATCGAAATTACGGCAGTGGGTTCCTACAAATAACGAAGAAATTGAAAAGTTTATTGGACTTATCATTTACATGGGATTGGTTCCATTCCCTGAGATCCAATTACTGTATATTGGTCAAAAAGCATCCTTTATAAGAATGAAATTGTTCCAAAAACAATGAGTAGAGACCGCTTCCTCTTGCTCTTGCAAATGTTACATTTTTGCAACAATGAAGAACCTAATGTGGGAAGAGATTGGAAAATAAGAAAATTACTAGATATGATTTTGGTGCAGTATCAATCAATCTATAAATCAGGATCTGATGTTATAATTGATGAGAGTATGGTGCCTTTCAGAGGCCGTGTCATTTACAGACAGCACATCCCTGGAAAGAGCCATAAGTATGGATGCAAACTGTTCAAACTTTGCACTCCTGATGGATACACTCTAAACATGGAGTTATATACTGGTGTAGGAGTAGCTACTCCACCTCTAAGTAAGACTGAATCTCTTGTAGTAAGACTCCTTGCAAATCATATGGATATGGGAGTGACTTTGTTTGCAGATAATTACTATATCTCCAGTTTCTTAGGAGAGTATCTTCTTCAGCGGAAGACTTACCTATGTGGCACAGTAAGAGTCAATAGAAAGTATCTTCCAAAGTCAGTTACAAAAGCAAAACTAAAGAGAGGTGAAATTAAAGCCTTAGAAAATAAGAATAGAGTGAAAGTATTCAATTGGAAAGATAAAAGATATGTTGTGACTCTATCAACAGTTCCAGAACATGATGCTACTCTAATCAACACAGGTAAAGTCACAAGGACTGGTTTACCTATCAAGAAACCTCAAAGTGTGTTAGACTATAATAAGTGCAAGAAAGGAGTTGATTTATCAGATCAAATGTCATCATGTTATTCACCTCTGAAGAAGTCAAGAAAATGGTACAGAAAAGTAGCATTAGAATTTATTGCTGGTACTTCTATAGTGAATGCTTGGGTACTTTACAATAAGTACTTTGCTGTCAAGAAAATGTCATTACGTGCATTCAAGGAATCTATTGTCTTATACTATACTAGTGGTATCATGAAGGAAAAAAACAAACCAGGAAAATCAAGTATGAATATTTCAGGAAAATCTTCACATTGTCTCAAAGAAGCAGAAGGACAGAAAAGAAAAACAAGGAAACGATGCAGAGGCTGCTACGAAATGTTAGCAGCAAATGAAGGATCCAAAGTGGCCAAAATCAAGTCAAGAAAGGTTTCCACATATTGTGACTCATGTGATGGCACTCCATATCTATGTTTATCATGTTTCAATCTCAAACATAACTAGTGATATGATTTTTCATTAGCAAATGGAATGGAAAAGTAATTTTCTTATATACTGAATGTCAGACAAATTTTCTTTGCAATTGTTTCAATAAAACTTTGTTTTTTATTTTTTTTTTGTATAATTCAACCCTTTGATAGCAATACTGATCTACTAAAATAATAATTGCAATTAAAAGTTTAAGTTTTTTTATAAATAAAAAAAATAATTTTGTTCTATTGGGACCCACCGGTGGGTCACATTGCAGCAAATGAGAGAACAGTGTGACCCACTGGTGGGTCCCATCTCTGGAAACGTGTTAAATTTCTTGGTGTCTAAACTTTGGAGTTACTCTGAATGATTTTAGTAAATACAAAAATTATGTCACAGTAGCTTACTGAGATAACGGATTAAAGCGGCTGAGCCTACACCACAATAAAAAAAACTAAGATGTATCGTTGTACAGATACATGAATGAATGTTTTTGCCATAAAGTACAGGTACATTTATACCCTGTACTCCTTAAACTACTGTAAAATGCATATAACTGCTTATTTTAACAGTTCACTGCCTAATTTAACAATTCAAACAAAATATACATTAAATTATCACACTAAATTTAATATCCGTTCAAATAAAAATACATCCCAAACCATCATCCCAAAACACCCAGAGTTATCTTACATTACTCTCCTAAAACTGTTGCTCTTAAGTGTATACCTGTACACCCCTAAAGCACTTATAACAGTGATTTACTAATTTTAATAAAATAATATTAATGTAAACCCAGTAAAATATCTATACAATGCCCAAGATTGGTAGACCTGTGCCAATTGGCATCCTCATTTTTTTACTTTTGAGTTTCCCAGTCAATTGCACCAGAAATAATGCTAATAGGCAACTACTGGAGGTCAGCATTGCCAAAGTACACGTTTTTCGTCTGTTATGCGGAGTTTTAACCCTACGGGCAGCTCTTGCACACTTTCATGCGGAGTGCAGAATCTGCATTCCGCATGGGACTCTGCACGTCCTGTGCACACTATTTCCATTCTTTTTTTTAATTTCTAACTTGAATTTATATTATCTAACAATCGCATACATGAAATATTTGCATAACACGTAGATGAAAAGCATATTGCATAAATGTTTTGTTCTTTCAGACGTCTAATCAGAATAGTTATTGACACCTGTATGATTATGGTACTTGTTGAATTGTTCATGATTTGCTTACGTTACCCTAACGTAAGAAAAATTATTATGGTTCAGATGTTTGCATTGTTCATTGATATTGTAGTTAGGATCATTATAACTTCAGTGGTGGGGACGCATAGCCCTTGCAGTCTTCTAAAATTTGCACCCTACCACTGGGGAACCTTCAACTGCTCGTCTCGCACACCTGTTGCAACAAGCATAGGGAAATAGGAAAATAATAAGAAATAAAATATTATGCATATTAGGACTTACATCTTGAATGTTATACATGGATATATGAATGCCTCAGAGTAGACACATAATCTTTATATAACTTAAATGACTCAGGTCTCTCTCTCTCTCTCTCTCTCTCTCTCTCTCTCTCTCTCTCTCTCTCTCTCTCTCTCTCTCTCTCTCTTTTTATATATATATATATATATATATATATATATATATATATATATATATATATATATATATATATATATATATATATATATATATATATATATTAGCTTCTTATCAGTAGAAGGGGGGAGGGGCTTTTTTCGCAAGTTAGGTTAATCCTCTATCTGCATCTAGTACTCACATCTCATTTAATTAGGACTAAATCACCTAAATCTCTTGTTGAATTGTAAATTTATTACTAATATTTCCTCCTGCAGGCAAATTGTTCATAATGTCTTCAAAAAGACGATTCCGAGAAGCATGGCTAGAAAATGAAGATTTCCAAGATTGGTTACGAAAAGTAGAAGGAAACCCTAATAAAGCCTTTTGCCATGTTTGCAAGAGTGAATTACTTGCAGATGTGACAAGTTTGAAACTACTTAAGGCTACAAAATCACACAGTGATGTGATGTCGGTAATAAACAACCCACCGGTCGTTGTTCCAGCAGCTAGCAGCACTCAAGATCTTGTGACTACGGCTGAGATTAAACTAGCAGCCTTTTTTGCAGAGCACAACATTTCATTCAACACAGCAGACCATGTGATTGATTTATTGAAGGAGATCCTAAAGGATCCCAATGTTGTGCAGCATATAACACTCAAAAGATCAAAGGCTAAAAACTTCGTAAACCGAAAAATCGTCGAAAATCGTCAAAAATCCTAAGAAAACCTTACTCTTAATGCTTTGGGTGTATAGAAAATGATGTAAACTGCATTTTTATTGAGTTTTTCATAAAAAAAAGCTCCAAATTTTTATTATTCTGCTGTTTTGGAGCCATATTTCTTCCGTCGGATGGCGTACGACGCGTCGTAACCCTGGAATATGCGTCGTAAACCGGGAAATAATTTCTGGTGAATATATTTGAAAAGCATTGTAACCTCAGAATGTGGCAAGCCGGACCCATCATAAACCGGGGACTGCCTGTATTGCAGAAGTTCTCAAATCATCAAAATTTTCAATAATAATTGATGAGACATCTGATATAAGCACGAAGAAAACGTGCTGTCGTCGTGAAATATTACAATCCTAGCACCAACTCTATTCACACACGATTGCTTGATTTAGTGGAGATATACGACAACACCGATGCAACATCTGATCTTGAGGGCTCAATTGGGCAGCATTTATTTGATTTGATACTCAAGTTATTAAACGAAAATAATATTCCTTTAGAAAATTTAATTGGTTTCGCTGCCAATGGTGCTGCTGCAAACATTATGGGCCAACATAATTCCGTTACAAGCCATTTGAAGAATGCAGCACCAGGTATCACTGTAATTAAGTGTATATGTCACTGTACACATTTGCTCTTCAAACGCTGCCAGAATCCTTCCCCAGGGCTGTGAGAATTTATTAAGAGGAATTTATACATATTTTTCCCATAGTGCAAAGAGACAAAGTGGATTCCAATAATTCCAAGTTTTTTGCAATACAGATCCACATAAAATTCTCCATGTCTCACAGACCCGATGGCTGTCACTTCACATGGCTGTATCACGTATTTTAGAACAGTGGCAGCCATTAACTATGTATTTCAGGGGGAAACATCTGGAAAATAGGCTCCCAACATCCACTAACTTCTACGAAGGATTAAATGATCGTTTCATGCATATGTACTTCATATTTTTAAACTATATCCTTCCTAAATTTACCACATTCAACCTATTATTTCAGAGGAAGGAACCTATGGTGCATTTGTTATATGAAGCTTGTCGTGACTTATATCTACAAATACTAAGGAACTGTTATCAACGAAAGCCACTGACCACAAATATATATGTGAAATAAATCCAGCAGATGAAAATAATTTCTTGCCTCTCAATCAAATCTATTTGGGTTTAGAGAAACATAGTCTCCTACAAACACCTGAAATAAGATCGAATGAGGATATGATAACTGACTTCAGAACAAGATGCAGACATTTTTATGTGACAGCTTGTTTGGAAATGAAGAGCAGATTTCCACTCAGTTCAAAATTATTGCAACTATGCAGCGTGTTCTGTGTCAAGGATTGCACCAGCCCAGATCTGCTTGATAAGACACCAACATTAACAGATTTGGCAAAGGAGGTTCCTCGAATCATTCAACAAGATCAAATTCAGATTCTAGATGATGAATGGAGGCAACTTCCCTATGTCACCCTTCCTGAGGAGTTGTGTCGTGCCAAGAACGCAAATGAATTTTATTAGGTCTTTCCAAACTCCGGAATCGTGAAGACAATCCCATATTTACAGTTTTACCTACATTTGCTCTTCATATTCTGACACTCCCAACATCAAATGCAGATGCCGAGAGGATATTCTCGAAAGTGACTTTAACAAAAACAAAGACTAGGAACAGACTCCTCACATCCACTCAAGCAGCACTAATAAGAGTGTCAGAAACCGTGAAAAATGGCGGAGGCTGTATAAAATTTCTACCTACGAATAGAATGATTAGAGAATTAGAAGGACTCAAAATTGAAGATGATAATGAAGAAGAAGAAGAAGAAGAAGAACAGGATATTGACGAGGAGCTGTAGGCTATATTTATTAATATAGAAATTACAGTAGGCTGCATTTATTTTCATTAATGCAGTGTGAATACTAGTCATACATTTTGATAGTTTTATGTATATTACTTGTTGTTGTATGAGATTTTTTAATGTCTGAAAGCTTAGCCTATATATAGGTTATATTTAGGAGTATAGAAGCTACAGTAGACTACATTTATTTTTTCTATTTACGCAGTGTAAATTATTTTTATACATTGTTATATCTATGATATTTGTTATATCAATACTTATGTTATATCTATAATAATTTGTTATATTAAATCTAGATAATGTCTGAAAACAGTTTATATTGATGAATATAGAGAATCTTTTGTGATATAGAATGTTACTACAAGATAATTTAATTTGTAAATATGGTAATTGTTATAATAAACTTTAAAAAATTGATTTACATAATCCATGTAACAAGATACTGAACATATTGTATCCATTTTGTCAGTTCAATAATGGTATTGAATTATCAAATTTGCTCTTCAATATGTTTGCAATCTGTTACACTTCACTCTGAACGTGAGAGTAGCTACCCTGTCCAACAATCTAAATATTTTCTTAAGTTTCCCATGAGATAAGAATTGTTTTCTATAACTACCGATTTGCGGGATTCGTTTTCTGTCACGGAAATGTGGAATTGAGAGTTCAGAGCTCACTGCAACACTGCTGGAGGTTCCTACAGGCAGTCTACAGCTAAAAGTCAGTGAGTGAATGCACGTTTTTGTGTTCTCTCTCTTCATGACTGTATGGTGAGTAGCAGTGTATCCATTTGGCACAAGACTTCCAAAAACTTTATTTATTTGTAAAATAGATAATTGGGTAGGATGCCATGTTGAATCATGTAGTAGCGTTGTGCTGGTGCATTAGGGAGTTTTTTTAGCCTGAATATGTCTTGTGCATACCTAACCATGACCCAAATGAATTTTTATAAACAGCAGTGTGTATATTTCCTTCTTTTTTGTTGAAGGTAGTGGTAATGGCTGCAAAACGCAAGCTACGCTACTAGAGGACCATACAAACTCCTCTAGGTTTGACAAAACCGTAGAAATCATCCTAGAAAGCAACGATGGGAGTGAGGCTCCCATAGTGAGTGAAGTGTGTGAAGTGGCTGATAGTGCAGGTCCCTCTCAGCAGGAAGTGGGTCATCCCACCACACCAAGTGGCACCCACCCATCTCCCAAACCTTCTACCTCTCGTGCCTCTGCCCTCACACCAGCATCAGTAAGTGAGGATAGTGATAGTGACTCTGACGTGGAAATCTCACGTGTACCAGAGAAAGGTGCCAGACGTTTGTACCATTCAACAACTCGACCCAGGAAACGTCGAATTGTGGTCAGTGATGTGTCAGAGGATTCTGAATCAGAGTATCGAATTGTGGTCAGTGATGTGTCAGAGGATTCCGAATCCGATTATTTACCCATGGACTGGGATGAGGACGGACTCTCTTCAATCTCCAGTGGTACAGAGGAGGAGGCTACAGCACCGTCCACACTCCAGCCCTACCAGGAAGATGCACCGTCCACAGCCACATCAACTGAGGATACACCAGCGCTGACAGCCACACCCATCCAGGATGCTGCAGCCCCCACTTCCATGCCCACCCAGGATGCTGCAGCCCACACTGCCACCCCTTCTACAAGTGATTCTCATGAGAACTTTTTTTTTCATCTAACGGCATCTCAGCGCTGCACAACTGACAAAACTGTGTGGTCAAGGAAACCACTGTTGAGGAGATGTACTGCCACTACCCGACCAGCCACATACACTCCAGGACTGACAGCAACATCTGTGAATGCTACCTCTGCCAGTGACTTGCTCTCCCTTTTTATTGATGCTGACATGCTGGCGGACATAGTTAGGTTCACAAACCAAAGAATTGATATTTTAGCAACAGCATTTAAAGCTGTACCACAAAGAGCATCAGTAGGACACACCTGCGCAGAAGAGATACAGGCTTTGATTGGTATACTCGTACAGTCTGGTGCTAAAAGAGACAACAAAATAACAAGTCAAGAAATGTGGAGTCCACAGCATGGGTGCCCGTTATATCGTGCAGCAATGAACGAAAAAAGGTTTTGCTTTCTGGTGCGGGCTCTAAGGTTCGATGATGAGACTACACGTGAAGAAAGGAACAAGGAAGATAAGATGGCCGCGTTCTGGGACATTTGGGAAAAGTTCAATGACCACTGCAGAGCAAATTATGTTCCTAGTAAGAACATTACCATAGACGAACAGCTGCTGGCCTTCAGGGAAAGATGCATTTTTAAGTATTACATGCGGAACAAGCCATCAAAATGTGGACTGAAGATAGTTATGGCATGTGATGCCAAAAGCTCTTACATGCTAAATGGTGTGGTCGACTTGGGCCAGAACAGAAAGCCGAAAGTACCCGCAGGAAAACTGGGGGAGCACTACACCTTGAGACTTTGTGAGCCGTTTCTGGACAGTCATCGCAACATCACGGTCGACAGTTGGGTCACCTCTCTCTCCCTGGTGACTGCACTCTACAAAAGACGAACAACATTAGTAGGGAGATCACGTAAAAAAGGGTATGTCCCCTCAGCAATGCTAGATACGAGGATGAAACGGCCTGTGAACACTAGTGCATTTCTATTCACAGAAAATGCTACCATGGTCTCTTACAAACCCAAGAAAGACAAAGTGGTCCTCCTTTTATCATCAAAACACAACAAACCACAGCTTGGGGACAAAAAGAAACCAAAGATCATCCATTTCTATAACAAAACTAAGAGAGGAGTGGATGTCTTGGACAACATGTGCGGCCGCTACTCATGCAGCAGGAAGACACGACGGTGGCCACTTTGTTTATTTTACGGCATGGTCAACATTGCAGTATTCAATGTATTCATTTTGAGTAAACTCAAAGATGGCTGTCTAACTAAAGTGCGACGTGCATTCATGCACATCCTGGCTACGGAATTGGTGAAGCCTTGGGCTGTGAGGAGGCTACATCAGACGGGCATGAAGTTATCAGCCAGCAATCTGATAAGGTCGTGCTTTGGCATCACGGAGGATGTGAGGCCCCAGGATGTGAACCCTACGCCAGGCCCGCGGACCAAGAAGAGGTGCGCCTTCTGTCCATGGAAGGTAGCCAGCCAGACAAGGACTGTCTGTGCACACTGTCAGAAGGCTGTTTGTCCTCACCACTCGATTGTCATTTGCAACGACTGCCAGGAGTAAACTGACAGGTAACACAATAGATTTATATCGAACACAAACATTTTGACAGGTTTTTTTATGCTGCACACATATTTTGACAGTATTTTACAGCATTTTTACAATACTTTCACAAATTATATACTCGTTTCTCTTTGTTTCAGGCTGTTTTCTGAGGAGTGGCAGGCTGCGTGATAGTGAGTTGCTGTAGTCTTTGATCAGTTTCAATTGTATTTTTTAAATGCCTCACAATGTCATTTTTTTAAGTTAATTCTTATTCATTTATAGTTTTATAGCCTTAAGAGATCTTATTTTTGTACCTAAGTAGCATTTATTTAAAATAAAACATGTTTGAATATTTTTTTTCATTTTTTCTCCAGTGATACCAATTGGCATAGGTCTTCTTGTAAAATTACAAATTGGTGGTGTTTCAAATAGCTCCCCTAAAATATCTCCATTCTCTTTTTGTTCCAGGCACCCCCGTTTTTATGGCGTTCAGCATCGAGAGTTGGCCCTGGTGATCACCATTGCTTGTAGTTAAGAGGTTATGAGTATTTGCTCATTTTCATATATTTTATTCCCAGGAACAGCATGAGTACAATTTTTTTTTCTTTTTTTTTAATTTTATTTTTTTAAATACCTCACAATGTCATTTGTTTAAGTTAATTCTTATTCATTTATAGTTTAATAGCCTTAAGAGATCTTATTTTTGTACCTGAGTAGCATTTAGTTAAAATAAAACATGTTTGAATATTTTTTTTTATTTTTCTTCCAGTGATGCCAATTAGCATAGGTCTTCTTGTAAGGTTTCAAAATTGGACATCTTCCAATCTTGGGTTAATACAAATTAAATAAATGTCTTACAGAAGCATGACAACTAAATGAGTTAGTCATTTTTTCTCATAGTATTGAAGTTGCTCCATTTTCTTTTTTGCTATAAAGTATATTTATACAGTATAAACAAGTAGTACCTGTAAAGTAAGATAAAAGTCTTATTTTTAACCTGTTAAGCATCACCGGGGGCATATCTCGGTCGCCTGCATCCCAAATCACAACGCCTTCAACGGAGTAACGCATCCTACCTCTTTCAAGAATGGTGCACTACTGAATTCGGAGGCGAAATGCTCTTCCCTCTTATACAAATTGTAGGAACATCAATTGGTAACACTGTGAGCTAAATTAGTGGTAAGTGGCAACTTTTTTTTTTGTTGGGGAAAGAGAGTCTGACAAGAGGACAACGACCTCCACCTCCCTCTGCTCTTCTGGCATTCATCGGTAGACAACTGATTTCTTTTTGTTTGATCTCACTTATCCACCCACAATGGGTGATCTAAAGCAAAAGAAAAATCTTTTGCCTGAAGAGATATTATCACTACTCGTTGCAGAGAATGATGATGACTACGATAAAAGGAAATAACAGCGCCTTTTCCACTGGCCAACAAATAAAAACAAAAAATTTCTGGCATGGAAAGTTATAGCTTTTCTAGACTAATTTTGGGGTGCTTAATCCAAATCTGGTCTCAGAATTACTCAATCACATCACATTTTTACGCTGTCACCATAACCCATTTTCCTGTAATTTCCTGCAAATATTACCTGTTCACTCTTCCTCTTTTATTGCAAGCTGCTTAATATGTTTTTACAAATCTTTATGTACGTATAATTTTTTACTTCATATCGTTAGGGATATGCAGAGGTATTTTTCTTTTGCGTTACATCCTGTTTGTTATTTTTAGATAGCTTTTATTATGTTTATTGGGGGAACAGGTTATACAGGTACATGCTAACTAATTTTATATCAACATTTTGTACTAATTTACGTGACAAAGTTTCTATAAATGAGTAGACCAAAGTAATCATGCTGATAGTTATGACCTACATAATTGTGTTTCTTCTTTGCAGATCGTAATTACTTATCAGTTAGAATGTACGTAGCTATGGCTACAACATCGCAAAGAAGAAATGTAATAACCCAAATGTATTTTGTTATATCTGCGGAAACTACACTTTAAAGGATCAAAGGCGCAACATAACTTCTTCTGTCAAGAAAATGTACCTTGCCTACTGTAAGGTACATCTTGGAGACCAGGACAAAAGCTGGGCTCCTCACATAGTATGCAAAACATGTGTTGAAACATTGCAATCATGGACTCGAGGAAAGAATGCTAAGCTCAAGTTTGGTGTGCCAATGGTTTGGAGGGAACCGACAAACCATTTTGATAACTGCTACTTCGGTCTTGTCAATGTGAAAGGTTTCAATAAGAAAACCAAACATCTCTTGAAATATCCAGATATACCTTCTGCCATTCGACCAGTTGCACATTGTGATGAAATACCTGTACCAGTATTTGCTGGAATGCCTGAGATTGATGACGATGCCATCAGTCCAACCGGCTGATTTTTCTGCCACCTGATGAAGATTGTGATACGCCTTCTCTGTTTACTGAGGCTGAATTAAATTATCTGGTAAGAGATTTGTATTTGCCAAAGATGTCTGCTGAATTGTTAGCTTCCAGGTTGAAAGAAAAAAGAATGCTAGAACCTGGCACTAGTGTTTCTTTTTATTGTAACAGAGAAGCAGAACTGCGGAAGTATTTTAAGTCTGATGCTCAACTTGTGTATTGTAGTGATGTTGAAGGCCTTCTGCTTACTATGGGGCTACCTGCATGTGATCCAACTGACTGGAGACTTTTTATTGACAGTTCCAAAAAGAGCTTGAAATGTGTTTTGCTTCACATCGGAAAAAAAGGTTGGTTCTATTCTAGTAGGACACTAGGTGAACATGAAAGAAGAATATGCCAGCATCAAGATTGTTCTGGAGAGGTTGCAATATCATGTACATGAATGGTTAATCTCGGTAGATTTGAAAATGGTGAACTTTTTGCCTGGTCAGCAAGGAGGTTACACAAAATACCCCTGTTTTTTTGTGTTATTGGGACAGTAGGGCTACAGCAGACCACTGGGCAAAAAAAGGAGTGGCTTCCAAGGAGGAGTTTGACACCTGGTGAGAAGAACATCATCAATGATCGTCTTGTTCGGAGAAACAAAATAGTCTTTCCTCCACCACACATAAAACTTGGCTTGATGAAACAATTTGATAAAGCCCTTGATCACAATGGAGACTGCTTCTACCACATATGCTCAACCTTTCCAAGTCTGAGTGAGGAGAAGAAAAAGGCAGGAGTATTTGATGGACCTCAGATAAGAACACTCCTCAGAGATGCTTTCTCTGACGTAATGAAGAATTTCCAGGGAAGCAGAAAAGCTGACAACTATAAAGAGATTGTGGAAGAACTGCTTCTGAGTTTTCAATCACTTGGATGTAAAATGAGCATCAAGTTGCACTACTTACACAGTCATTTGAGTAATTTTTCCGAGAACCTGGGTGATGCCAGTGAGGAACAAGGTGAACGCTTTCATCAAGACATTAAAATTATGGAAGAACGCTACCAAGACGGGACTGCAGTATGATGGCCAACTACTGTTGGAGCTTGAAGAGGGATGTTCCAGATGTTGTGTATGACAGAATGTCAAAAAAAAAAAAGGAAGTTCATGTAGCTGTGAGTTAATCATAAACAATAAATATTTTGTACATCTTTGCATCTAATTCTTTCACTATGAGCACAAAGTTGCCAATTCATGTAAATATATAATATCTTGTATCTTGAAAACCTGATGTGATGGACAAAAACTGATTGCATATTTGGATTCAGCACACCAACGTTAACTAGAATTCGGTCGAAAACCCCATGCCAGAAATTGTTTCCCAGAGAGAAGTCATTTTTGTCAGCACAAAAATTACTTCTTCTCTCTCTGATGTGGATTCCATGAACTTTTAGTTCAGGATAAGGGAAACCCATTGGAGTTCCCTTTACTTTTCGTTCACCCAAAGATGTGAAATTTAGTGTTCGGAATAAAGAAAACCGTGTGTTGTTTCTTTTTAGAAATTTTTTTGATGACAAAGTAATATAGCATGTTGTACCAGTAACAAACAGATTTTCCATCCAGTTTCTAGATGAATATATAGAAAGTTTGCCTACAATATCAGGTGCACTAAAATGGTATGACACAGATGAAATGAAATTAAACAGGTCATTAATCTACTGGCTCTATGTTTCAGGGAATGGCATTCAAAAGAATCATCTTTTCCCCTTAGGATATAAAAATGCAAAATAAAGTCTTTCATCTTTTCTTATTCTACATTATTTATTATCCTAATATCTTGATACAAAAATCAATATCAATATAAAAAAAAAGACACAAAAAAGCATAAAAATTAGCATAGACAAATGACCGCTCTGTGAGCTAGAAAATGTGATATAAGAGAGGCGGTGTCTCTCATAAAGGATGCTTAACAGGTTAATATAAACTGCAGGACAGTATACAGTACAGTATTGTAAAGTGAAAATACAGTGTACTGCAATCACAAACATGTATTCATGTGTTGGTGATGCGCTTTCTCCCTCATTCAAACCCCTACCTTTCCTCTTGGCACCCGATTTGAAAAAAAAACAGTTCGGCGCTTGATCTGGAGGCGAAAACCCTCAAATTGATATTTCCGTTTCACACCGATATATCCAGAAGTACAATATACCATGGTCCGTTATCTCGGTGCGCTACTGTAATTTGCATTAGGGACTTGTTAAAGAAATTGGTATGTAATTGTTTACATTACTTGGGTCCTTTCCAGGTTTGGGTATGGGAATTTTTATAGCTTTATGCCATTCGTCCAGAGGTAAATTTCTGGTCCATAAATTATTTTAAAACTGTAATAGGTATGACTTTGCCTAAGTGGCAGATCATCTCAAAACTAATATTGTCACTTCCAGGAGCAGATTTATTGCTGTTCAAGAGAGTACTGTATATTCCAACTCTTCCATATTAAATTTTCTATTACTGTATATATATCTAATATAGTTTCAAAATGTATTGTTGTTAATTCTATATTGTTTTTCTTTGTGTGGAAGTGTTCATCCAAATTTTTATTACTACTTACATTTGCTAAATTTTCTACAGTTACATTACTTATTTCTTTCGCATCAAGTATTCTTTTTCCATCCTTTAATATGGCATGTCTAGGTGGTTTAACATGGGTACCATTTATTTTCCTGAATTTTCCCCATATTTTTTGTATGGGAGTACAGTATTATTAGAGAGATTGGATACATATTTTATTCAAATTATCTAATTGTCTCCTTATTGAGTGTTTTATATATATTAATTCTGTTAGTTTTTGATTTAGGTATTGCTTTATCAGAGAGCATTTTTGGTGAAATTAACAAGAAATTTATTAGTTTCATTATGATCTTTTATATGCTCAAATGTTGAGGTAGTCCTAGTGTGAAATTCATATTGTTCCCAATCTGTTTTATAAATGTTATATTGAGAGACATGCTTGGCGGGATCATTTTGTAATAATGAAATTAACATTGGGAAACGATCACTGGTGTGCAAGTCATCAACTGTATTCCAATCTAATCTGTCAACTATAATTGTTGTGCATAGAGTTAAGTCTACTGAGGACAATGTTCCACGTGTTTTTGAAAAAAATGTGCTGATTTCATCATCATTTATACAGCACGTTTGAATCTATGAATTACTCTATTTTACTTCTCGCTGTATTTGAGTTTGTTCAGTTATAGTCCCATATTGGGTTGTGAGCCTTAAAACACCTACTATTAATGTAGGTTCCTGGGTATTGTTAAATATATCTTTAAGTTTATCAGTTTCATAATTTTTATTAGGTTGTATGAATTATAAGTCACATAATTATTGTTTTTTATTCGGATTTTAATACCAGATATTTGCAGGTCAGTAAGGTTTACTGGTACCTTGTCATAACATACTTTATGTACATATGTGGCTGTTCCTAAATTTCCTTCTTCCTCTCGTAATGTAGATGCCACGGTGTATTTACCTATTGTTGATATCATTTTGTTGAGATGTTGAAGTATAATATCATTGGTTCATATTCTCTTAGTAATCATTGTATTTCACCTAGGTGTAGAGTTCCTCTTTGGAGGAGTGGTAGAGCTTTCGACTGGCACGCTGTTGGCCCAGCGTTCGACTCTCCGAGCCGCCAAAGAGGAATTAGAGGAATTTATTTCTGGTGATAGAAATTCATTTCTCGTCATAATGTGGTTCGGATTCCACAATAAGCTGTAGGTCCCGTTGCTAGGTAACCAGTAGGTTCTTAGCCACGTAAAAATAAGTCTAATCCTTCGGGCCAGCCCTAGGAGAGCTGTTAACCAGCTCAGTGGTCTGGTTAAACTAAGATATACTTAACTTAACTTAACTTCACCTAGGTGTAAGCTAGTCTGTAGACCATTTACGTTCCATTGTATATCTATTGAAAATATTATGTTGTAGCAGTTGAGATTTACTTTCTTTTTTTGTACTACAGGTATTATCAATTTGGATTTTTTCTAATAATTTACTCACAACATTTACCTGTTTTTTCTTTATGATACATTAGGTGTGCAGTGCACAAGCAACCTTTTTCATGGGTGCTCAAATTAGTGGATTCTTTTCTATATTTCATAAAATTTCTTATAATGTTTGTTAAACCACCTTTTGTTATGTTTTTGTTATTATTGCACAATTCAACAAAACAATCATTACATCCACATTTGTTATGTATATTTCTTGTTTCATTTGTTCTTGTAACAATTACAGTATTGGAGATGGAGTAATCTCTTCTCCCTTGACGTAATCATTGTTATCTATGGTATGGATCTTCTACTTATTTGGTGTTTGGATGTCTGCTTCCATAGGTTTTACTATTATTTTAGGAGACAAAGGTATATTCTTAGCCTGTTTTAGTTTTTGTTCTTTCTTCATATCCTTTGTCTTTGGTTTAACCGATGTTTCTCTAATAATAGTTGGTTTCATCACTTTGGGTGGTGTTCTCTCCAAAGGTCGTAGTGCAGGAGCTCACAGAAATTTGTATTACATCTCGAATACAAAAGGTTTGGTAGCTAAAGTCATCAGCTGGTGTGATGGTGACCTCCGATTGGTCATTCTTAAGTTATGCTGTTGGTGTGTTGAGTAGGGGGCGCTGCTTGAACTGCCCCCAAAACAGGTTTAAATTACATTTTGGAGTACATCAATCAAACCTGTGATAAGCGTTTCGTTTTGGCACTATGATTACAGATGTGCCATTCTTAAATGGTGCAATTGGTGCAAAACACATTTAAGAAGGGCCCAAAGGAGCCGATACTGTCACATTTAAATCACAATTTGAGTACATCAATGAAACTTTGAGGAAATATACCTTAGAGCTTCCTGATGAAGGATCAGTAATTCATAAGTGTCAAATTTGGTGCAAAACCCATTTAAGAACGACCTAAAGAGGGCGCTATTTTTTGCACATGTAAAACACGTCTTACGTACATTGATGAAACTTTGTAGAAATATCCTTTAGACTTCCCTTATAAAGGATCAACAGTTCATAAGTGTTGTAACTGGTGCCAAACCCATTTAAGAATGGCCTAAAGAGGGTGTTATTATTAGCACATTGAAAAGGCCTATATTCACTTTCTTTAGGCCTATATATTCCCTCATGTCACCTCCTCTACATGTGCAACACCACTCTGTTGTGAGCTCGTCTGTTTATCTTAACACTGCTGTTGTTTCACTGAATGTATAAGCGATACAATTTTAGAATGACAGTACCAATTGTGCCTTTTCTTTTCAGGTGCTTGTGATTATGAAAATTAGAGTTACATAATACCAGTATAGCAGCAACTTTGCTTTGTATGGAAGTATAACCAGTTGAGAAGGGTCTAAACTGATAAGTTTATATTATTGCCTTGGGCAGAGTAATAGAACACAAATTTGGTAATATTTTGTAATTAAGTTGAAATTTTGATAACCCACCTACTATTATATTGAGAGCTTTTGTGAGTTTATGGGGTTATTTCAAAACTTAGGTGTTTGAGATCTTTTTGCGAGTGTCTCCAAATTGAGAGCCGAGTGTGTTCTACACATTGCTGGATTATTACGTGAAATGAAATGAAAGTGTCTTTCTTGAGCTGTTTATTTTCACTGAAAATTAGTTATTGATGTAGCTATATAGAATGTGTTCTAGCTTAGAAGAAAGCCCTTTTTATTTCAGATATTATGGGGTCATCTGATCCTGCCAACAACGCTGTCCCCGGCTCCAGGCATGACAGGCGTTGTATTCTCCATGCTGGGAAGCCTCGGAGAAGAAACAAGCGCTGTGATGTTTTACCCTTCCATGAGAAGAACTGGAGTACTGGGCAAGCCGCAGCCGAGAAGAGGTGTGCAAAGCCCCAATATCAGAAATCGGTTTATTATGACTTGGTTGTCAGCTTGCCCGAGAGCCCAGATGAGAATGATGGTTATCATGTATCCTGCTACCAGAAATTCACAGCCGTTACATCCACAACATCAGCTCCTGGAGATAGACCATCTGACGCTAGTGACAGGAATTTGGTGCATTTATGTTCCATTGCAAGGGTAGATGACGATGCTGAACCCTCATCATCTGGAATTCTTCCTGTCACTTGTCTTTTCTGTAATCGAAAGAGGAAGAAAAAAGGTGGGGCTATTGAACTTTTAGGATCGTGTGAAACATTAGAAGTAGGACAGGGGATTCACGAGGCTGCTGAACTACTTCAGGATACAGCTGTCCTTTTGAAAGTCATCGGTGTAGACCTGGTGGCAAAAGAAGCCTCTAAGTATCATCATTCATGCAAGAGCGCATTCTTGCTTGCAGCCAATAGAACCTCTAGTACTGAACAGAAAAAAGATGACTTTCCACAGAAAAAGACAATATTGTTAGAAATATCCATGAATATGTCGAGAAGTTTGTAATTGCTGACAAACGTGCAGAACTGTTGACATCTGTGTATGATCGTTATTTGGACTTTTGTTCATCTGCTGATGAGTCTCCTATGCGTAGGCACAGTTTGTTGCAAAACCTAACAAATAAGCTTGGGTCCAAAATCAAGGTCCAGAGTCCGGTAGGTAAGAAATTAGGTAGTATTCTTTACAGTGCTGTAATTGCTGATGATTCCGTACATGTGGCTTATGACTACACCGAGTCCGAGGAACAACTCCTCAACCAAGCAGCTGTAATATTGCAAAAGCAGCTGTTAAATGCTACAAAAAAAGATGTACCAGATAATCCAACACTGAATGGTATCAGAGAAGGGGACACAATTGTACCCCAGCCCGTGATGAACTACAAAGTTCTGTACACACGCAACATATCTGACCAATGTGGAAAACAGATTAAACATTGCATTGATTCCATAAGTCAGGATGCATTGTTTGTTGTCCAAAGAGGCCGTGCAAAACGTGT
Organism: Macrobrachium rosenbergii; assembly: GCF_040412425.1. Lineage (NCBI taxonomy): Eukaryota > Metazoa > Arthropoda > Malacostraca > Decapoda > Palaemonidae > Macrobrachium > Macrobrachium rosenbergii. The sequence goes on along the minus strand of NC_089753.1, from coordinate 24,459,534 downwards.
AACCTTAGGTATGGCTATAAGATCTATCACAGGTAGCAAGAAGCTTGTTGAAGTTCTGAATAGGTTTGGGCATTGTCTCAACTATTCGTGCTTGGAGGAACTCGAAACATCAACTGCTGAAGCCATCCAAGAGGGGAAAGAAGCTTGCCCTGAGGACACTTTGGCAGGAGCTCCAATGGGACTTGCATTTGACAACTTCGATGAGATGACACAGATGTTGTTCGGGAGCAATACACTGCATGATACAATGGGAATTCTGTGTCAGAATTTGCCAGGAGATCGTACCAACAGTCAGCAGAGCAATGAAACACCAACACCAGTTAGAAAGGCTACACCAAGAGCAAAGAAAGCTGTCAAGAAGAGGTCTCTCACTGTCGCAGACACATCTCTTACCCCTATTTTGGTGTCCCCAAAATAGCGACCTCTACCTATAAGAACACATCCATTTTTACCCTACCTGATGCTGCAATCACTGCAAGACATCTGGACCTCGTGTGGTTGATGAGTCATGCATTTGAGACTGATGTTCTTCCCATGTGGGTTGGCTTCATTGCCATCTTCTACAAGGATCAGCTACCAAAACAGGAAGTGAGATACATACCAAACCTTAACAAGCCCACCACCAGCTTTTCAGTAGTGCGACAAACCTTTCAAACAACCAAGAAGTGTGCTGAAGAATGCAACCAAGAGTATGGACTGGTTACATATGACCTTGTAGCAGCAAGACCAGCCATGCAAATCCAGGGTACAGAATCTCCAACATTTGACAGTGTTTTCATCATGATGGGTGCTTTCCATATAGAGATGCCATCTTTCAAGGCCCTTGGAAAACTCATAGTAGAATCAGGAGGACCAGACATGCTTATAGAGACTGGTGTCCTTGTGCCAGGTTCTTTGATTGGGTTCCTCACAGGAAAACACTTCAACTGGTGCAAGAGGCTCCATCCTCTACTTGGCCCTGCCTTCAAAAGCCTGCATTTCAAGGCCTTTCTTGAGACATGTGATTACAGAGAAGAGCTTCATACCCTGATATCTACCGTGAATGCAAATACCAATACAGGAGAACATGGGCTTGAGCTGGTGATCAGCACAGATCTTTTTGAGAATTGTGTTCGAAAGAGTATTCTGAATTCACCAAGGCAACCGTATCAGGAGCTCATGGATACATTGCAAAGTTTTGGATGATGAATGTGGAGTACATTAACATATTTCACCAACTTGAAAGAGCTATCTGGACAAATAACATCGAGCTTTGTCTTCACACTGACACCAATCATTGACCTGTTCTTTGCCACAGGCCACATCAACTATTCCTGCTGGTTAACAAAATACCAATTGGACTTACTGAATATTGATGAGACTCATCCCGGCCTTAGAGAGATACTTAATCAGGGTGTATTCACAGTGCGAAGGACAGAACAAGATTTCAGCAGAATTCCTGTGGATTTGACACTGGAACAAACCATCAATGCCGACGCCGCATCTCGACTGACAGGAATCACCTCTTTCACTAATGACTACTCCACTCGCCTCAGATGGATGGTAAAAAAAGGCTACCTGAGCATCGTTCATTAGTCAGCTGCAAGAGATGACAGGAGTGATAAGTAAAGATGATGTCACTACAGAACTTAAGCCAAGACAAATTCAACGTGACAATAAGGATCTTCAGAAAATCATCAAACAAATCTTAGATACAAACAATACATTTGAAACCCAGGAAGCTTCAGAGGTATTGTACAATATTTGCAGAGGAAAAGGTACCAATGATGAAATGTGTGAAAGCCTCCTCATTGTACCAACCAAAAGAAAAGTCAGACAAGGAATTCATCCAGGCTTGCGTGAGTGATCCAAACAAGTTTGAAAGTCCAATAAAGAAGGAAAAGCTGAAAACCTTTGTAGATGGCTGTGCAAGCAATCGTCGGACAAAGAACACGAAAGTTGCAGCCCTTGAAGGATCACGTGATCTGATGGGACGTCTCCTTGTGCTGTCCACCAAGAAGAGACTTCACATGCAGCATATTCTCCAGTACCCATTGATCCCAGTACCTCTGTCCTTGGCCAGCCCTGAAAAAGTAATGGCAAAGACCGATAAGAGTGCACTCTTTAATATATTGGAGAGTAAAGTGAAAGGTCCCAAAAAGCAGCCAAAGGAAGTCCATGCTTACATCATAGATGGACAGTTCCTCTTACATACCTTGCCACCAAATTTGCCCCCCACATACGGAGGGTTAGCCACAAGTATTCTTACCCAGGGTTTAACAACGTCAGCCAAACCCATACACATAGGAGTTGTTGACTATCCACAGCCTTCAAGAAAGGACACTGAAAGAGACAGGCGGGGATCTGACGACAGAACCTTCATCATTCACAGGGTCAAAACAGAGACGAGTGCAAAAAAATCTAAACGATGCCGTAAAGTCCAAGTCCTTCAAGAAGCAGCTACCTCAGTTTCTTGCTAATGAATGGCAAGACTCTTCGTATGCTAACATTTTTGGGGATCATGAAGTCTTCCTAGATGTCCAAGGCAGATGTTATAAGTTCCAGGTGACAGAGGGTATGATACAGCAAAACACAGTGGATGGTAGACACAAAGATTTGTCTGCATTCCTTATCAGCCGATTGTGAGAATGGACACAGTGGTCAGGGCATCCGACAGACGTTGCAGTGCTATTATTGTACCACTGCAGTAGATTTCAGTCAACATTGTGGATGGATACTGCAACAGTTTCAAAGAACAATCGTCGTTATGTCAACCTGACTGCAATATGGAAGGAACCAGGACCAGATCTTTGTGCAGCGTTGCCAGCTTTCCATGCCTTCACAGGATCAGACTATACATCTGCGTTTGTCAGGCTTCTCCAAACTCTAGAAAAGCAACCTGACTACCAGAAGACTTTAAGTGTAATGGCAATGCGCTTTACAGTTTCTAACACGACGAAAGAAGCTCTTCAGAGGTTCATGGCCACAATGTATGGAGCTGAGGATAGAGCAAACACTAGGCTGAATGAATGGAGGTATGAGAAGTTCATGAAGACACATGGACCAAAGGGAAATGGAAAACACCTACTAGCCAATTTGAAGGGCATAGACGCAAGTGGACTACTACCTTGTGAAGATGAGCTCAATCCTTACATTAAGCGTGCCTCCTTTGTTGCTAACAAGTGGACAAGAGCAGATCAGACTCATATAGAGCAGCATCCCTCTGAAGAAAATGGCTGGCAGTTGGTTGATGGCTATTACAAACCGGTTTGGTTTGAAGGGGAGCAACTCCCTGAATGCCTTATCCCAGAGACAGAGGACTTGGAAGCATTGGACAATGATGAGGAGGATGACATGGACATTGCATCTTCAGATGAAGATGGGTGTTGTAATGAGGATGACTAAAATCTTGTTACAGAAAGGCAGGCTGAGATTATAATTAGCTATACCAGTAAATACTAGTTGAACTCATGATTATAAGCATATTCACATATCTTTTTCCTAACACAGAGAGAGAGGTGTGTGTGTGTGTTTGTGTGATTCATCAGCAGTTTAGATGTTTCATCTTATAAACTTTAGCAGTAGATTTATAGCAAATGTGATACATGTATGTGTATACTAATTAATATGAGTATGTCTATCAAAAGGCAGTTTTGGTTTCAAAGAGCATAATCACTTGCAAGTAGACATGTTAGTGCCTGGTCATCCCCTGCAGCAGCATATTATTAGATGGCAATGTTTTACCACAATATCTATTACTACAACTACCTTGCAAAAGTTGTGAAACAATAGATTTAAAAAACTAATAATTCATGAGTTAGATACGTTAGATATTACATCACAATATCTGGGTAAATACCATAAATGAATATCAAATTGTAAACAGTATTGGCACATATATTTCAGTCTCCACCAATGCACCTTTTCTTGTATGAGTAAATACTTAAATATATAAATTTGTAGTTCCTTTGTTCTATATCAGATAAAAAAATATTCCCACAAAGTTTTATTCATGGTATATAAAGAGGTCATGGAGCTAGAGAATATATATTAATCTGCCATGTGCTAATATAGGACTGTCTTTAGGCCTTTCTTAAATGGGTTTTGCACTGAATTGGACACTTAAGAACTGCTGATCCTTTATCAGGAAGGTCTAAAGGATATTTCTACAAAGTTTCATTAATCTATGTAAGGTGTGTTTTAAATGTGTTTAAAAATAGTGACTCTTTAGGTTGTTCTTAAATGGGTTTTGCACCAAATGTGACACTTAAGAATTACTGATCCTTCATCAGGAAGCTCTAAGGTGTATTTCCTCAAAGTTTCATTGATGTACTCAAATTGTGATTTAAATGTGACAGTAGCGCCCCCTTTGGGCCCTTCTTAAATGCGTTTTGCACCAATTGTGCCAATTAAAAATGGCACATCTGTAATCACAGTGCCAAAACGAAACTTTTATCACAGGTTTGATTGATGTACTCCAAAATGTAATTTAAACCTGTTTTGGGGGGCAGTTCAAGCAGCGCCCCCTACTCAACGCACCAACTGCATAACTTGAGAATGACCATTCGGAGGTCCCCATCACACTAGCTGATAACTAGCTATCAAACCTTTTGTACTCAAGATGTAATACAAATCTCTGTGGGCTCCCAGACTATCTCTTTTTATCTTTATTTTCTAGTCCATCAAAACTTTCCTCTGCTACTTCTTTGGTAGTATCTTCTTGAGCTATTTGCAAATATTTTAAATGATTTGATAAAATGTTATCCATATTATTTGCACCTGTTTGTTGACTCTTTACAATTTTAGTTTTCTTCTTGAGAGTATTTATTTCTTCTTGAGATGTATTTTTCAGTGCTCCGTTACTGAGCACCTTTGGCAGAGTTACTTATTACAGTTTTATAGTAATTTATGGATTAGAAATTTATTTCCGGATGAATGGCGTAAAGCTATAATAATTCCTATCCCCAAACCTGGAAAGGATCCCAGTAATGTAAATAATTACAGACCAATTTCTTTAACAAGCTGCTCATGCAAATTGTTAGAGAAAATGGTTAATGCTCAACTAACATGGCACATTCGAGAAAACAAAATTTTGACTCCCACTCAATTTATTTATTAACAATCATTTACCACCTTTCCCAATTAGATTTAGAAGGTTGTTTGAGTCACTGAATATTAATATATGGCTGGCTACCTGCAATAGTAAAATTTCCTCCTCCCTGGAATATGAATAAAATGAAAATTTGCACGCTTGAAATATTTGTCAAAAAGTTAACTCGTACAATTGACCCCCGGTATTCACAGGGGATGTGTGCCACAACCCCCGCGAAAAGCTAAAGTCCGCGAATACTTAAAACCCCTCTAAAAACGTTTGGAACTGCCTATTTTGATAGTTCAAACACAAAAAAAACTAAAAATGATACACCCGAGTATTTTAATAGTTTTATCACAAAAAGGGTGTTTAGTCATGAAAATATGAAAATACAGTAATACCATAAATACAGTAGTGTTCCATAGAGAAATCCGCAAATTGGTGAGTCCGCAAATCCAGAATGGCAAATAGGTAGGGGTCGACTCAGAGTGCAAGGTGATAATAACGGTCAAACGTGTTGTGTGAGTGCCCAAAGTATGACCAGCAACGACTGTCAACTTTTGGAAATGGATCAGTGAGGGAAATTTTATCAGAATCTTCTACATTTTCAGTAATTCTGATTTTGATGTTTATGAGGAACTGTGATTAAATTAATAAAATATATAAAAATTAAATAATAAAAATACAAAAACCCAAGTGCATTTATAGAATTTTAAAACTAAATTTTAAAATGTTACTTAACTTATTCTAAATTTTAATACTGTATACATTTTTATTGTGTATATATGGAAATGTGAGTACTAAATGTGTTTGTGTGAGTGTGTTCCAGTATGAGAGCATATGCCTTTGTGCAGTTTTTAATTTCATTTTCTTTCATTCATCACTATACTGAATGACCTATTTGGCCCCAGTGCTTGGCTTCTAGCCTAGACCTGGTATTTCATGCAAATCCTTCGGGCCAGCCCTGTGAGAGCAGATAGTCAGGTCAATGGTCTGGTTAAACTATTTTGATAAGAATAATACTTGAAGGTGACGACGAGGACAACGTGTCTACGAAAAATGCAGGGAAGGGTGACGAGGGGACAGGATTGCAGAAGCGGAGGAAAAAGAGTCCATGTGTCCTCCTGACAGACAGGCAAGAAAGGATGTTGGGGAAGTGGTTGCAGGAGCACCCCTTTTTGTATGACAGGGGGCTCACAGACTTCAAGGAAGTGGCCAAGAAGAGCCGGCTCCTTGCTGAGAAGGCAAAGTCACTCGACCCGCCTTTGACAGGACCTCAGCTAAGCACCTGGTTGAAGTCGATTCGCACCAGGTATGGACGGCTAACGAAAGGAAAAAGCCGGGCAGCAGAGAGGGGCATGACAGAAAGGGAGAAGTGGATTCTCTCTGAATTTAAATTCTTCGGAAAGCACATTTTCCGTCAGAAGAAGCCCAAGACCCTTGGATTGGAAGAGGTATGTAAGAAAATTGTTCTACACTATATTGGTTTCATGTTATTATGGCCAATTTATTTTTCATAATTAGTTAATTTCATAATTCATGTTTCAAGCAGTCATGAGACAAACAATATTTAGGATTTTATATAAAGTTGTTTTCCACATTATTTAATTTCAGTATTTATTTTATAGACTTTTGTATCCCAAAATTCCATTCTATGCATTCTTTTATTGCTAAAAAAAATTCCCTTTTTATGGTTCACTAATGATACACAGATCAACCATAGTAAAATATGTTTCGAAAATTAATGGTCCATTTTCCTTTTTCTTTTCCTACAGTCCGCTGCTGCTGCCGCTGCTGCCCCATCTGAGGAACCTGGCAAAGTGGTTGTGTCTGGTGGTGGGGATGAAGACGAAGTGACAGTCATCCCAGCCATCGAGGAACAGAGGCCTAAGAGGAAGCAGAGGTGTGAGCGCGTACGTCAGCAAGGTGAAGGTTTCGTCCTTGAAAAGGTAAATACTTGATTATTTTCCATTTAACTTAAAACAAAAAATTATATTTACAAACATGATTAATATTAATTAAATTTTGTATTTTTTTTTTACATTTTGTAGTTCCTTTTCTTTTTCCTGTTACAGTATTATACATGCAGGTATGTTTCTAATAATTTTTGATAGCGTAGTCGCTTGTTTCGTCCTCAAGGAGTTACCCTTCCATGGTCTACCAGAGCTCCATGGTGACCAGACTAATATAAAAAAATTCTCTTTTAGCCTGGTCTTGTAGTCAGGTATTGTGCCGTAATGATAAGCGCTATGACACGTGATGGAGTATAATGGACTCAAAGATAAGAGGACATTTTTTCTTATCTTCAGCAAAGCTGAACCCAGTTTTCCAATGTCAAAACCTCTAAGAAGAAATGACTATTGTGCATGCACGTCCACCACCCTGTTTACGAACATATCGGTAAAGGACCAAGGTGTCATTATTCTTTCTTTTCAAGTGACAGGAAAGTTCACCAAAAGCCAGCACCCCTCATGTCAGCCTTTTATTCTCTTTTTCCACTAATGAGGATCATGGAAACATCTAAAATCAAAAGTTAAGTGCTTATTTTTAAGTTCCAGTTAAAATTTTTAGTTTTAAACTGTGGAACTGGTAATTAGTTTGAGTGTGAAAGCCGTAATCCGGCGTTTCTTGCAAATATACAGTCGGCACTTACTTACGATTGCTAACTGTGAAAAGCACAAATTGTTTTAAGGAATTTGTCATTTTATTTAGAAGTTTTAACTAAAGAAATGTTCCACAATTTATTATAAATTTAGATAATCTTTTCAGATAACACTGTCTACAATAGCCTAGGCCGTAGGCCTATCCTACATCAGATTCAATGAGAATAATTTAGACTATAACAGATGTCTGTAGCCTATAACCTAGGATCACATATCATAAAGGTGATTTAAATAACATGGATTAGGTAGTAACCTAAATTAAGGTAAGTAAGAACCTTTTAAGACATATCCTGTTAGGGGCCTAGGCAACATTCTAGTTTACAAAGGACTCTAGGATTAGGTAAACAGGCTACAGACTTTTTCCTTTTATATAGCCTGTATACTTAAGCATGATCTAAATAATCCAGGACTAGGCAGTACCTTATATTAAGTGATAAATTCTTACAAAACATCCCATTATTGGGCTAAGTCGTTAGCCTAAACCATGCAACCTAGGACTAGATGAAATAGTAACCTGTGCTGGATGAGATGGTAACCCTACGCTAAAGTAATTGTTTTTTTTATGTAACCCTTACCCTTAAGTGTGTATTAAATAATCTGGATTAGGCAGTAGCCTAGATTAGAGTAAGTGGTAGGCTAGCTATAAGGTTACACATTAGTGCGTTACTGTTTTATATAGTAGACCAAAATAGCCTAGGATTGGATATAAAACAACCTGGCGTAGACAAAAATAGTAGCGTAACTAAAAGGTTACATATTATTGAGTTTCTGTTTTTATATAGCCTAGACAAGGGTGATCTGTAATAATCTGGATTAGGCAATACTAGGCTAAGAAAGAACGAATTAGCCTAGGATTATATATAAACAGTATTCCATGCTCAATAAAATAACCTAGTTTTTACAACTTGGTAGCCTTTCTGTAAGGCTACATACTAGTACAGTCTTATGTAGCCCATATCCTGAAAGGTGATATAAGCCTAGAACAGGCAGTAGCCTAAACCTAGAACAGGCAGTAGCCTAACCAGATTAAGTAGGAACCCCTTTTTAAGGGAACATCCTACTACAGGCAGTCCCCAGTTATCGGTGGGGGTTCGGTTCCGACGGCGTGACGATAAGCGAAAATCGCTGATTTTGGGCACTTTTCGGTTATTGGCGCCGATACGTGATTATCTTGTTGGGTCTGTATGTTAAGTTTCTGTTTTTCATTGTCTAAAATTGAATATAATAAATCAGGATTCTATAATGGCTAATGAAATGTTCCATTTTCTTCTCTCATTTTCTTTAGATGATTGAAAACGCAGAGGCAGCCAAAAAGGCGATTTTGGAGAAGATTGAATGTAACCCAAAGGAGGATTACTGGAAACTTCACCTGAAGAAGGTTGCCAAGGATTGTGCTGAGATTGACCCTATCTTCTATCCATACCTGCAGGCGGAGATCGGCTTTCTGGTGCAGAAACTGCAGAATGCCACGAAAGAAGGGAGACTGACAGCCAATTTTGATATGTTCCCGAACACCAGACAGATGTTTTTGGAAATGGAGCAAGATTCGTCCACTAGATCTTTTCCTTCTCACCCTCCTGCACCATCCTTCACATAACCTGAGCAAGTTTACCAGATGACAAGGCACCAACTGGCTATATATGCCCAGGGTCAGTGCTTGTCTTCTTGGCCAAGCCATTCCCCTGCTGCTGGGTCGTCTACACCGCTACATACTCCTGCTGTGCCACTGTCACTTGCAGTTGCTTTGGATCTTCACAATGTGAGTCTCCCGAGTACCAGTTTCTTTAACGCCTTAATACCGACTAGTTCAAGTGCCACTTTGACTGGTGTGCTGGAAAAGACGATGCCTCCTAGTTCTACAAATTAGTGTATTTCTGTTTTGTAAGAGGCCTTTTTTTTTTTTTTTTTTAGTGTGTTCAGTGTGTTCTTTTGGTAGATTTTTTTTATAATAATGAAGGTGTATTTTAGAGTACTGTAATAATGTTTTAAGTGGTCACATTTAGATGTATTAATCTGGTGCTATTTTTTCTTTGTTTTTGATTACTTTAGGGAATGTAAAATGTATATTTATATTTTTTTAGCATAATAAATTGTGTACAATATTTATATTTTGTATTTATTTTTCCTAAAAGTACTAATAATGTTATTTTCTATAACAATACTAGAATATACAGTTACCAACATGCAAAGGTTATTAAACTGGATATGGAAGAAGATATGAAATATTTTCAGAACTTCAAATAAAGGAAAATGACATTGAAAACTAGTAAAGAGTAAAATATATATGGTAATCATTATCATTATTAATTACTTTTTAAGTCAAAACTGCTGAAATTAGAAGACAAAACCTGTATAGAACAGGCAGCATGCACATATATTTTGGCATTTTACTATGCCACAACAAAGCAAACATCTTTCAGTGTGTGACAGGCTGTTTGCCTCGGGTGGCAGGCAGAAAAGATGAAAAGGCATTTATTTTTTCTTTTTATTTTCATTATATCATAAATTCCTGCCAAGGAACGGAGCCTGCAAGGGAGTTAACATAGTCATGCAGGTGGTCACGTTGATCCTTCCCATTCATGGTTGATGTGCGCGGCTGTTGGGAAGTCAGTCTAGATAAAGTTGGGTCAGACCCCCAGCTGCCTGGTAGGACCTGATGTGTCAGTGAGTCCTCTTGATTTCCTTCACTCCTGGCATGATGAGATCTCGTCATAATTAAGTTGTGCAACACACAAGTGGCCAACACCACAGACTTGATACAATCATGATGAAGGTGTATGGGTATGTGAAACAATTTAAACCTGTGGGAGACAAATGGAAAATATTGATTTAATTATTAGATGGTATACAAAAGGTATTTCATATTACATATGCATTCCAACAAGCAGAATTAAAATTTCACATTATTATTATACCAGATAAAGAGAGGAATAATTGTGAACAGTATCTACCTGCCTGCTAGGATCCAAAGGCATTCTTCATTGTACGTCTTGCCCTGCTCAGTCGATAGTTGTAGATGCGTTCAGGTTTTGTCAGGCATCTTACAGGGTATGATTTCATCATATACTTCTTATCAGCGGAGGCGTCATCTCCAACGAAGAAATAGTCGATGGGGCGTAATCTTCAGTTTCGTTTGCTAATCTTCCAAGGGCAGGCAGGTTGGCTTCATGTTTATCCAGTATTTTGCCTAGCTGTGTCTTAGCAAAGACACTACCATCAGACTCAAACCCTATGGCACCTACACCCATGTACCGAAACTTTTACTCAGTGTCAACAACTCCTAGTAGGATTACGGAGTAGAGCTTCTTACAATTAAAATAATGAGTTCCTCCAAAAGTTGCATTCTAGATGTGAATGTGTTTCCTGTCTATTGCTCCAAGGGTGTGTGGGACATTCCATAGTTGCTCAAACCCACGGGCTACCTCCTTCCATTGCTCTTGGGTGCTGGGTGCCTGTATGACCTCATCTCCATAGGCAGCCACAATGGCCCTACAAGTCTCAGGCACAATACTGCTGATCGTGTTGGGAGCTACACGGAATTGGAAGGACAAGCTCTTGTAGGATTCTCCAGTTGCAAGGTAACGTAGGGTAATTGCAACATGCAGGCCTAGCTCAGTGGGTTTCCTTCAGAATGTAAGGGTCTTCCTTGTGTAGGGTTTGACACGCTCCACAATTTCATTGAATAGGTCCTCCATAATCCTGGTAAAATTCCTGTATAGCCCTGGATTTTCAGTTGCCAATTCTTTCATCAAGTTGTCATAGTATCCTTTCGCCTTTCTGCGTTGTAAGTAGGGCCAGGCTCAGCAACGTCTTGGTTTTCTATTCTTCTTCTTAAACTTGTGTTGTCGTTCCTCCATGCACCTTAGGATTCTTAACTGCAACATGGCATCATGATAATCCAAAATGCCTTTTACTAATTCAGGGTCATGTTGATTCTCAGGTATGAGGTCTAGCATGTTCTCCATGTTCTTCCAAAAGAAATCACACGATGGTAGTAGTAATGTGGTTGGAACAGGTAGACCTTGTTCTGTTTGTGACTGAAACGAGCATGATCGGTGATGAGTTCACCTGGAATTTATATGGAGGAATCCATGTACATGACACAGTTATGATGCCATAACGCACGTCACTATATGGCGTAACTACAGCGCCATAATCCGACATGCATTTATGCACCATACCATCTTGTCGCAACTGCCAAATGTGGGTGTGGCCTGATCATTGGTGTAATGCGCCTATGATTACAGATATATGGAGGTTCATCTCAAACTGCGCAATGTTGTCACTATGGTTAATGGCACATTACGCCATGGTGTCATAATCAGCTGACAATATTTTTTCTGGCGGCCCGAGGCATGAGAATGATGTCAGTGATCACCAAAACCAGCCACTGCAAAATGCGAATCCTTGAATCACAAATGTGCGACCGAGCCTTTTGACTGCTGCCGTTTATGCTTGGCGACGTGCTTGAGGCAGTGTTGCCACATCGCAACCCACGTGGCGCACTGAGTGTACTGCCATGTAATAATGGCTATTCATGGCGCACTACGTAATGGGTGGCACATGTCGCAATTGTGAGTCATGATTTGCACAATCTAATTATTGTACGACAAATGGCGACGCCACTGCATCAGTGTTGCTTAGTGCACAATGATGACAACAAATGACTGTTGACGCAGCCAGACTGCGTATGTTTTAAACGGTTTAAAACATCCGCCATCACTTGGTGCATGTCGCCAGATGCAATAACGATTCATGATGGTTGTTGGCGACTTGGTCGTAATTACAGCTTAGTGACGTCGTAGGCAGTCACCGGTTAATGGCGGGGGTTCCGTCCCCGACCAAGCCCTGCTAACTGAAAATGGCCGCTAACCAAAAATCAGCGATAATAGCACCAAAAACCCCACTTAATGGTGCTGTTAATAGGAGATTGACACCAAAATTCCCACTCAATGGCGCTGTTAACCGGAGATCGTGCCGAAATCCCCACTTAATGGCACTGTTAACCAGAGATCAGCACCAAAAATCCGGTAAATGACGTAGCTAGGCAAGCGCTGTTAACTGATGCAGTCGGTAAGCTGGGACTGCCTGTAATTGGCAAAATTTCAGCAGTTACACATTGCACATTCTTGAATCGCAAATGTGTGACCGAGCCATTAGATTACTCCATTTTTACCTATTGTAAAATTTTACTGCAACTGGCTCCCCACTCATAGCAAATGGGTCCTTTGCTGGAATGGAAGTTAGGAGAACAGATTTCTTCATTGCCAACATATTTGTTGCACAGGAGACCATGTGTGAAGGCCTTGGTGAATGTGAGGATGGTGTTTCCTGGAAAGCTAGGCTTCCTGTTCGTGATGACACTCCGAGGGATTGCTAAAATACAACTCATTTGCTGTGTGCCATGTCTTAGATGATGGTGATTGGTTGAATGATTTTGAAAATATAGGGAAGGGCAAAGGTTTCCACATTCTGAAAACAACAATAAATGATTTGTTAAAGCTTCTAACTTGGAAGTTTTCAGTTCCCATTGTGGGATTTTGAAGCGTGACTTTCAGGGAGGTTGGGCATTGGAGACAGCACTTGGGATTCAGCCCAAAGTAATATCAAGAAAAGACAGAAAAATTAGTGACCATTGAAAGAGCTGTCAAGAGGCTGTAGTGTGCAAACAGAAACAGAGTCCACAAACATAATTTGCCAAACGGTGACAAATCAGTCCCTTGTAAGTGTGAAGAAGGTCTGTAGTAGGTTTCACTCAAGTATCACTTTAAATTTCCAAAAACACATAACAGTTCAAGGACTATAGTTGGCATGAACATTTTTGTTTTAAAAGTCCAGTAGCCTTGGAAGTAAAGATTAGTGTTCTAGGTTTAAACTGTGACTGCAGAAAAGGTTTTAGGCATCATACAGAATATATTTTATTAAATATGTTAAACTCTGGGTGGGCACCATTTTCATTCATTTGTAATTTATCACAGGGATGGTGGCCCGAAACACTTGCAAGAATAACCGGACAGGCAAGAAAGATTGTACTGAAAGTTCATCATTATTTCCGATCCCTAAATCACCTTGAATGCGAGGCTAGTTTACAGAAAAAAAACAGCAGCTGCCGCTGGTGTATCAGTTCAAACTGTAGAAAAAATTTTAATTTATCCTGAGGATAGTAGGTTGGAATCCCCACCACCCAGAATAAAACCTTCTCAAATAAAAGGAAATATAGAGGGCATTGAGGAAGAAAGCAATCGAAGAGTGATATTGTCATTTTATGAGTGTGGCGAGTTACCGACATAAGAGTGTCTATTTGAAAGGGTGAAGGAGCCACCTTTCAAATTTATTGGTGTCAAAATTACTCTTGCACGTCTGGTAAAAAAAGCTTGGATTTTGCTGTAAAACAATCCAAGGTGGTAGAACTATACTAGTTGAAAAGAATGATATAGTAGCAGAAAGAAGTAAATACTGTAGAGTAATGTTTGCCAATAGAACCAGTAGTCATCCAAGGCCAGAGACATATGTTGGTGAAACTTTCATAAACTTAATGAATTTGTTGGAAGTCAAAAGCAGAACAATGTTAAAGAACAATTAGTTGTTGTGCATGCTGGAGGCAAATATGGTTTCATATGCGGAGCCCTACAGGTACTGCAAATAAAGAGTGGAAGTAGAGAAGACCTTTAATCTCTAATCTATCACAAGTTCAGCAACTGGTTCCAAGACAAGTTATTAAGTAATATTCCTCCTCATTCTTTTATTGTGATGGACAGTTGTTCTTCCCATTCAAAATTTGTGAATAAAGCCCCAACCAGTAGTTCCCAAAAAAGTGAGATAAGAGATTGGCTCACTCAAAGCAACATTGTTCATGATGCATTACTAACAAGGTCAGAGTTAATTCAGCTTGTTGCATTTTATAAAGGGAAACAAGTTTTTGAAATAGATGAACTAGCCCATAAAAGAGGACACACTGTCTTGAGAATACCTCATTTTCACAAGCTTTTAAACCCCATTGAACTTGTCTAGGCCCACGTGAAATCAGTGGCAAGGAAAGCAGATTTGAATAACCAATAGTGCTTGAAAGAAGTTAGTCTGATTTAATTGTGACTGTGATGGATGGTATTTATAGGAATGTGATGAATATAATAAAAATCGTAACAAAAGAAGATCGGCAGAAATTCATAGGCTATGCTAGGGATACGGAGGAAGATTATAGAAATAAAGAAAGAGCTGTTGAATCCATATTGGAACAAGCTATTGACTTAGGTGATGATGAAAAGTTATAAAAGTTTTTATCAGTTGCAGACCTTTCATTGTTGTTTCTTTCATCTAAAGTGATTCAGGTCATTCTTTGTCAAAATTAGTATGTACATCCAGTGTAAAGTTTTTATCCATATGCAACGTTATATACCATTCCTGATACTGCATTTGCTATTTTATGGATCCTTGCATTATAAATCTCACATAGTATTAAATGGTATCTTGGAAACCAGTAAAAGTGCAGTTTGTGACAAATGTTGGTGAGTGATAATTAACTGGCAAACTAGCTAAGTTTTTATCAACTTCTGTTGCAAATATATCGGGAATTTTTTGTTATTTTACAACCAAAACTTATTTTATTTATGATAAATATCCCCACAAGAACTGTTACATTTATAGTCAGTTTAGTAATGAAACACTAAATTGTTTTAGTTAATTATTGCAATACCTTTGGTTCATAAAATTCTACAGATTTGAACGAATGTTTAAAATCTTTGGGAATGTGTCTGACATCTTGTCTAGCACAGTTGTGTGTTTACTGTACTCAAGTTTTTATCTCTTAATGAATGTTGTGCTTCTTGATATGAGGATCAGTTCTTATGTTTTTAGCTGTAATTATGGAAGTTAATTTTCAAAGATATGCATCAGGGCAAACTGTTGATGACACATTGTTGTTTCTTTAAAATAAATAAATACTTGAATTATATTTTTATATGTAAATGCTAGTATATTGTATAACGTATAATTTTTTCTACAGAAATACAAACCATTGCCTTTTACAAGGGGAGCATAACCTGAAAACTGTACTTCAACTTGTGAACAAGAGCGGTTAACTAGTGGTTATGGGTTTAATGGGGAAATTGTACTCACTCACCTGCTGTCACTAAGAACTCTTTCTTTGGCAGTTACTTGGTGTGGATGTCTTGCTTTTCTCTTTGTTAGACATTTGTTCAACTCAGGTACAGTACTTGTTTAGAAATGTTTTTAATTGGTTTTTCATTGTGGAGGATAAACAGGCACAGAGATATTGGGTAATTCTATATGAGAGGGCCACACCAGTTTCTATGTGTTAAACAGCCTAAAATGATAAAAAAAAAACACTATATCTATGCTTCAGTATCATTGAATAAGTGAGAAAAACCCTTACAACCACCAACAATCTTGGGGGACCACAGGTGGGAACCGGGGGTTTTGGGTGGGGGAGACAAAGTCGATGAAAAGCTGGGGAATATAGGGGAAAAAAGCTAATAATAAAACCACATGTAGACTGCAGTTTAAGCCTAGGATCTGCTGTCAGCAAGGGGGTGGCAGAACGGCACGTCGCGCCTTATCTGCGAAATGGAAGATTCTTAGCAAGCACTTTTGTACTGGCAAGCGGTACTGTTGCATTGTGTGCACCTGCCGTGCGTACCGCGGATGTGTAAACTACCTCTAGTTCCTAGAATTACAACTGTGGCTTACCCAACTATGATGGAGTATATAGTGTGGCTGCTGTGTGTAAGATTGAATGCAGATGAGTTGAGGAGTCACTATGATGAATCTTGAAATATGGAGTAGCCAAATAACCTACGAAGTGAGCCTTACAATGCCCATACTTGGGAAGTAACTCCTTGAGACCATGCCACTTTTGTTCGATTGTATTAGTAGGGCACCTGTGGTGGGGTCCACAAAATTGATACTATGATTTACCGTAAGGTGCTTGTACCCCTCTTCCTCCAAGCAATTATATGCTTTCCAGCATTCTGAGACAATAGCAGTTCTCTCGTGAATATTGTCTTTAATAACACGTAGTAGTGTTTCACGATCCCTTTGTTCAACTGCCACTACAAAAAACTCTTGTGATTCTCAGCAAATTCTGCCAAAAACCCACTGCCCTTCAATTATGTGTCCAACATTATATTTGCGTCATCCAAACTTTGACTCGTCAATTTCCACGATGCAGTCTGGACCACCATTTTCTTAGTGTCTGAAAACCCAATTCACTACCACCTCTCGACAAAACGACCACCATTCCGAAATTGTCACGCCATTAAAGTTCAGATCGCACTACCTTATAGGCAAACCAGTCTTGCAACCATAGAAGCACAAACTTTAAATTAGTCTCAATATCAAGTTTGGATCGGTAAAACCAAGTGTTCTTGAATATAGACACTAAAATTACACCTTTTTCTGTGGCGTCCTTCAGTAATGTAAGATTTGTCACAACGGAATACACACTTTTATATCAGCTCTACAGACAGAATTACATGAGCCACAATGTTTTTCTGGTAAAATTACCCCATGGTCTTGGCAGTTAATCAACTTTTCGGTGTTACAAGTATAAAAATAATAAAAATCACCATAAGTTATGACACAGCTTTCACATCTAAAAAGTGAGTTTTCTGCCCGAGCACTTGCACTTTTAGAAGCTACTGCCATTTTAAGAGGTGCAAAAGAAACGAACAGGATAAAGTTACTGCTGCTTTATTGGTGACCCAGGCGGTTTATATAGCGGCAGACTGACGTCACGCCGCGGAATACAATGAGAACAAGGGTGACCTGAGGTCGATAACAATTAACAATAAATACAGTGAACGAATACACTTTGAGTTATACAAATGGACAGAAATTGAGTTGAATACAATCTGATACCGGCGAAAGAGGAATACAAGATATACAAATTGGAGACGTAAATAATTATATACATAGTTTAAAAGCGAATCCCACAGGAAAAAGACAGGCAGAAGTTCAGTAGTACCAAGGCTTTCACGTTTATTGACGCATCGTCGGGGCACAATAAACGTGAAAGTGCTTGGTACTACTGAACTTCTGCCTGTCTTTTTCCTGTGGGATTCGCTTATACACTGAAGTCACGTGCATCTACTGTGATTTTTAAAGCATACATAGTTTAAATGATTGGATCTACGTGACCCGCCAAGCCAGGTGTGGCGAATCATAGAGGCAAAGAAAATGGGATGTCACCACAGAAAACCGCTCAGCGGAGACTTTACTTCATGATGATGAAGAACAAAATAGCCGTGCGAGAGTGAAAATTTTCCATGTTAATTGTGTAACAATGGATCATAGAGAAATAGGAGTAAAGAGATTTAGCCTGTACGTATTGTGTTTGTCACTTTTTTACTTATTTTTTTAAGTTCTTGCATGCGCACGCAGAACAGACGTCAGTCTGTGCTTAACTCGTGAGAGATGGAGCTCTCTCGACTTTGTTTTTTTCGCGAGTTTTTACATAAAGTGACTTTTTTGGGACTAATAAGCGTTTCCTCACTTAATGACTAGTATGTACGAATTCTATACACTATTCTCCGCAACTCTAGGTAATTACTTCTAGAAACCAATGCGTCCCTTTCCCCTTAGAATTACCATCGAATAACTGAAAAATATCCCGTAGAGTACAACTATTTTTGATTGTCAGTACAGTGCTGTCTTGTAATTTTTAAGATCTCTTCATGTGATTACCCAGCATGTTTAATTTTTTGTTATGTATATATTATATCTTTTTGGAATACTTCTTCATACTGTACAATTTTCTTTGTGTATTTTAAATATCATCTATATTAACCCTGTAAGGTAGGTATTGAGTGACATACTGTTCTGTACAGTTTATTGTTTGTTCCTTACTGAATCAATGTACAGAATCTTCAAAGTTGTTATTGGCTGGTGCGAGTCGCAAAGTAGTTTCTACACACAGGCAAAGCAAAACAAAGATTATGCTTCGGACATCTGTGCTTGTCGACAGACAAACAGATGGCGATTGTGAGAGACATAATAAACGTACAATGATAAAACATAAGTCAATGGAAAGGCCATGAAATTCTGCATATGGACATTTGCATGAGATTTGAGACAGATTAATGAATACAATGCAGTAGCATAATATATGTGAAATGGCGAGACGTTTGGCGTCTTCACAAACAGAAACATACACACAGTTTGATACAGAAGATTCGGTGGAACATTATGAGTACATGACTGGAATGCTTACATGGCAATGCAAGTAGTGGTGATTGTACATGAATCGAGACAACAATGGTTAGAGAGAAACAGACAGGAATATTGAATGGTAGAAGTTGCGTTCCTTCGAGCGGTCCCCTCCAGCTGACGCACGGGAGGGAGAGAGAGAAAGCGGGATGCTTTGTCTTGTTTTTGTCCATTGGATGATTCACACACACGTGTGCCCATAAGACCGCCAATGCGGTCCCTTACAAAGACATAAATGAACTACAAAAGTTGATAACCAAGTGTACAGAGCAATTCTGAAAGCACCAAGGTACACAGCAAGTTTTACCACTCAAGAGATATGAAGAGTAAACTGTTATATCTGAAACATACACTTGAGAGTGGTGGAAATACGCGATAACCTTAGACCAATATGAAAATAAGAAAACCCATTGGGTTCTGCAAATAAAAGATTATCCGAAAGAATTAAACAAATTTAAGTAAATCTGAACCAGTTAAAGATAAGCAGTTAAAGGAATGAGTGGGACAAAAAAGCATAGCAGAGAGAAATGAATGACAAGACAACCTTAAAAATCTATAGAAACTATCAAGAAAACAAAGAGAAGAAATCTGGTATGATGGCACTGAAAAAACAATGCTTATTAGTCGGACTAGGCTAGACTCACTACAATGAAACGATTGGAATAGGCTAAAAGGGCAAGATACAAAATGTTTGTGCTGTGTAGAAATAACTGAAAACTTAGATAATTTCTTACTCTACTGCTCAGCATATAGTGACATAAATAGATATAGATTTATGCAGCAGCATTATCAAGAAAGTAACGAGGAATTTATGGCTAATATCCTTCTATTTGCAGATATGTCGAAAGAAAAAAATCGAAAACAGGGAAGAATTTATAAAAGATTCGTGGTATTTATTTATTTACAGACAATAAACTTCAAACAAAGGAGGAATAGCACGAGCAAGTGAGCCGTTTCACAGGTAAATCCCGCCTGCTACTACTACTACAACACGTGGCCGCCATTTAAACCTGTTCGTGTGTTAAGTTCAAGCTCGCGTCTGTTATTTAACGCGATTATAACGTTTGATTTGCTTCAGGAAGTGATCATTTGCATTATGAGTGACACGTTAGACCCAATCAAGCTCAGAGTAGCTGGACTGCCGGCCAGAGGTCTGAATGGGAGGGGAAATAAGCAGAGGTTGTTGGTGTTGGTGGACCGCCTGAGAGAACCGCTGGAACAGGTCAAGAACGAAGAGGAAACAGGTTTGTGGCCAAAGCCTTTTTCTCTACTTATTTTGTGCATGTTACTTTACATTCGATCTTTTCACAAGTAGAGGCGTGTGGCTAGGGCATGTCCTCTCGTTGGTACCTCCCGGCGGCCGTTGTCTCGCATCGAATTCGGCCAGATTTTTCGCGGTTCGGGATTTGCGGATCGACACATTCGCGATTTTTCTCGGTGGAACGTAACTCCGGATTCATTTCGTGCTGAAGTTTAGGTAAATGCATACAGTTAGCGATATCCCTTAAGCATTAGCTCCACACGGACTGTATGGAGCGGTTCGCGAATACGCACGGGACAGACATTGGCGAGCCACATGTTCAAGAATGGGTTGGCGAAGGAAACCTATTACAGAAGGAAATCTATTACAAAAGGAACCGTACTAAACTAACATGGCCTACACTACCTAGTAGGCCGTGTTACGGTATTATTTTACTTATGGACATTAATTGCTTTCAACATAAAATATAGGTTTTTCTGTTGTATTATGATGTGATTTGAATGATTTTGAGGTTTATTTCATCGCAAATGAATACTTATCTTTCCCCGGCAAATGATATATACAAAATTAATAAAATTACGACTTGTCAGAATACTGCACCCCTCGCCATAGCTAATATGGCAAAACTGTCGTCAGTAAACACAGTTTTGCCGTATTAGCTATGGAGAGGGGGGTGCAGTATTCTGACAAGTCGTAATTTTATTAATTTTGTATACAGTATATCATTTGCCGGGAAGGATAAGTATTCATTTGCGATGGAAATAAACCTCAAAATCATTCAAATCACATCATAATACAACAGAAAAAACTATATTTTATGTTGAAAGCAATTAATGTCCATAAGTAAAATAATACCCGTGTTACTTAGCCGGGATCTCTGTCCCTCGACTCCCCGGTGAAGAAAACTCCACTTTATACCAAAAGTTCCCATATAACGTTGCGCATGTATGATAGCAAAAATATAATCAGTTCTGAGGTTCATTACAGGTTAATTACAGTCGAGCGACAAAAAATAAGTTGTTCCAACTCAATATACAAACTGTTGGTCCTTTACATTAGGAATCACGGTAGATCTAAGTAGTAGTTCCACAGTGGCAATTTCCTTCAAATTTGACTTTTTCTACAGTTTTTTGGTTACTAATTATTGATTTACCTTCAATTTTTGTCGCACGAATGTAGTTAACCTCTAATTAACCCCTGAAGTCCATCCAACAAGGGGTTTCCATACACGATCTTCACAAGATAGAGCACACGTATGTCTGTTTGGAATGGTTCATATCCCGTCTGGCAAGTGCAATAACTTGTTAACGTATGGGTACTGGCCCCCCCCCGGGCCAGTACTAAACACGGTGAAGGGACATTCCATTTGGCCGACAACAAACAAATGCACCGCCAGTATCAGAAGCCCTAAAAGTGTAGAAAAAACCAGTTTCCAAGGTAAAAACAGGCATGGAGCTAATACTTAGAATTACCAGAATTACTTTCAGCGTAGGCTGGAAATGGCCGTTAAACTCTTGAGCAACGTAGGCTGGAATACCTGCCTGCCCGGATGTAAACATTCCAGTTTGCTTTCAGCCGTCGTGCATTGCAGACGTGGTTTCGGATCTCTTTGCCTGATGTCATTAAGCTCTTATTATCCCGGTGGGATCTTTCTGTATTTTTGTATATATTATGTGTTTGATATTTATTGATACAAACCCACGATTTGTGATAACCTTGCATAAGCCGTCATTCCCCTGCGCTGTGTCTTGGGTTTGACAGCCAAGGGCGTATTTAGAGGAACGTAACTGAGTGGTAATGCTTCACTTCCAGTAGCCCTTTATTTAGATACTGAAGGCGTTCCCCTGTACGTTTGGAGATATTAGATTGGTACGTAATATCTTCGCTCCCCTTCGTTGATCGGGACGTAAGAGTTTCCTTCCCTTCTTGGGCTCCCCTTCCATGTACAAGGGAATGATTACTTCTTTCATACTTGTGCTGAGTGTTGTTTTCGCCGCCTGTGCTTAGTTAGTTGCGGGGCAGGTGGGAGGTTGCCGGCGTCATCTGTAAGTTACGCTTCCACTGCGCCCCATGGTGGCCTCCCCTCCGTCCTCCATAGGTTCTTCCTTATCTCTCCTTCAGTAGAGATCTCGCTCCTTCACCCTATTCGCTCACTCGTTGGGCGAAGACCATGAAGGGTGGGGGTAGCGGGCGGTCGGGTAACCTCTTCTTGGGTACCTCCTCTCGCTGCGTAGGGCAGTTTCTCTCGTATCGAGAGGAGTCTCCCTCTCTAATCATCTTTGCTTTTTCTTTCAGGTTGACAGTGAGCATCACAGACACAGCATTAGTTGGCTGGATATCTCAAGGGAAATCTTGCATGAAGGAGTCTTGACGTTCATTCAGTTTTGCTTCGGGATCAACCACAGTACCTGGTTGGATGACATAGTTCCACGACAGGATCGTTCCAACTCTGTTCCCGCTGATGTGGATTGATCACTGTCATTGCTGGCGTATCTGTGGTCCATCTGTTGCTCCTGTTTCCTGTGTTATACTCCTGTTAACTCGACGACAGTCTCTGCGTGGCTCTTCTTGGTCTCCTGCTGCAGCCATCCTGATCGTTCCTGTCGCTGCTGGTGACTTTCATGTGACGTCCCTGGCCGTTGCAGTAGTTCCTGCCTTCCGAACTGCTTCCGTAGCTCCTACATCGACTGTCCTGATGGTGCCTGTTACTTCTGGTGGTTGTGCTCGTGGCTGCTTCCGTTCTGTTCCTGTCTAGCTGCCCTGGAGGTTACAATGTCCCCCATCCTGTAGAAGATGTCGGCGTGAAGGTGAAGGTAGTTGCCCTGTGGAAGTGACGTTCCTGGCCATTGCAGTAGCTCCTGCCTTCTGAACCACTGCTGTAACTCCTGCATTGGCTGTCCTGATCATGCCTGCTGCTTCTCCTGGTGGTGGTGTCCTGGGGCTCGGCTTTCCCCACCTGCCTCCCAGTCTGGATCGCGTTCGCGTGATCGTCTCGGTTTGGCCCCACTCGGTTTTTTCCGGATCGGGTTCTCGGTTCTATTCAAGTGAACTTTCTGCTCATCCCAGGAAAGCGCTTTGCCACGGCACAAGCGCTCTTCTTCCCCAGTGTGGCGGTAATCTCCTTCGGTTGATTATCGCTCACAGTCCGCCTCTCCTGCTGGTCTTACTGGCAGGACAGGCAGGGGTAATCTTTCTCCTCACCTGTTCTCTTTCCCTATCGGTTGTTCCGAGAGGCGCGAGACGGACAGACAGAGCTCTTCGGAGTTTGGCTTCCTGGTGTGCTTTGGGTGTCGGTCCCCCGATTGTCTCATAGTACAGCCAGGTAGCCAAGGAGGGTGTCATGGGATCTGTCAAGGTCTCCAGGGGGAGAGGTAAGGGAGTTTCACACTTCGGAAGCAGTGAGGGTCTTTCTCTTCAAGTTACGACCGCCCTTGTTTTTCAGAGAACTTCGCACCAGTTCGTCGATGCAAGGATCCTGGGACAGGACTGCGGCTCCCCCAGTGAATAATTTTCATCACTCGCAACCCTTGCAGTTCCCAAGAGGCCGAGCGTGTTGGGGGCCACCACGTTCCTTGCTTCTGAGAGCGTTCTGGACCAGATGAATTCTCTTCTTCAGAAGAGTTCATTCAGGTCGAGACACCAAGCTTCTCCCCTGCCTTGACAGAATACGAATTCTTCTTGCCTCAGAGGGTCTGGCCGACTGCAGTTCTGTGGGCAATTCTGGTGCTAAGAAGAAGGACTTTGTCCCTATTCGGATCTCTGGTTTCGTAAGTCCTGATTTGGCTCAACCCTTAGGAACGAACCTTTACTTGGTTCTGCCTTTCTCTTGCAGAGATTTGCCAGATACCTCGGTAATCAGGGTTTGTACCAGGGCACTGCCTTGTCCTTTGGACAATGGCCAAGACCTTGGGGTCTTAGTCATCTCAATTCGACCTTGAGTTCAAGCCAGTCCCCATCAACTCCTAAGAAGTCTGAGGCTTCGGTAGAAGGTTGCGGAACACACAGCTCTCTTCTTCCCTTTTAGGAAAGTGCACATAACTGTCTCTTTCCACCCTCTTTCCCATAAGGGAGGAGGGAAGAAGGGAAGAGAGAAAGAAGTATCCTACCGGGAAGAAGTTCTCCTACTGCAGATTCCTGAATGAAATGATACTTATCAAGTCTCTGTAGTTGGCTGCGACATTGCCGAGACCTGGGAATGGATTCCTTTAGAAGTATCTATTTCCCTTAGGTCTTGGCAATTCTTTTCATCAAACTTCCATCCTGCTTCCTCTCCCGTGCTCCCAGTTTGGGAAATGCCACCCCTCCTAGAGCTAATTGTCTCAGTATCCTGCCATCTTGCAGAAGCTTCCCCGTGGTGGAGAATGGAGGTCTGCTTCCATTCCTCCATCCTTCTTTCCTCTTTGAAGTATGAGGAAAGAGTTAGGCTAATGCTTGATTGAAGGAACCTTCGAATATGCTTGCACATTCCCCTCACATCGTGTGTCTACTTACAGATTCACCGATCGAGGATTAAGCGCACATCTGTAAGACTGTCTTGAAGGTGTGGGACAGAGACAATTAGTACCTTCTCATCACCATCCTGGACTCAAGGCAGCCTTTTGGCCTTCCGAGAATTCAGGATGAGTTTTGCAACACTCAGTGGTTTGTTGAACAACAAAACCACAGTACTGTAGTGGCATTTGTCGACAAACAAGAGGGAATAATTTTTTCCTCCTGTTTCACATGTAGACATTTGCAGGTACTCAAGTGTTCTATAGTGCACTCGACATTTCAATTATTCATATGCATCCCTGGTGGGGATGTATTGGTAGGCGAGCTTGGCCTCGAGTTTGAGTGATTGGGACGGAACATGCTGCTCATGCGAAGATTCACAAAGAGACTGCTCGACTGAGAAATCCCTACCATCTTTCTGTTGCCTCCCTGCACAACAAGTTGGTAGTTTTTCATGCTCCTTCATTCCAGACCTAGGGGCTACTACGGTGAGGCATGCTGTCTTTCTGGGAAACTTGATATCTATGTTTTTCCCTCTGTATTTGTCTGTTTCACTAGGGATTCTCAAGCATTGCTCACCCCGAGTTACAGACAAATGCTGGAAGACTTCGCCTCTCGCCCGACCTGATAGTCGGGCAACGAGAAGAGTTCTGCTTGACCCAACTTCCTGTGGCAGCTACAGAAGAAGCAGTTCTTTGGGCAGTACATCCCGATGTGTTCAGGACTGGGAGACTTTCCAGCTTCCCTTGCAAGCATAGGCTTTCTTGCCGAACGGCATCAGATGTAGCTGGATATCTCTTAAAGTCCTCTGCAACACCCCAGGGAATGGAACCATCTTCGCTGGTGGGTGTCATTGACGGAGCTCCTTCTCAGGTCAGAGTCGCTCTTCAAGTCTGGACTTCCTCGTCTTCTCTGCTGAGGGTTGCCTCTCTCCCTTTCATTTGTGAAGAATGTAGGCCCTTGTGACTAGTCTTCTATCTGAAGTAGCGTTCTTCTCCTCAGTCGAGATTTAGCTACAGATGAAAAGCTTCCTCGTTCTTGCTGTCCCAGGGAACTGTTCCCTGGGTGGCATGTGACTCTCGTTTAGGGTTCCTGTCAAGTGCTCTGCACATGCCCTTACAAGAGTCGTCAGATAGAGATCTGCCCTCTTAGGACCATCTCTCATCTCGCTCCGGCCTTGGCGTAGAAAACGGAAGAACTGGTGAAGGGGATCAATACCTCTACTCCTTCTTGGATGTCATAAGGGGACTCCGAATCCTTCGGCATCTGTTGTACTTCTTGTTCCCTTTCTCCTTGGACTTTGTATCGATGATCCAGATCAGTCGATACTTTGTCCTATTACAAAGCTGTGGTACTTTCCGAAAAGGCTCGACATTCCTAACCTGGATGTCTTCGACGTTTTCGCTAGTACTATCTCTCCCAAGGAAGAAGTGTCTAAGGACACATCTTTCTCCTGGCTTTGTGAAGCGATTGAAGGAGGTACTCGATAGGTGGCGACGACGACACCGGTACTTTCCACCTGAGAGCTCATGAAGTCAATGGCTTGGTCCATCCCTCACATTCTGGAAGTTTCTGTCGGTCTGGAAGCAAGACGTGGTCTCATAGACCACACTCTTGTCTTCCTGTGGTCTTGCCCACAGGCCCATGGAAACTATTTTCATTGGCCCTATGGTGGCTGCTCAACAAGTTGTGTTTTCTTACCTGGCTCCTTCAAGAGGACTGTAGTAGCATCTCGTCTAAGGTGTTGGTTCTGGAAGTGAGAAGGGTACCGAGAGTGACTGGCCTCTCTTCCTCCTCTTTCCCCGTCCTCTTACTTCTCCTCCTTCGGGATGAGAATAGGACTCGAACCAGTGCGTGCTGGATCTGGCGCTGATGCTGTAAGACTACACATCGAGCACCCATTCTATTTTTCTTCTAGAATCATAGAAGCAATTCTGCTCCTTCCTCTAGCAAGGGGAGGAAGGATAGACTGGCAATAAGGGAACCCTATATCGGCTTTTCCTTACTGCCTCTGACTCTAGATTCTTCTAGCCTATTTCGTATGAGTTACGTTTCCTCACTCATGTGAAAAGGTCCAGTATCTGACATTTGATCTTGTAGTTCCTACACTCCAATCAGTATGTCAGAGGCACGGTACTCCTCCTCACTCTTTCGACCAGGAGTAGCCCAGGTGTGCAGAACTCCAGTCAGTTCAGGAGACTCACTCAGATTCCTCCCTCCAACCAGTGAGTCTTCCTAATGTAAAAGACCGACGGTTTGTATAATGTGTAGGACTGACAGTTTGTATAATGTGTCAGAACAAATCTCAATTTTTCAATGTAAATTGTATTTTTCTTAACTATACAAACCTGAGGTCCTTAACATTACATATTATGCCCGCCTCATGCCACCCCTCAATCTGAACCTGGACCAAAAGGCAAACTGGAATGTTTAGATCTGGGCAGGCAGGCATTCCCGCCTACCTGGCGGTAGTTACTGCCTAACCACCTTGCTCAAGAGTTTAACGGCGGTTTCCACCCTACGCTGAAAGTAATTCCTAAATGTAAAGGAACTCAGGTTTGTATTGTTAGGAAAAATACATTTTGTACATGCAACTTACCCGTCAGATATATACTGTACTTAGCTATAGTCTCCGACGTTCCCGACAGAAATTCAAATTTCGCGGCACACGCGACAGGTAGGTCAGGTGATCTACCATACCCGCCGCTGGGTGGCGGGAATAGGAACCATTCCCGTTTTCATATCAGATTTTCTCTGTCGCTGGTTCCGGCAACATCTGTTGTTGGTTCCTTCTGCTTAGACTTTCATTTTTCGCTTGCTGAGGATTATTTTGGACTGACCTTTGGTGACGTATTGGATCTTTGGCTTGGCATACGCTTTTGTGGACTGTTTTTTGATTTCGGCTTTGGTATTTTCTTAAAGAATGTCTGATCAGAGTGTTGCACCGGTGTTTCGTGTGTGTGTGTTAGGTCTGATTGTAAGGTGAGACTACCGAAAGCTTCGGTAGATCCTCATACTGTGTGTTCGAGGTGTAGGGAGAATGATTGCTCTATTGAGAACACGTGTGTTGAATGTGAGAATCTCACTGAATTGGAATGGAAGGCTTTGAACTCTTATGTCACGCAAGTTGGAGAAGGACAGAGTTAGGAAGGCTTCTTCTAGAAGCTCTAGTAGGTCTCTTTCCAAGGAGGTAGATTTAGAACCTAACACTCTTCCAGATTCTCCTGTCACTCCAGTTGTTTCAGCTCCTTCTCCCTTCGTCGAACCTGTGGATTCGTCGTCGGAGATGGCTGCAATGAAGGGAACGATCCAAGATGCAGTTGCAGATGCGTGCGTTGGAGGAAAAGAAAGTGAGAAGTGATAGTGATGTGTGTAGTGTCCCCAGTGTAGTGGAGGGGGCGTCTGACCGGCTCCGCATCGCTCCTAGGCCTAGACCTCTTCCAAACTCCCAGACCCAGTGGAGGAGGAATGTCGACAGCCGCAAGGGGGATGAAGAGCGCTCCCCAACGGTCAGGCGTCCCTTCGGCAGCGCCTGTTGTTGACGCGTCCCAGGCTGCCTTAGATCGCCAGAGAAAAGGGATCTTGAAGAAGTGTTTCTCGTCTTCTGCTTCTTCTCCTAAACGTGGTTGGAGTTCGGCTGAGGAGTCGCGTCCTTTGAAGAGGACTTGGAAGGCTCCTAGAGGAGACGCTTTGGACTCTAGCCCTGAGCGCTTCCCTGAAGGTTCTCCTGTTTCTAAGAAGAGAACTCGAAGATCTCCCTCCTCTTCTTCTGGTGTTCAGGAGTCCACCAAGCAGATCCTGGTAGGCCTCCAGGCTCAACTCGCTGCTCTTGCTGGCTCTTTATCAAAGAGCTCCTCTCGAAGGATGCCTCTCTTCCGATCAAGTCCTCCAAGAGACACTCTTCTCCCAGCAAGTCGTCTTCTGTGAAGCGTTCTTCTCCTGTTAAGCGCCCCTCCAGCAGCAGGCTCTCCTCTCCTTCCAGCCTCTCCTCTCCTGGTAGGCGCTCCTCTCCTTGCAGGCGCTCCTCTCGCGCTCCTCTCCAGGCGCTCCTCTCCTGGTAGGCGCTCCTCTCCGTCCAGGCGCTCCTCTCCTCGGCGCTCTTCGTCTCCGGATAGCGCTCTTCCACCCAGGCGCTCGCGCCCAGCGCGCTGCGTCGTCGGTCTTCTCCTGTTGGAGATACTTTCTCCACAGTCAAACGCTCTGCTCGTTCCTCGCCTCGTAGAAGTTCTTCTCCAGCCTCCCTCTCGTCTGTTAGGCGCCCCTCTCCCTGCAAGGGCTCCTCTTCAGTTCGAGCTTCTTCTCCTGTCAGGCGCCAGTCATCTTGCAGGCGCTTCTCTCCGGATCTTCGGTCTCCAGTGGACAAAGGCTCCTCTCCTTCTAGGCGCTCTTCTTCTGGCAAATGCCCTTCTGCTTCTAGACGTTCTCCTCCTCCTTCTGGCCTGGAGGCGTTATCGGAGGACGAATCCCCTAAAGATTTCACCATTTCAGATTACAAGAGGTTGACAGCTCTTCTGGTTCAGGAGTATGGAGATTCCCTCAAGCCTGCTTCTCCTCCTTCTCCTGGTTCCATGCTCTCGAGCACCAAGGCCTCGAAATCTTCCTCTTTAGTCAAGATGCGTCCTACGATCTCCATGAAGAAAGCGCTTAAAGGTTTCGGAGAGTGGCTCTCTTCGAAGAAGGATGCCGGCAAGACTGTCTTCTCCTTGCCTCCCTCTAGGCTTTCGGGAAGAGCGGGAATGTGGTACAAAACTAGGGAGCCGATGGGGTTAGCTCTCCCCTCTTCTGCTGGCTCAGACTTTTCTTCGCTTGTGGATTCTTCCAGAAGACTCTCCCTTAATTCGGCCAAGGCTTCTTGGGGACTTTGTGAATTGGACCATTTCCTCAAGGGCCTTTTCCGCGTGCTGGAAGTTTTCAACTTCATGGACTGGTCTCTAGGGGCCTTAGCCAAGAGGAGTCTTGAAGAGGATTCAGTCAGTATGGAGGACCTCAGCAGTGTGTTGTCTTGCTTGGACAAAGCTGTGAAGGACGGCTCGATGGAGATCGCTTCCCTGTTCGGCACCGGCCTGCTTAAGAAGAGGTCAGTATTCAGTGCTTTCCTCTCCAAATCGGTCTCTCCTATCCAGAGGTCTTCCCTCTTGTACGCTCCTTTGTCTAGCCATCTTTTCCCACAAGAGACTGTGAAGGAGGTCTCTCGTTCTTTGTCTGAGAAGGCTTCTCAGGATCTGCTGGCTCAGTCTTCAAAGAGGATGAGACCTACTGCTCCTCTTGCTAAGAAGGAGAAGACCCCTTTCAGGAGCCCTTTCGAGGATCCAGGTCTATCAGGAGGCGAGGCCTGAAGAAGATCTAGACCTTCAGGACTCCCTTCCAGGAAGTCCAAGTGAAAAGCAAGTCCTCCAGACTCCAGTAGGTGCCAGACTTCTAAAGTTCATGAAGCCTGGGCACAGAAGGGAGCGGACGAATGGTCCCTCTCTGTTTTGAGGAAGGGGTACCTCATTCCCTTCTTTTCGAAACCTCCCTTGACAACAACTCCGAGGGAGTTATCGGCGAGATACAAGGATCCTGTCAAGAGGCAAGCCCTTCTGCTAGCCGTCGAACAAATGCTTCAAAAGGCTGCCATAGAACCGGTACAAAATCTTCACTCCCCGGGATTTTACAACCGTCTTTTTCTTGTGCCAAAATCTTCGGGAGGGTGGAGACCGGTCTTGGACGTGAGCTCCCTGAACTCGTTCGTCATAAAGAAGAAGTTCTCTATGGAGACGACGTCTTCAGTTCTGTCGTCTCTTCGTCAGGGAGATTGGATGGTGTCCCTGGACCTTCAGGATGCTTACTTCCACGTTCCCATCCATCCCTCCTCAAGGAAGTTCCTGAGGTTCATGGTAGGCGGCAGAACTTTTCAGTTCAGGGCTCTGTGCTTCGGACTTTCCACAGCTCCCCAAGTGTTCACGACCATTCTCAGGAATGTAGCTCACTGGTTGCACTTGGAGGGGGTAAGGATTTCCTTGTATCTCGACGACTGGCTAATTCGGTCCAATTCGAAGAACCGTTGTCTGGAGGACCTTTCTCGCACTTTAAACCTAGTCCAGTCTCTAGGACTTCTTGTAAACCTCGAGAAGTCTCAGATGATTCCTCAGCAGGAAATTGTCTACCTGGGGATTCGGATGGATTCTCGGGGTTTTCGAGCTTTCCCTCCCTGGAAAGAAGGGAACGCTGCCTTCAAAAGGTGACAGACTTTCTAGAGAAAGACAGTTGTTCGGCGAGGGAATGGATGAGTCTGCTGGGGACCATTTCCTCGCTGGAACAGTTCGTTTCTCTAGGAAGGCTTCACCTCAGACCTCTTCAGTTCTTCCTGGAAAAATCTTGGGATCGGAAGTCCCAGGAGTTGTCGGATTCCTTCCAGATCTCTTTTCAGGTAAAGGAACATCTCCGTTGGTGGTTAGACCCACAGAAGCTGGGTCTAGGAATTCCTCTGCAACCGCCGAGCCCTCGCCTAGTGTTGTTCTCAGACGCGTTGGAGTCGGGTTGGGGAGCGACACTAGGCTCGGAAGAAGTGTCAGGCACCTGGGACACGGATCAGAGGTCCTGGCACATCAACATGAAAGAGCTAGTAGCCATTCATCTAGCTCTTGCCCGCTTCGAACTTCTGGTCAAGGGATCAGTAGTTCTGATCAATTCCGACAACACCACAGCCCTGGCTTATATCAGGAAGCAAGGAGGGACGCATTCCTTCTCCCTGTACATTGCAGCAAGGAACCTTCTTTTATGGGCGGGGGAGAGAAACATCGTTCTCCTCACCAGATTTGTTCAGGGAGAAAGGAATGTGAGAGCGGATCTGCTCAGCAGGAAAGACCAGGTTCTTCCCACGGAATGGTCTCTTCATCAGGAGGTTTGCGAAAGGCTGTGGTTCCTGTGGGGGAGACCTCATATCGACCTCTTCGCCACCCATTGGAACAAGAGGTTGGAGAACTACTGCTCCCCAATCTCGGACCCCAGAGCAGTAGCAATAGACGGCCTTCTCCTAGATTGGGACAGTCTAGACGGCTACGCTTTTCCCCCGTTCAAGATAATAGGGGAAGTAATAAGAAAGTTCATTTCTTCAAAGGGCACCAAGCTCACCCTGATCGCTCCCTTTTGGCCTTCCCGGGACTGGTTCACAGAGGTACTGGAATGGATGATAGACTTTCCCAGGTCGCTCCCTCTCAGGAGCGATCTTCTCAAACAGCCCCACTTCGACAGATATCACAAGAACCTTCCCGCTCTAAACCTAACTGCCTTCAGACTGTCGAAGGACTGGTTAGAGCGAAGGGATTTTCGCGCAAGGCTGCGAGGGCTATCGCCAGAGCCAGAAGATCTTCTACCTTGCGCCTCTACCAGTCGAAGTGGGAAGTCTTTAGGAGATGGTGTCGATCTAAGAAAGTGTCCTCTTCCAGTACCTCTGTAATGGAGATAGCGGATTTCCTTCTTTACCTAAGGGAGCAGTGTAACCTGGCGGTTTCCACCATCAAGGGGTATAGGAGCATGCTGTCATCAGTTTTTAGACACAGAGGTCTGAACATCTCTGATAATAAAGACCTTCACGACCTTATAAGGTCTTTTGAAACTTCTAAAAATAAGTCCCCTAGACCTCCCAGCTGGAATTTGGACGTGGTCCTAAAATTCTTAATGTCTGATAAGTTTGAGCCTCCTCGATCTGCCTCTTTCAGGGATTTAACCAGAAAATCGTTGTTTCTTTTCGCTCTTGCTTCTGCCAAAAGATTGAGCGAATTACAAGCTTTGGAAGGTTCTGTAGGCTTTAAGAAGGACTCTGCGATCTGCTCCTTTCAGCCTCTCTTCTTAGCAAAGAACGAGAACCCTTCAAAACCTTGGCCTAGGAGTTTTGAGGTCAAGGGACTCTCCGATCTTTCAGGACAGGAGCTAGAACACACACTCTGTCCAGTAAGAAGTCTTAGATATTATATGGAGAGAAAGAAACAGCTCGGAGGTAACACTGAAAGTCTTTGGTGCTCGGTCAAGGATCCTTCAAGAGCAATTTCCAAGAACGCCCAGGCTTTCTTCATTAAGGATATTATCAAAGAGGCTCATCTTTCATGCAAAGACGAACATTTTCAGCTCCTAAGAGTTAATGCTCATGAGGTGAGAGCCATAGCTACTTCTCTGGCTTTCCACAAGTCTTGGTCCCTCCAGTCTATTGTGGACTCTACGTTCTGGAGATGTAACTCAGTGTTTGCTTCTCATTATTTGAGAGATGTTCGTGTGACATATGAGAAGTGCTTCTCTCTAGGAGCTTACGTATCCGCGGATTCGGTGCTGGGTCAAGGAGCTGAAGCTAATCCTATTTAATCTAGTGTTATTTTTAATTATTTGTTGCGTTTTTTATGGTCGGTTGAAAGAGTGTTGAGGGTCTCTCTCTTTCATCTCGTATTACTAACAAGGTTAGGCTTGGTCAGGTGGTCGGTTTTGGTTGTTAGCTCCTTGTAGTTGTATTACCTAGCTCTGTCATGTAAGAGGGATAGCCCCCATTGATAGGATTCAGGTAGAGGGCTCTGTCTTGTAAGTGGGTTAATCCCCATTGACACGATCCATAACAGGCTCTGTCATGTAAGTGGGTTTTTTCCCCATTGATATGATCCAGAAGGGCTGTCAGTCTTAGGTCACTTCCTCGCTGAAGCTCTTGAGGCATGCAGACTCATAGACAGTATCCATGAAGTCTTCTGCCCAATCAGGTAAGAACCATGGTTTTTGTTTATTCCTACAACATATGTTGTTTCCCGTTTTTTAGTTATTAGCTGTCTCTTGCCCTCCTCCAAGGGTGCCAATCAGCTAAGTATATATCTGACGGGTAAGTTGCATGTACAAAAATGATATTTTTATGATAAAATAAAGTTTTGTACATACTTACCCGCAGATATATACGATTAATGGCCCGCCCAGCCTCCCCTCAGGAGACAGGTGGAAGAGAAAATCTGATATGAAAACGGAATGGTTCCTATTCCCGCCACCCAGCGGCGGGTATGGTAG
Organism: Macrobrachium rosenbergii; assembly: GCF_040412425.1. Classification (NCBI taxonomy): domain Eukaryota; kingdom Metazoa; phylum Arthropoda; class Malacostraca; order Decapoda; family Palaemonidae; genus Macrobrachium; species Macrobrachium rosenbergii. The sequence goes on along the minus strand of NC_089753.1, from coordinate 24,425,810 downwards.
ATCACCTGACCTACCTGTCGTGTGCGCGAAATTTGAATTTCTGTCGGGAACGTCGGAGACTATAGCTAAGTATATATCTGCCGGGTAAGTATGTACAAAACTTTATTTTATCATAAAAATATCATGTTTACTTTCAAAAATTGTGATTTTGTATCTAGTTCTTTTTATCAGTGTCCAAGTGTTGATACTTGTTTTATTTCCCTCTCATCTTTATTTTCTATTTTTTTTTTTTTTTTTTTTTTTTTTTGCAGAGGTTAAGAAAGAGCTTGGAAATGGGTATGATGGTTCCATGAAAAGTGAGGAAATTGATATAAAGGAAGAGTTGATTGAACCAATGCAGGAGCCATCTGACACTGAAGATAGACGAGGAGAAGAGCGAAGAGCTCATTCTTGGTCACGTTCTCCAGATTCAAAGAAGCAGAGACCAGCAGTTGAAGTAATTACAGTGAAAAATGAACCTGAATATGACAGATCAAAAGTAATATTGGATTGGTGTAAGTACAGTAGCTATTATCATTGTGTTTAACCTCTCCCTCCTCTTCTTTCCCAAACTTATTGTGTAAACATAGTGCTGTATGTGTTTCTTTTGATTGAATGTAACATGGTTGGTGTTGCACCCTTGGATGATTTTGTATGTCAATCTTTGGTTGTCAGTGGGTATATAATTCAGTACAACAGTTTCTTTTGCCATTTAGCACAGGGGTCTTCAAACTATGGCCTGGGGGCCACATCTGGCCCACCACATAATTTCATCTGGCTTGCAGCTAATACTCAAAAGCTCAGGTGTGAAGGCAGTTAGTTGTCTCCCATACTTCTGGTGCTGGTATTGCCCTTGGTATGATCATTTTCATATGTAGATTGCCAGGTGTCTTAAACTTTGGAGTTACTCCAAGTTCTCTTAGTAAATATAAAAATGTCATTCATTTCTTAAACTAGTTTATTTCTTAGTAAAGAAAATTGTCTTAGTGTGATTTCTAAAATGACTAATTAAAATTCAAGATGTTTTCATGTTTACTCAAAAACAAACTATTTTTCAGGAAATGAAATTATGTCAGTGCTGTATTCATTAAGGATATTTATCGGTTCCATGAGAATGGGGCTTAAAGTACTTTTTTTTAAGAAATGAAATTATGTCAGTGCTGTATTCTTTAAGGACATTTATCGTTTCCATGAGAATGGGGCTTAAAGTACTTTTTTTTTATGCTTCATATATAAAGACAGTGTTGCTAGAGCCTCAATGGCTCAGTCGGTAGAGCAGCAGCCTAGGACTTCGTAGAGGTCCATGGCGCGGGTTCAAATCCGCAGCCGACTGGTCAGAGAAGGCGGACACTTTGCTATCCGTGTAGACACCCCAGGATTACGTATGTAATCAATGGATAGGTTTGCTGAAAGCAAATGGGTGTTACAGACTAATACACACACAAACAAAGCCACTCCAACATCTAAAAACATTACAGACACCTCACACGTCTCGAACTGTTGACCTAACCACCCAGTTCTCCTCGCTGCTGGGAGAAAGGGAGCTGGGATTTACGATACATCGCGTACACATCGTTACGGGGTCTAAGCGATGTCAGGCAGGGCAGCCGATCGAGGCCACGGCCTACCCCAATGCCAAATCAAAGTCCTTCAAAAAGAAGGCATCATACTTACCCCATATAAAAATGGGAAAAAGCACGTTAAAACGAAGAAGATATAAAGACAGTGTTGCTGTTCTGAATGAATACAATATGCGTCAACATTATGAGACTAAACATGGCTCAAGATATTCTCACTTGACAGTAGTAAAAGTCCTACAAGAGGGCTATGCCATCCCGTTCAGGGAAAAACCTCCTTTGACATCCTCGCCCATCAGCTTAACAGCCTACTCAGAAGGCTCGGAGAGGTTTGTGGCCCTGAAGGAAGAAGTATCGTTGCTACTCAAGAAAAGAGCTGTGGAGTTGGTCGAAGGCATAAGCACATAGGGGTTTTACAACCGTCTATTCGTCATTCCCAAGGCATCGGGAAGTTGGAGACCAGTCCTAGATGTCAGTGTGTTGAACTTTTTTGTGCAGACCACCAAGTTCAAAATGGAAATTAACTGCTCAGTCCTGTCAGCCATTCATCAGGGAGATTGGATGGTAACGATCGACATGGAGGATGAGTACTGCCATGCCCCAGTACATCCGGACTCAAGGAAGTATCTGCGGTTCGTATTCCAGGGGATGAGTCCTTCAGTTCAGGGCTCTATGTTTCGGTCTCTCAACAGCTCCACAAGTATTCACCCATGTTCTTGCCCCTGTATTGAGATGGCTCAATCTCATGGAGCTACTGCACTCCCCATCAAAGAAAAGATGCACGGAGGACCTTCAAAAAACTCTCCTATTGGCCCAAGAGTTGGGTCTTTCATCAATGTCCAGAAATCCCAATTTATTCCGACACAGTCGATTCTCTGTTTGGGGATGAGAAGCGATGCTCTGATTTTTCTGGCTTTTCCATCTCACCAAAGGATTCAAGACTGCCTGAAGAAAGTAAGAAAGTTCATATCTTGCCCATCGTGCACAGCCAACGAGTGGATGAGTCTGCTGGGCACTCGTCCATCGAGAAGTTCTTGCCTTTAGGAAGGTTATGTACAGGAGTCCTACAGTTCTTCCTAAAGGCCAGCTGGCAGAAGAAAACTCTCCCAGACTCCTTCATGTTCCACAACACTCCTGAGATCAAGGAGGATCTTCGGTAGTGGCTTGCAGAGGAGAGGTTCTCAATAGGAAAGTTATTGCACCCGCTGAACTCCGGCCTAATGTTGTACTCAGTCGTGTCGGATCTGGGTGAGGGGGTGTTTTTGAATGTCATAGTAATATCTGGGAAGTGGTCGTTGGAAGAGAAGAAATTACATATAAATATAGGGGAATTGAAGGTGATTCACTCAGCGTTTCAACATTTTGTGACGGAGACTTACGGCAAGACAATCACAGTCCACTTGGACAACACGACCGCACTGGCCTACATCAAAAATCAGGGAGGGACTCATTCCTTCTCCCTTTATGAAGAAGCCAAGGATCTGCTTCTCTGTGCAGAGATCAACCATACCAGGATAATAACTTGTTTCATCCAGGGAAAGTTAAACGTTCTGGCGGACGAGTTAAGTCGCTGCAAGCAAGTCCTTCTAACGGAATAGACACTGAGTCCACAGGTGTGCTACGACCTTTGGGAATGGTGGGGAAAACCATCGGAAGACCTGTTTGCGACATCGAGGAACCATCGTCTCGCCATCTACTGTTCTCCACCCCAGACCCTTGGGCATGGGCAATGGATGCCATGATCCAGGACTGGTCGGGCTTAGATGGCCATGCTTTCCCAACATTCAGCATGGTGAGGGAAGTCCTAAACAGGTTCATGCCCCACACCAACGTGTCCATGACGCTTGTAGCTCTGTTTTGGCCACAGAAGGAGTGGTTCCTGGATCTTCTCAGTTTCTTAATAGGCTTCCCCAAACTGCTACCTCAGAAGAGAAGCCTTCTAAAGCATCGTCACTTCCATCGCTTCCTTCTAGGCTTATCTGCTCTTACTCTGACAGGCGTCAGACTGTCAGGGAGCTTGTCAGAGTGAAGGGCTTTTCAAGAAAAGCTGCAGAATCAGTCGCCAAATGCAGATGTCAGCCTTCCGCTAATACAGTATCTACCAGGCGAATTGGACAATCTTTCGTGACTGGTGCTGAAGACACGGTGTACCGTCTTCTAAAACCTCTGTAGCACAGATCGCTGATTTTTCTATATTTCTGAGGTCCTCTCAAGAATTGGCCAACTCTACAATCAGAGGTTTTACAGAAGATCTCTGCTAAACTCTGTTTAGACATAGAGGTCTCAAGCTGTCTGCTAATCAAGACATAAGCTATCTAATTAAGTCCCTAGATACTTCCAAGCAAGAGAAGTCTACATCAGTTGACTGGAATCTAGATGTCATCGTCAAATGGCTCTCTGGCCCTACATTTGAGCCCCTTCATGCTTTATCACTACAGCAGAGAGGTTCAGCGAACTACACACCTTCGGTAAGTGAGTGGGTTTTTCGCAAGGAGATGCGACCTGCTCATTCATACTTGGATTCTTGGCAAAGAACAAAACCCTGTCCAACCCTTGGCCTCTTTCTTTTACGATCAAGAGCTTGTTAGATATCCTTGGACCAGCAGACCAGGAGAGAACTCTGCCCAGTTAGAGCTGTTATTTACAACTTGGATAGGCCCAAAGGGATTAGAGGTCCCTCTCGGAATCTATGGTGTTCGGTAAAAATCCCCTCACGACTGTTATCTAAGAACACCTTGGCCTTCTTTTTAAAGTGTTATTTCTGAGTCACACTTGAAGATTCGAAAAGACGATCTCTATTGTAACAGTAAGAGCTCATGAGAGTAGAGCAGTCACCACTTCGTTGGCTTTTAAGAACTTGTCGCTCTCCACGATTCTCCAATCAACTCACAGGAAGTCAAAATCAGTGTTCGGCTCCAATTATTTGCGTGATATGGAGACAGTCTATAATAATTGCCGTATGTTAGGTCCATTGGCCGTGGCTGGCATGGTATTGGGGGAAGAAGGATAGGGGATATACAGTAAACCTCCCTATTCGCGGGGATGCGTACACACCCCCCACGAATAGCTAAAACCCACGAAGACTTAGAACCCTTCTAGAACTGTGTATTTTGATAGTTCAAACAGACAAAAAACAGACTAAAAATGCTTATACAGGTATTATCCTACTTACGATGGGGTTAGGTTCTCAAAAAAATCATCGTTAGTTGAAAAAACTTACGAAATACCAAAACCTATCTCGAACATAGCCTAGTCTACACTAGGGTATTTGGTACCATGTATACATACAGTATATGGTAGCCTAGCCTGCACTGTAAAGTATACTCTATACATACACAGTATAGTAATTATTAATCAGCTAATTCTGGAGGTTCATGCAGAGTGACTTATGATAATTTAATGCAAAGAGAAATTTAATAACAAACAAGAATTACATTAGCCTACACTATGGTATACTGTATATATATATATATGGTAGCGTATTCTCCTGCAGTAGCTCTCTTAACAGATAAGGAAATGACAAGCATTGTTTTTCGATGCCAGCAACTTTTTTTACTTCAAATTCATTACATGATTTAATGTTTTGGAGTAGAATATGTCCCTGTGTCCCACCTCCTATGAATGTGGAATCAGCTACGTAATTACTTGGAAAGTTACTTATATAAAAATGACATTTTTTTAATAAAACAAAGTTTTATATATACTTACCAAGTAATTACAAAATCAGAGCCCACCCTCCTCCCCTCTGATGGACATAATGTACAAACAGAGTGAGATTGTCTGCTAAGTTGTTCCTAGTATTCCCGTTACTGGGCAGGACTGGGCACTAAATCAAAGTGCTACCGCAAATTTTGAATTTAGGCTGCCTCACTAGCTAGAAACTATAGCAATGTAAAATTAGTTGGTAAGTATATATGAAACTTTAATATAAAAATGTAATTTTTTATTTTTATAGGCGGTGAGAGGAAACCAGATGCTGATCATGAAGGTCCACCACCAAGGGCTTTTTCTGCTAATGAATTTGCTGAACCAAAACGAGGACGCTTTGAAGAGAGACGAGGTGAGAAGCGGCAAGCATCCAGCCAGCAAGGACCCCCAGATTCCAAGAGATATTGTCTTAAAAGTACCGATAAACATACAGACGAAGGTCCTGGTTATGATAAAGAGGCAGTGATTCTTGAGTGGTGTAAGTTAGCTTTATAAGTTTTTTCATTTGGTGAAACAAAGGAATTGCTTTTATAATTTGCATAATTTGTGGTACTCAGAACATTTGCTTATGGAAAGTTTCATTCAGTGATGTACTGTCTTCAACCAAAGTTTCATCCAATGATCTCTTAGAGATTGTCTTCTATTTAAGCAAAATAGTGATCCAAGTGGTACTTAACCCTTAAACCCCCTCGATGTGGGTCCACCTTGACGTGGTGAGCGGCTCTTGAACTCCAGGAATTTGTTCTCTGGTTAGAGTCCAAGAGTTTCACATATATAATTATATATTTGTTTGGGTTTAATTTTTGTGGAATTTTCCACTTTTGCTTAAATTTATTGGATCTGTTAAACAGGAAAAGATATCATAGCTGGGATTGGGTTTATATCCGAAGCTAAATATTGGAAACAGTGCTAGGACCAATAATTGCCGGATAATGTTTGGATCGGCATTCTGTCCGGTTTGCCCATAACATGAGAAGGGTGGGGATGATTGTATTCTAGTAATTTGTCAGTTGTAGCAAGCGGGTATGGCTTACACTTGGGCCACTTTAATCATGTGTCATCCCCTGTGGGGTAGGGTAGGGAGCAAACATTTGGGAGTCGGCTCTCACTTGTGCCATTGGTGGAAGAATAAACTCCATGAAAAGCTGATGATATCTTTTTAAGGTTTTCAGGTTTATTTAATTTTTTTTTATATATTTAAATCTTCATGTCTAGTAGCTTTAAAGATTCAAGTACCCCTGGGCCCTTTGATGGTAGTGACTCAGCACAGTTGACTACTGCTGGAACTTTCTCTGAAAAAAATCAAATAAAAATCCTAAACGTAATTACACTGGAACCCTATGCTCCAGTACAAAGTAAACAAAAAAAAAAAAAAAAAGCAAATATCTTGACCCAACCTAGACTCACATCGACTCCTTCTTTGGGAATGGAAATTGGTCAAGATTCCTGACCTTAGAAACAGAGAAGAAAATATCAGCCTTGAAATTAGAAAACTTCCTGTTGAATCAACATTCAACTACTGAAATTTCATTCAGAAAAATAAAAGATCAGATGTGGTTGATAGAAACCACAACAAAAAATCAATCAGAAAATTACTTAACTATAAAAAATATTGATAATATAAAGGTACATATAAAAAATATGACAATATAAACAGTGTGCAGGGTACCATAGTACTCCCTGATAATGATGAAAAACCAGTAGAAAAAAATATATTGCTGGATTCCCGTAAAAAAGGGTACAGCAGAGTATAAGATTGAGAAATATACGACATAGCCAGTAGAAGGAGTACAGTAAACCCCCCGTACTTGCGGGGGATGCATACCCCCTCCTCCCCGAATAGCTTAAACCAGCAAATACTGAGAACCCTTCTAAAAACACTTAGAACTGTTTATTTTGATAGTTCAAACACACACAAAACAAACTAAAAATGCTTATACAGGTATTATCCTACTATGGGGTTAAGTTCCAAAAAACCCATCGTTTGTTGAAAAAAACGTAAGAAATACCAAAACGTATCTCGAACATAGCCTAGCCTATACTAGGGTATTTGGTACCATGTACTGTATACATATACGGTAGCCTGGCTTACACTGTAAAATATACTCTTTACATACACGGTATACTAATTACAGCCAGTCCCCGGTTTACGACGGGTCCGGCTTAGAACGTTCCGAGGTTACGATGCTTTTCAAATATATTCATCAGAAATTATTTCCTGGTTTATGACGCATGTGCTGGGTTTATGATATGTCATACGCTGATCCGACAGAAGAAATATGGCTCCAAAACGACAGAACAATCAAAATTTGGAGGCTTATTTGATGAAAAACAATAAAAATGCAGTTTACATCGTTTTCAATACACCCAAAGCATTAAAGTAAGGTCTCAGTTATTTTGTCGATTTTTGAAGATTTTTTGGTTTACGACGATTTTCGGTTTACCACGCAGTGTAAAAAGAGAACCCCGTTGTAAACCGGGGACTGCCTATTAATATCAGCTAATTCTGGAGGTTCATGCAAAGTGACTTATGATAATTCAATACAAAGAGAAATTGAATAACAAACAAGAATTAGCTTAGCCTACATTATGGTATATTGTATACATACACAGTAGTGTAGCCTACATTATACTGTACGAATGTGCATCTTTTCCATGGATCTTTTAAAATGTTATGCTTTAATACACTGTATCCAATAATATTGTATATATTCTTATATTGCTTTTGTATTAAAAATTGCATTCATAGCGATCAGTGTTTTGGTTCGGAAATGTTTACGCCGTGTTTATTTCGCTGCATTTAACTCAGTTCAGAGCTCTTTTCTTGCTTCTGGTTAGCATAAATAAATCTCTAGAGTCTAGATACTTTATTTATAAGGGGCAGGGTTATTTTTCATTATACAAAGTGTTTTTAAGTCTAAATGTAACTAAAATACGTCTTGTTTTGAAACTAATTTATCTATTATTTTCATTAATAGATGATGATTGACGATGGCCATTTGGGGCCATTTGTTTCGTGTAAAAAAAAAAATTCAAGATTCCATTCGCTATTTTCACTTTATTTCATCATAATACGAGCTTTACGTATTTATCATTTATCGGCGTAAAAATAACAGTAATGTGTTCTTTCGTGCCCAGTAGTTTTGATTAAAATACTTTCTCTCCCATTTTAATTATCATCGAGTTTCATCCATGTTGCCGTTATACGATAATTTACAGTATAGTCATTAGCAGCTTTAACATTGTTTTCTTACCTTCAGCTACAATTTACAGCTTAAATTCAGTAGTATATTTCCTTGACGATCTTTTAGCCACACCAGATAAGGGTATAATGTAAAAAAATATATCAGTCCTATTCTACTGAACGACATTTGTGCTATAACGTACGGTAATTGTCTATTACCGCACGATGGTTGAAATACAGGTAAATGGCTGTTGTTATCCAATTCGGTTATAAGCAAAACAGCAGTTTCTTGGTTGGTTGTTTATGGCTGCACGCATTTACGCAAGAGTATAATGTTATTAACAATACTTTAATCATTCTCTTTTACTTTTTTAACTTGTAAGCTTGTGGTAACTTATCAAACATCATTTTAAACCAGCATTGATTCACAATACAAAAAATGCATTAACACAGTATACAAAACATAGCATTTTATAGAGAATAAATAGACAAAATACAAATTATTTCTTGGCCAGCTGATTGAGAAACACCGAGGTCTCTTGTTATTGTTACGTTTCGGGGACGCCACCAATAGATGGTGCTAGATGTTAACATCAAGTTTTCTTTGATGGTAAATAAAAGAAAATGGACCAGTGATTTTAAGGGTAAACATTTTTCAGTGGTGGTAAACCAGTTGCCGTATTTACAACCTTTCTTTAACTTACTCACAAACTTACTCCCAAACCATCACTCTTGTTCTTTACTAAGAGTAATTCTTAAGAGTAATTCATAATGACCTCGAGCACAACTCCTAGCTAAGTTTAAGAGTAGGTTTAAGTCGAAGAAAAGTATTATGAAATGCAAAGTAGGACAAAGTTCGTGTTTGGACTATTTTAATAATTTTCCCAAATCATACCTTATTTTGTGCTTTTTTGTTATTTATATATTGTTGTATAATATTTAGTAGCTGTATGACAAATAAATTAGTTTCTGTTTAATCATTACACCTAAAAAAAGAAATAGATATTTTCCAAGTCACTCGAGGTTTTTGGGCACTAACTTTCCGACCAAAACAAATACGCAACATTTGTAAAGTGTAAACAATTTTCGCGGTAGTCTTGAATAGTCACAGAGCTTTTGTTTAAAATTTCTCTCTTAATTCGAAATGTCGACAGCGCAGTCAAATATTCTGAAACCATATGAAGTCAAAAGAAGAAGAGAAAATTGGACATATGACCAAACATTATTGTTAGTCCAGTTAGTGGATGAAAATAAGGAAGTGATAAAAGGAAAATTCAGTCCGAGGCTGCGCTACAAAGACAAAAAAGCTGCGTGGCAGAAAATAACCAGGGAAATCAATGCGGTATTTCCTTCTGTTGTGAGGACGGTTGGCCAAGTGGAGAAGCGGTGGTATAACGTTCAGCAAAAAGGGAAAAACACACTAACAGCAAGGAAGAGATTGTTTAATATTACAGGTAAGACCAAATTTGATTTGGCAGTAAGCCATTGTATTTCAGGGAGCGGGTGCACGACCACGGGCTGCCGCTAGTTTGGCGGCCAATTTTCCGCCAAATGACTAAACTAAACTAAATAATAATAATATATTAATATCTTAAATCTGGGCTTTGATACCAAGTTATTACTAAGGAATGTAATCAGCGGCCCGTGGTGGTGCATTTTACCCTATTTCAGATAGGGCTGTAAGCCAGCCTTTCTTGCATTCTTAACCATTATCCAGATATGGCCATAGACTTGGATGCAAACTAAGTTTTGTGGGGATCTCGGTTTTCCATTTTTATTGTAATATGTATGGCTTATACTGCCTATAATTAGAATTTCCTGAATTGAGGTATGGGATCCAAAATAATTGAAGTTCAATAAAAGGCTATGCTGTAGACCCATTCTACTATGGCCAATTACCTAGCCTATATTAGATTAATCCTTTTTTTGACAACTCTTGGCCTAATCAGATATGAAGTTTGAAGATTAACTTTGCCTAGGTTTAAGGTGCCAAAATAGGAAATACCAGTTTTGGTATGATTTATTGCTGGCATTTCAGGAGAATAATGAGGAGGTAAGGAAATGCACTGCCGAGCACCAAAGGTGCAAAGCAATCAGCTAGGGGGTCTTGGGTGAGCAGCAGCTCCCCCAGGCGGGATCTGGGGCAACTGGCAGTGGCCCAAAAATTATTAACCTTTTACAAGCAATTTTAGATCAGGTTTATCAGAGAAATAAGCTGCAAATGAAGAATAAAAAATATAGATTTACTGAGTTTTCACACTTAGGCTATCCTATTGGTATTTATTAGGTTGTGTTGTAAATTTTTTTTCTACTTTAGGTAATGGATGTAGGTTAGCCTGTATGTATATGTTCAATATATATAAACATACACATTCATGCATGTACAGTACATGTATAAAAGATAAATTAATAAACTTGAGTGGATATAATTTTATAAACTTGTCTGCTGATTATTTTAGTGCTTTTGGATTGACTATTTTTATTGTCATGTTTTAGGGAAATGATAAAAAAATCAGCTTCAGATTTCTTGAGTTTTCATATTCCTTATAAAATTTCTTGAATTTTCTTATTTCATCAGTCTAATTTTATCTCTTTCATTTCAGGCGGAGGCCCTCCTGAGAAAGTGCCAGATTTGGACCCAGTTGTCAAGATTGTTGAGGATGTGCTTAGTTCAGATAATGTTACAATAGGTGGTGTCAGCGGGATCCATGAACATGATTCTGAAGAAGATATTTCTGAAATGAAATGTTTAGGGGAATCCAGTAGCAGGTGTGGACTTCCTCTGTATTCTGTAGTACTGTATAAGGTATATGCTGTAATATCAAGTGTATTAACTTTGAAGGATAAGTAAAGAAACAGCCATGAACTAGTGGATTTGTAAAGAATTGCACAATAATTTTTGTTGATAGTATAAAGTTTTAATCTAAAAAAATATTTGTTAGAAAAATAGCTGAAATTCGTGAAAAGTATTAAAATCTTCTCGAATATAATGATGGGTTAAGTTAAGTGACACCAAAAAGTAAGGCTAGCTTAAAAAAAAAAAAAAGTGGTTAATCTAGTGTTTACTTATACCATGAAAATTGTAAATATATACTCCTTTTACTGTATTAACTCCCATGTCAAGTTGAAAAATTGTCTATAAGGTAAGCCAAAGTTGAAAAAATGTTAACGCCAGACCATTGATGTAGTTGTTTTCAATACAAATTATTACATCTAATATACTAGAATGATTATTTTTGAGATGCATACAGTAATTGCTTTTAAAAATACTACAAAAAAAAGATTAAATATTTTGAAAAACCTTAATAATATTGTTAAAAAGTCTCAGTACAGTATACATTAGTTTTAATAGCCATAAGAGCAGTTCAATGATCTTTTATTTATATAGGTAGTTTATTTGATATATTTCCTTTTTTTTCAGGCAAAATTTTTACTCTGAGCAACTTCCGGCTGATGAATATTGTGAGGAAATTCCGTTCGAACCGGATTATGTTATAGAATTGGATTCTTCCCTTAATAGACATCCGAAAAGAAATGTCAGTATTGAGCCTTCCAGTCTTGTAAGGAATACTCAGGAGGTGAAGCCTGAGGGTGACTTTCAAAGTAGAGTACTCACCTTAATGGAAAGGGCTGTTGAGCAGCAGACATTATTGCTTAAAGAGCAAAGGAAAATGAATCAAGAACAAAGAGAAGTGAATAGAAAGTTATATGAAGACCAAAGAAGACTGACTTTGAGTGTAGCTAAAATGTGTGAGTCAGTGGTGAAAATGGCTTTGAGTGTAGCTAAAATGTGTGAGTCAGTGGTGAAAATGGCTTTGAGTGTAGCTAAATCGTGTGAGTCAGTGGAGAAAATGGGTTTGAGTGTAGCTACATCGTGTGAGTCAGTGGAGAAAATGGCTTTGAGTGTAGCTAAATCGTGTGAGTCAGTGGAGAAAATGTTGGAGGCTGTGAAGGCAATATTAAAACAGAAGGTGCCCAAATGAAAATTACAATAAGCTTTTTTGGTATGTCTTTAATATATATTATATATATATATATATATATATATATATATATATATATATATATATATATATATATATATATATATATATATATATATATATATATATACATAATGAATCTGTGATGGTACATTTAATTATTGACCTTATTTAGTTCATGGAATGGCTTTAATTTGCTATTTATATTGAATCACTTTATTATTTTTATTTCGACATATAGGACATAGTTTTTTTACTATTGTTCAAAATATACTCAGGTATTATATGTGTGCAATCTTGTTATGATGATAATTTGTAAGGAAAAGTAAAGTTTATTATTATTATTAAATTTATTACTATCTTCACACTCATTCTGGTAAAAAATAGTTGAGTACTGGTTTATGTACTCCACTGTATATCAAAGGAACACTGTGGCTGCCATTGAAAAATATTTGAATACTGGTTGTCGCACTCCACCGTACATCAAAGGAACACTGTGGCTGCCATTGATACCCACTTCAGTGTTCTATGCTGAAAAATGAAATATTTATTTAACTTATAACATTAAATGTTACATAAAATTTGATCAATTTACTATTTGATGTTCAGTAGAGTTAAAGCTGAAAGCCACTTGAATCCAAGAAACTTCAGTATTATAATTAAGCTACTTTACTTTTTTGGCAACATAAATAGAACTGAGATAAATTTTACTCATGATGTTTATCAGTTCCAAATATTTAAGACTTGAAAGTCCTCTAGAAGGGTGTCTAAATGACATTTTTGACATGACAAGCCAGAATGACTATTTTGTTGATTGCTTTAGAAATTATAAGTGGATGTAAATCTACCATAGTTGTCCTCCAAGACCAGAGAAATTTGAATATGTCTGGTAGCTGAGCTTCAAATTTTGGATATCTTGTGCACTATTGTGCAACCAACATTTCTAAGTTGATCTTTAAAACTACTTACTTGAAATGTGTTAGTGTAGTGGTCCCTATAACGAAGACCTTCATTGGCTGGAGCTTCATGCACTACAGGGTTAACATTTTCTTGCACATATTCAAAATCCTCATTGTAGTCCAATATATTTCTCTCCTTACACAGGTTATAAAGCACAGCACATGCAATAATAATCTTGCATGTTTTTTGAGGACTAACTCTAATTTCACCATGCAAAACATGAAACTTGCGCTTTAATTGCCCTATTCCTCTTTCCACAACAGCTCTTGTTATCTTATGTGCCCTAGAAAAAATATAGAAAAATATGCGAAAATCTGATGCAAAATTAATTACATACATCAGAAACAAAACTTTTACATTCTGCTTTAATTTTGATTTGCATACAAAGGTGCTTTTCATTTGACACTTAATAAAAATTGTTGCATACAGAGGTATAGCAAGGTGATTTCCTATGCAGGGAATACTTAAAAGAGTACTCCCTTCCCACTACCCTTGAGTAAATTAGCGACATTTTAAGGTTCCTTTAATGAGAGGGCAAAATTGGTTGAAACTAATTTGCATTTTCATTCACTCAAAAAAAAAAAAAATCATTACCTGTTATAAGCTATTTGCGCATTGGACCGAGGTTGGAGATAAGGTGTTAGCAACCATCGTTTGCCAGGGTAACCGCTGTCTCCAAGAAGATGGCATCCAGGTGGGACAATATTACGATCAAACAATGTTTTGAGTCCACTCTGTTGCAGTATACGCGCATCGTGTAGACCCAGGCCAGTTTCCAACAATATTAATTATTTTGTATTTGGCATCAAAACCACTATTCTAATATGTGTACCATCTATTGCTCCAACAACACCAGGCATGTTTGCAATCTGCATAAATTCTCTTTGTTTCCTCTGAATGTCTCTTATTTCTCTTGGGAACTTAACAAATCGACGCAGCATGTCATTTGTGGATAATGCATCCAGTGTTTCAGATATCACTCTGCTTATACCAGGCTGGGAGAGACCCAAATCATCTCCATTGCACAATTGCATTTTTCCTGTAGCCAAATACCTTAACATGACTAATACCTTCATTTCAGGGGTAATAGCCATGCTCCTTCCTGTTGCACTTTGTATGCGTTCTCGCACTAAATCCGTTACATATAAAATCCCAGCACGATCTAATCTATATCTCTTAATTAATTCTTCATCATTATAGATGCCCAGAGTATCTTTGCGAGGCCGAAAAGTTTTAACCTGACGAATGCGTACATGATGATCTTCAGCCACAGTGATCAGTAACTGGGTGTAAAATCACTGTAGATATCTTTGGCAAGCATAAACAGAGCACCTGAAAGAATTCATGTGTTAATATATGGTAATTAAAATGTGCACTAAGAGATACTACCTAACCTTTCCTAGAATAACATCATCTTAGTTGGTGAGGGGGCTTCATAACCCCCATGTAAGTCCCCCAACCCCTCAGGATAAAGGAAGATACTGAAAACACACTACCTAACCTAAACTTCATTCAGGAAGCGATGCAGTTTAGTTGGACAGCGGAAATGACGGTGGCCCATGGTCATGCATTCTACCCGTACATTTGAAGTGGGTATATCTTATTAACGGTTGATTTCCGCTGTAAATATCATAGAAGAAAAATACCTTAGATTTGTCCGATATATATAAAAAAAAATGTACCTTTCATTGCGAGGTAAATATAGGGTTTAAAGTGCAATTTTACCGGTTATTGTTCCAGCCAGGTTGGTTACTATCTGCTGGGCCAAGGTTATAAGGCGGGTACAAGAAGTTAATTTAATAAAAAGAAATCCTATTAATATATGGCCTAGAGATATGATTTTCAGTCACAGCCCCTAAAACTTAGGCTAGTTAGGCTATTCCGAGTCAAAACCAATTTACCTTAACAAGCCATTTAGCCTAAAAGTTGACCATTTTTTAAATACAGTAAAGTTGTTTGACAAATACATACTGCTATTTAAAGTAACAGGCTATTTCTCACTGTTGTAAAGGTAAAACTCTTTACGATTAAAATGCGACGCCTATTTCACTAATTTTTTTTTTTTTCGGAAATTTCCTTATCAGATTATTTTCATAAGAATAGTAATGTTTTATATACCATTGGAATCGCCAGAAAATGGCGATTATACGGCAATAAAAAAATATATTTTTTTTGCAAAGAGAACATATATATATTGTGAAATGTAAAGGAAATTTTTTTTTATCCTTTTTCATTTTCAACTTTCTGTCGACCAAACACTTATACAGGTCATGCTTTTTCATCATTTCATAAATGAACAAGAGCTAAATTTATCTTAGAAGTTGGAGAAAAAAATTCAGGCATATATAACTAGTAGCTCAACAGGTATTAGACATTTAACGAAACCATCTCACACCGAGTTTCAAAAGAGAATCGTCCTCTTGCAATTAGTTGTTACAGCACTATCAACATTTCTATTACTAAGTGCCCTAATGAAAGTATATAGAACTTTTACTAACCTTATTTACATATATACACTATGTACATGTTTTGGTTGCAAGTACGTCAGCTGCATATTTGTTCGTTTGTTTTACAATATTATCAATGACATTGTCAGTCAGGAACAAATAAAGGTATTGAATGGGCTGGGAATTTCTTGGAGGCACACTAATTGGTCCTGTATGTCTTTCTGTAAAAAACTAATTTCGTGCCGGAACTAATGTCTTCCGGCGGGTAGGCTCGTGTCCAGACGGATGCATGATCATAATCACCGATATCAGTATCACTATCACTTTCAACATCATATTCCTCACTTACGCTATCACTTTCAGAACCCTGACTTATGTCAAAATCATTGTCACTAAGTGACCAATCACTATCACTTCTTTCATTCGCCATTATTATGTAATTATATCAATAAATCACATAAAAAAAGTAAATTTCACGGCCGCCGTCATGCAAAGAAAAAACCGCGGAAACTGACCAAAAGTTGCGCAAGCGTATTATCATCTCATTTAAAAAATTGAGGCATTGTGGCAATACTGTTTCTTATCTGTGTTCTGAATGGTTTACTTACCCTTATGACATCATAAAACCCCGCCTCCAACACCACCTGTTCTTGCCCGCGTGATTTGAAATTAAAGCATCGCTGAAATCGACGATCGCATTTTAGTAGCACATAAAGCGTCGATTTTAGCGACGCGCCGCCGTTCGTGGGTTAATTTGATATATAATTTGTATGTTTTTATATATAAATGGCGTTTAAAGCCTCATTAATAATTAGCGCATGTCTAGAAGCACATAAACTGATGTTTGAAGAAAACCGAGAACTCGTGGAACTTGGAACTCAATAACTTTTGGATTCGTGACTATATTTTTACTTTTAAGGCACCATTTAAAAGGCAAGAGTTACTAGCTTTAATTTGATATGCTCATTTGTTAGGGTTTCATGTGTAAACATTTTAAAGCGCAGGAGTAAAATTGTACTTATTGCAAATCCCATTAATGGTTGCATAGCAGAAAACCTGGAACTCTTGAAACCCTCAATAAATTTCTCGTTTGAAAAACTATTTTTGATACGTAGGCCATTTAAATAGTGTGGATACGGTGGTTTGGGCATGAAATTGGTTTGTAATCACAAAAACAAATTTCACCTGCCGCTATTTTCAGAAAACCCAGAACTCATGAAACTATTATTTATTTCATTTCAGTGGGTCTGTTGAAATGTGGGCTTAATTTTGAGGTGGTATTCATATCGAAGTGGTCAGTCAGGGAGGTTTTACTGTACATGTATACAAAAGAAATCATGAAAATTAGAAAGTGGACGAAGAAAGACGTGTCGAACAGAGCACGCTTGAAAATCAATTACACACAAGTACAAAATGAGTATACAGTAGACAAGACAATATGTATAGGCTCCGGAATAGACAACTGATATGCCACAGGTTGCAGTGTGATTTATTTATTTAGTTTCTTTGTTTTATTCTTTACCAAGTACTGTACATGAATTACACGACCATTTGAATGAAGGTTCATGTACATTTACGCAATTTTTATGAAACCATTTTATTTTACACTTTTCATTTTCACATTTTATCATGACATTATCTATGTTAGGTAATCTACAGGTGCAGTAAACTTTAACTGCATTATTTTTTGGCTCTGCTGTTGGCATTTTTTCTATTTTAGGAAAAGGCCATAATTTCTTGCTTACACAAGTTATTAAATGGTTCTGCATCAACGGCATATCCTATTGTATTTTGGAAAGATTCACTTGAAAGCTGTTAAATATTGAATTTTTACAGGGCATCCTGAAACAAAAGCTAATAAATCATCGAATTCTGTCAATATCTCATCCACCTGAGATACGTACTAATGACGGAAAAACGTCAATTGTTAAAGTTATCTAGTTAATAAGAAATTTCACATAAATTATATATGTCATCGTAGCTAAGCTTATTTTCGCGACAGGTCTGGGACAAATGGTTTTTTACTTGTTTCAAATACCTAGCAGTTTTAACACCTAAATCCAAACAAGTTTTAGCTCGCCCTTAGACTTTTTCAACCAGATTTGCAGATGAGGAAATGTCACTAGCTATCGATTTAGTTTTATCTATTATGTGCAGACAAATAGCAGTTTACAAAGTTCTAGACATGCACTAATTATTACTGGGGCTTTAAACACAATTTACATATATAAAAATCAACAAATGACATATCAAATTAAAGCTGAGAACTTTACCTTTACAATGATGCCTTATTCATCTGGACATACACTTGAGAGTGATGGAAATAGGCTCCTATACGAGATAACCATGAAACAATATGAAAAGAAAACCCCTTGGATTCTGCAAGTAAAAGATATACGAAAGAATTAAACAAACTTAAGTAAAATTGCATTGTTTAAAGGTAAGCAGGTAAAAGAGATAATAAATAACTGGGACAAAAAAGCGTGGCAGAGAGAAATGAATGACAACAGTAAGAATATACAGAAAATATAGATAAAACAAGAAATGTGGTATGATAATACTGAAAAAACAATGCTGATCAGTAGGGCTAGATTAGACATTCTAGGATTAAAGGACAGGAATGGGCTAAAAGGGAAGATACAAAATGTTTGTGCCCAGCATATAATGGGATTGGAAATAGATATAGTTTTGCGCAGCGGCCATATCAGGAAAATAAAGAGGAACTGATGGCTAATATACTTTTGTTTACAGAACTGTCGAAAGAATAAATTGATAATAGGAAAGGATTTATAAAAGACTTATGGGATTACAGAGACAATAAAATTAAACGCAAAGTAGGAATACTACGAGCAAGGGAGCCGTTTCAGAGGACAATCCCGCTTACTACTACTATTACTACTTGGGAGGACTCCTTTTGAATAGAGTAGCGCGCGTTAAAGCTTGCGTATTTAACTCTATTGTGACGTTTAAGTTGCTTGAGGAAGCGATCATTTGCATTAGACAGCAGCAAGCTCAAAGTGGCTGAACTGGAGGCCAGAGAAATAAGATAGTGGTGGTGGAGCGCTTGATGGAGGCGCCCGAACAGGCCAACGACGAAGAGGAGACAGGTTTATTTATTTTACTCCACTTTGTTTATTTTACTTTATTTCTGACAGAGAGAACACCATAGAGAGGGCCGACTGCCGAATTCGTATGTGCTGCAACGTAATTGGCTGAGCGCCGGCGGCCATTTTGTTTGTGTGTAACTGGAGGTTGTTAAAGACGCATCATTCTGTCGCTGCTGCCGAGTCTACGCCAAATTATCTCTCCATGGATCATTTACACTACACAGGCAACACCAAGAAAACCTGTGGATCAAAAGGAACAGAGTGTTCTGCCATGAACTGTACAAAGTATACAAAAACAAACAAAGAAGTGGCCTTCCACTCTTTCCCGAAGGACGACGCCAGGTGAGCACACGAGTACGTCAGCCCGTCTGCTTGCAAGCAGCTTGTTAACTGCTATGTACTCTTCATTATTGTTCATTACACCAGACTTTTATAATGATTACACTTGCAGACAGACAGATAGGCCACGTAGGATGTGTGGGATGGAATGTTTATTCGTAAAACTACCCCCGAGGCAATTATAAATCCGATGCAAAATTCTAAAATCACCGTCCGTCCCATCATGCGAGCTCCTATACACTGTAGTTGTTTGTAAGCTTGCCTAATACCTGTGTTGGAGCCGCTGAAAGTCCGCGGGACCCTACTTTTGGCGCCAAAAAACCGCTATAGAAAACGCGCCCTCTTTAAATAGCTCCCGTGTTGCTTCACGTCGGTAATGAAAAGCGCGTTTTTGGTGTGGGGAAAGCAACAGAAAGGTGAATAAAACGGTAAGGGGGACCGTGTTGGGAACCGGGGTTTTGGGTGGGGAGAAGCAAAAGCTGGGATTTGTGGCGGCCGTAACGTAAAAATTTGCTATTTTCTGACCCGCTAGTCTGCATACAAAAGGTTGTCCTGCTAGGCTACTACCGTAAGGCTGGCCCGCCAAAGTACATACGTGATGCTGACCCGCTAATCTGCGTACATGAGGCTGACCCGCTACACTGCATGTGTGAGGCTGACCCTACCTACATCAGGGCGGACGGAAAACGCTAGCCTAGGCTACCTGTAGCCTACATAAGAAACCTCGGTCAGGCTATTCCCTACCTCCCTACCTACATTAGAACGGGCGTAAATTTTGTAACGGTGATTTTTTTAACATATCTGGTCTCAGATTGGCGCGGCAGAACGGCGCTGCGTGCCTTATCCGCATTTTTAATGATTTTTGGCAGGCACGTATGCTCTGGCAAGCGGTAATATCTGTATTCACTGTAGCCACGGGTTACAAAAAACAACTGCACACTAGGGTCAGTTCCAAAACCCTACCTAACCTAGCAGCAAAACAAATGTAAAAAGGCAGGTAAATGCTGTGCTTACCTTATTCAAAGTCGCTGCTGTCCGACCATGTAGGTTACGTAGATAACAGTATCGGCTCTGCAGGTCCTAAATCCAAAAAGGCCCAAAATGGACACGGAACACATTCTAGGTATCGCTTCTGGGAACAAAATAAAATCGTGACTTTCCGTCGCGGCGGTTCGAGAAAGAAAGAAAGCGTGGTTCTGGTGTTGGCCAAGGCCTATGAATCATATCGTTAGAACGCATTATGATTGGTTCGAAGTATTTAATCCAGAAGCCCTAGGGCATGACCTGGGTCAGCCTTGAGATACGATTGGATGGAATTAAATTTCCCGCGCACGGCCGGGCGCTGTCGGCGGCAGCCTTAGGAACTACGGGTTGAGAGAAGCGCGCACATCGGCCATCTGACTAACTACGGAGAGCGTTGCTCCGTGACACCGTTCATGTCAACTTGGTACTTAGAAAAAGTTACGCTCCGCTGAAAAAATTGTTGTTTGGGAAAATCAAGCAAACTGGTCAAGTATGTTACTTTTTGGGTAGAATCGGGCCCGCTGAACAGTTTTTATTCTATGCAATTTTTCATTTGGAGTCATTGTTAATGAGCTACGGGGGCATCCCTAGGATATGTAGACTACCCCCTGTGTTGATACATCGTGGGTAGAACTATGTAGTAGCTCCACGGCGGCGAATGCCTTCTAACTTAACTTTTTCTACAGTTTTTTGGTTGCTAATTATGAATTTACCTTTAATTTTTGAGGCTCGAGTGTAATTAACGTGTAATTAACCCGTGAAGTCCATCCAACAAGGGGTTTCCAAACGCAATCTTCACAAGACAGAGCACGGGTATGTCTGTTTCGAATGGTTCGTATCCTGTCCGGCAAGTGCAATAACTTGTTAACATATGGTCCCCCCCCCCCCGGGCCAGTACTATACACGGCGAAGGGACATTCCATTTGGCCAACAACAAACAGATGCACCGCCAGTATCAGAACCCCTAAAAGTGTAGAAAAAACCAGTTGAAAAGGTAAAAACAGGCGCAGAGCTTTACCATATTGTGTAGAGATCCCTGCTCTGCCTACAGTATATACAATGTAATATCATAGATCAGTCTCTTTGTATCATCATGTATAAAAAATAACCTGGAACTACTGAATTTATTTCAGGTGTGCAGAATGGATTAGAAATCTTCGGAGAGAGGACCTGCTAGGCAAAACTCCAGATCAGATGAAGTGGCGCAGAGTTTGCAGTGATCATTTTGCCACATCCCAATTCAAAAACCCCAATGACAGGTAATTCCAGGGAAATACCCAAATTTAATTGTTGTTGACTACAGGCCAATGCTGTATTTTGTCACCATGGCTCACCAACGTATTAATAATAACAAACCATGGATTGTAAATGATCACCTTGGTCACACTGTATTGATCTAGTCTTTTCTGCAAAGTAGAACCTGGAAGAATGTATAGAAGATGATGATATATTTTAAATTACAGGAAATCTGGGTTGCTGCCAAATAGCATACCGTGGTTGATTGACTGCCCTGACCCCCCAAAGAGTGGTGATGTGAGGAGAAAGCAGCCACATGATCGGGGACGGTCTGCTCCAGTAGAAGGCCGTGACAGCAGTTCCATGAATGGTAATAAATTTTAACTGTAATTGAAAATCAAGAATAAGGCATCCAAAGAAACAGAAAACTGTTGAAAATTTCCTATATATAAATGAATTTATATTAATCCAATGAGTTAACAGTCTTCGCACTGACAGATACACATAGCCCTGTCTAAATCGATTAAGCTTGGTGTGTGTGTTAATGCTTTTGGTGGTGGACTGGTGGTGATTTTAATGCTAAACAATGTGTGCTATGTGTATGTGTTGATGCCTTTGGTGGTGGTATGTGATTAGTAATTAAATACTACCTATTGCCAATAGGTTGTGCACAGGCACAGCATTTTGTGCATATTTTCCTTCTCGGCGGGGGTCCAGGGGACAGATCCTCCTGCTAAGTAACACAGCCTGCTAGAGTAGGTTAAGTGAGGGTATGTCAGGTTAGTTAATTTTATAATAGGTTTCCTTAGCCAATCCCTTCTTGAACACATTGCTCCCTAATGACTTGCACGTGTGCGGAGCAATTCCATAACAACAACATGACAGTCTGTGCAGAGATACCCTGTAGTTTTCCATAATAATAATAGTGGTTAACTTTACTTCGGTAGAACTAAGTATATTAACTCTGTGTCGGAGATTTCCTTGCAAACTGACTTTTTCTACAATGTTTTGGTTGCTTATTAAGGTTTTAGCTTCAATTTTTGTCGCACGACTGTAATTAGCCTGTAATTAACCACAGAACTTCATCCAACAAGGTAGAGAACTCTTTGGGAAAGCTGGGTTATGGGTGTGGTATACCTCTGGGACAGGGTGATATACTCCCCCACTGTGCTATTATCCTACAAGCTAGGGAACCTCGAGGTAAAGTGGTGTCCCTGGTAGGGTAGACCATGGGAGGTGAGAAGGCGATCAGATCTTACTGCATATTGCATTACAGAGACGAAAAACCCTTACACAAATACAGGAGGAAGAAAACGACTGAGGTACTTGTTACAAAGGCAAATCCTTTCACTACTACTATTTTGGATGCCGCTGCACATGCGCACTGTTATAGGGGAGCTTTTGGTACACACCCCAAGTGCTTACTGAGGAAAAAGGGGGGCTGGACAGTCTGATGTATATAAATACTTATCCCACTAATCTTGTTACACCAATAACTTTACAGTGGGGAAAACGCTTTAGCCCAAATGGAGTGTTAGGAACTGGGGAAACATACACCGAGTTACTTATATTTCTTTCTGTATTCGTTTTTTATAATCGGCTTTTCTTTCAGCTTAATTTCATATCTATTTCCTTATTCATAATTATTACTGCTCCTGTACGTTAACGCATTCCCGCTCGGTGACATTTACCCTATAAGTGTTACAATATGTCATCACGATTGAGGACAGGCCTTGAAGAATGGGACTGCACCCTACAGGAACTTTGAGAGAAAAGGGGGTTTCAGGGGCAATTGAGAAGTTTCTCTTTCCATCGGAGGGGTGGTGGGGGGGATTCATACGTGATCTTCACAGGTTAGACCTACATCTTTCCAACTGTTACGACCATCTGCTTGTGTTGGAACCATTCATAATCCGCTCGTCAACTATAACAGTTTCTGTTAAGCTACTTTAACTTTCTTCTTTTTAATTAATTTAGGTTTTCTTTTGCCCCCGACCAGATAACGAGGCCTACTAGTTTAGGTTAGGTAGGTTAAGTTACTATAATAACCTATAACTTATGTCCCCCCCCCGGGCCAGGTAACGTGGCCTGCTGGGTTAGGTTAGGTTAGTAAAATAACTTGATTTTATGATTTATTAAACCCCCTTTCAATTAACACAGCCTACTAGGTTAGGTTATTATGATAACCTTTCGTACAAAGCTTTTTCTTAAGTTGCTTTAATGATTGGTGCATGTTACAGCATTCTGACTCTTCAGGCATTACCTCGCGACTGCACGTTATCGGTTGGAAAGGTTCTAACGTTGCCTTGAAAATTTCCTACTTTACCACAAAGTTTCTTTCACAAACCTCTTTCACTCCTTTTCTCAGTGATGTCATTTCCCCCCAGCCCCTCTACTCTCAACCTGCTGCAAGCCAAATTTCCTGTTGCAGGCCTATGTATTATAGACCTTCGCTAACTGCGTACTTCATTTCAGTACAGTGGCTGAGTCCTTGCCTTCAGTCTTGCACTCCTCTGAGCCTATAACTCGCCATGCTTTGCCCGTTACTTGCGAGAACTGGTACGTCAATTTCTGGGAATTCAATGTACAGTATATTATTACGACAGTTATAACAGGTTAATAATTCAGCTATGTCAAGATCACGGCCTGTTAAAAAAACAACTGTTTTTGCCCCGGTTGCGGCAGTGATACATTTCTTCAGATTCGGTGCTGGGACAGGGAGCTGAAACTAATCCTTTATAATTTAGTCAATTTAGTTGATTTTAATGCTACGTGATGTGTGTTTTTATGGTTGATTGGAAGAGGGTGTTGGAAGTAAAACCCCCTTTCAATTCGTAACTCTAACAAGGTTAGTCT
Organism: Macrobrachium rosenbergii; assembly: GCF_040412425.1. NCBI lineage: Eukaryota > Metazoa > Arthropoda > Malacostraca > Decapoda > Palaemonidae > Macrobrachium > Macrobrachium rosenbergii. Next base: position 24,401,411 of record NC_089753.1, on the reverse strand, counting down.
TGGTCAGGTGGTCGGGATTGGTTGTTGTGCTCCTTGTTGTTTTTTGATACCTAAAGCTCTGTCATATAAGAGGGATAGCCCCCATTGATATGATACAGGCAAAGGCTCTGTCATGTAAGTGGGTCAGCCCCCATTGACACGATCCAAAATAAGGCTCTGTCATGTAAGTGGGTCAGCCCCCATTGACACTATCCAGAAGGGCTGTCAGTCATAGGTCTCAACCTCGCTGAAGCTCTTGAGGCAAGCAGACTCATAGACAGTATCCATGAAGTCTTCTGCCCAATTAGGTAAGAACCATGGTTTTTATATCCTACAACATATGTTGTTTCCTGTTTTTTAAATAGCTGTCTCTTACCTTCCACCAAGGGTGCCAATCAGCTAAGTATATATCTGATGGGTAAGTTGCATGTACAAAAATAATATTTTTATGATAAAGTTTTGTACATACTTACCCGGCAGATATATACGATTAATGGCCCGCCCAGCCTCCCCTCAGGAGACAGGTGGAAGAGAAAATCTGATTAGAAAACGGGAATGGTTCCTATTCCCGCCACCCAGCGGCGGGAAAGGTAGATCACCTGACCTACCTGCCGCGTGTGCTGCGAGATTTGAAACTCTGTCGGGAACGTCGGAGACTATAGTTAGGTATATATCTGCTACGTAAGTATGTACAAAACTTTATTTTATCATAAAAATATTTTTTATCATAAAAACAACTTTTTTTATGAGTTAGAGATTCTCTCTCTCTCTCTCTCTCTCTCTCTCTCTCTCTCTCTCTCTCTCTCTCTCTCTCTCTCTCTCTCTCTCTCTCTCTCTCTCCCTAATCTTTTAGGTTCATATGTAACTTCATTTGTAATATCCTCCAACTGCACTTGACATGGATCCTTATCTAGTTCTTTTTATCAGTTTCCAAGTATTGATACTTGTTTTATTTCCCTCTCACCTTTACTTTATTTATTTTATTTTTCTTTTGCAGAGGTTAAGAAAGAACTTGGAAATGGATGTGATGGTTCCATGAAAATTGAGGAAATTTATATAAAGGAAGAGTTAATTGAACCAGAGCAGGAGCCATCCAATACAGAAGATAGACGAGGAGAAAAGAGAAGAGCTCATTCTCGGTCACGTTCTCCAGATTCAAAGAAGCAAAGACCAGAAGTTGAAGAAGCTAGAGTGGAAGATAAACCTGAATATGACAGATCAAAAGTATTATTGGATTGTTGTAAGTACAGTAGATATTACCATTGTGTTTTCTCCTTCCCTTTCTTTTTCAAACTTATGTAAACATAGTACTGTTTGTGTTTATTGCAATTGAATGTATCATGGTTGTTGCACCTTTGGATGTTTTGGTATCTCAATCTGTAGTTGTGGGTGGGTGTGTAATTTAGTATACGTAATAGTTTATTTTGCCATTTAGGATGGCTTTAGCACAGGGGTTGTCAAATTCTGGCTGGGGGCCCACCATATGATTTCATCTGGCCTGCAGCTGGTATTCAAAAGCTCAAGTGTGAAGGCAATCAGTTGTCTCCCATACCCCTGGTGCTGGTATTGGCCCTTGGCATTATCATTTTCATATCTAAAATTGCCTAGTGTCTTAAACTTTGGAGTTACTCCAAATGTTTTTAGTAAATACAAAAATTATGTTATTTCATTTCTTTAACCAGTTTATTAGTAAAAAAAATTGTCTTAGCATGATTTCTAAAATGACATAAAAATTCAAGATGTTTTCATATGTACTTGAAAACAAATTGTTTTTTTAGGAAATGAAATTACAGTATGTCAGTATTGTGTTTATTAAGGACATTTTGTCAGTTCCATGAGAATAGGACATAAAAAACTTTTTTGGGAAAGCAAATGAATCCTTTGAAGCCAAATTAGTTTACAAAACTTTCTTGTAGCCTTGTGTCTCTCTTTGGAACAACATACCAGTGTGAATAAACATTTTCCAAAATTAAGTACAGTTGACCCCTGGTATTTGCGTGATTAGGGACCGCAGCCGCCTGCAAAGAGCTGAAATGCACGAAGACTTGAGACTGGGTTTTGAGATTGCATGATAAAAACCAAAACACGCACACTAAACAAACACTGAACACAAATACAACAAAGAAACATGGGCAAAGGCGAAAACAACCGGCTATGGAGAGGAAGGAGAGAAAGAAACCACCTCTCTCAATGGCGATAAGAAGACAACTGAGACATCACGGGGTTGAGATAAGGTTGCTGGCAGCTTTCCATCTCACCTCCATGATGGATGCCAGATGCCACCAATTCCTTGCATAAACAACTCTTGTTTTTATTTTGACTGGTTTCCAGCTGCCACCAGAAGATTTATCCTAATGTTAAGACTGCAGGTTTGTTAACTATGAAAAATACAAATTAATTTAAATTTGAAAAACTGATGTCATGGGGTTGGATAAAGTCACTGGCCCTTCCCATCTCGCCTCTGTGACGCATGCCAGATGCCACTAGTTCCTTGCATAAACAATTCTTGTTTTTATTTCTACCAGTTTCCAGCTGATGCCAGAAGATTTATCCTAATGTTAAGATCACAGGTTTGTTAGCTATAAAAAGTACAAATTAATTTAAATTTGTCATTTCAAACACCAAATACAGTATCCCTTAAACTGTCATCCTAAAACAATTTAATATCAATTCAAAGTCATCTTACAACATTACAACATTCAGGATTCTTGCATCAGCAAACTTAGGGATCCCCATAAGTTTCCTGTCATTCCAGAGACAGTTTAATCAGTAATGTTGACACCTTGGAACTGCATTTGGAAGAGTCTCTTAGGACTTTCCTTCAGGGATACCTTTGTTTTGCAGACTCATCCACAGGAGTGGGGGTCGTGGTGTGCTCATGTGGATGTTGCTCAGGGCAGTGAGTCTCATTTTAGAGCTGAGGTCCAGATACCTTTTGTGCTCTCACACCAGCTCTACCATCAGGAACAGGTAAAAGTTTTACCAGGACTGATTAACAGCTCTCCTATTGATTCCTATACACCTGTATGTCAATGGGAGGAAGTTGTCCGAACCACATTATCGAGAAATGATTTCTATCACCATTAACTCTCCATCCGGCTGTGGAATTGAACTCCGGCCCATCGAATGACAGTCTGAAGTTTCGCTAACAAAGGGCTTACACTTGGCTACACCTGTTTCGAGTGAAAAAGGAGCTTGCTCTGGAAGTAATATCTTTCCATGTTGGGATTTCAGTAAACATGGAGGAAGGCTTTCCTTGCTGTAAAGCAATCTTGGACCTTGCATCTTTCTCGTCATTCTGCCTCTTTAGCAGGTAATCAGTGGCAGGTTGATTATTTCATTTCTCAGGTGGATTCTGGTGGTTCCTAATTACCTGTACCGAGTAATATCCAGTCTTACTAGCTATTTTTGTCCATGGTTAACCATCAGATTCAGTCACTCATAGTTGGGTATATCCAGGTGCGAGAGTTGTGGCATGTAACACTTTAAGGATATCTAAATTCTCCTCTTGGGAATGGTTACTCACCATCTGTCTAGGAGTTTCAGAATACTTTCATTCCCTGATCAGCAGTCTACCAGGGAAATAGTGTCTTGAATTGTGATGTTGGAGATGAGATATCTTAATTGTCAGAGCTAATCTTTAGCAGATACTGGTGTTTTCTTGTCCGCCTTTGGTGTAGGAAGCTTTTTTCTGACCCTGTGTTGAAGGCATGGCTCAGCCTTAATGCCAGGGTTAGATTCCAGAGATGGATCTCCCCTTATCAAGGGATTAAGACCCCATAGAGGTAGGACACTTGTCTTTGGGAGTTTTAACTTACAGCCTGTATATAACTGTAACACAGGTTGTCAAATATAGATCTGAATCCAGAGACTATTTTCAATAACCCTGACGTTGTAGGTGCAGATGAGTCGTCTGGGTTCTTGTATCTGTGGCACTCAAGAGGTTGGAGTTCTGTCTGTTTGGGATTGTCCTAAATTTCACCAGGACTCTGAACTGTCAGTCATGTAAGTTCAGTTCTTTTTCAGCCGCCTCCCTACTGGACTTTCAGTAGTGACATGTGGAATACAGTGCAGGCAGTACCTGGTTAACATTGGGGGTTCTGTTCCCAGCTGAGCACCAATAATTGGAACATCACAGTAATTTATGCTAATAAATGGTGTTGATGACACGATAAACCACTTACCAACGCCAATAAACCGCTTACCGATGCTGATAAACTGCCTACCGACACCAATAAACCACTCACTGGTGCCGAAAATCTGATTAATGACAGTTAGCCAAGTATCGTAAAACTGAAACACCGTTAACCGATGATGCCAATAAGCGGGGACTGCCTGTACTACTGTTTCTGTTTTGAGTGTTACGTGATATCTAACATATAATGACATCTTGAACAGCTATGTTTCTTCAGTTCTAACAGAGTCAAGGAAGTGGTGTTCTACAACACTAGCTCTCTCTGGCTCTGTGAGTTGATCCGTGGGCACGTGACTCACCCAATGTGAAGGGTAAGTGGGCTCATGATGATAGGGTCATTACCCCATCTTTTGCCCTCAATAAGAACCTGTCGGAATATCAGGTATTTTTTGCAAAGAGGTGATCATTTTTTTATCACCTGCACATTTGTTTACCTGTGGAATGTTGCTCATGGGTTAGGTAGCTAGCTCAGTTCTGTTTTGGGACTTGTGGCACCTCATCTACAGTATCTGGCTGGCAAGAGAGAGGTTAAGAGTGATTGGTTCTCCTCCCCTATCTCTTTCTTCCTCTCTTATAAGTTAGAGAGTCAGTTAGCTACTTGACTTAACATCAGTCTTTTTGTTGGCTAGTTTTGCAAGTTCCCCTCCTCTCTTGGCAAGGGTGAGATGAGGATAGACAATATATCAGGGCTTTGTTGACTTAGGCTGGTCTTATTGCTTCCAACATTTGTATTTTCTGAAGGTTCTTACAGCCTGATTAAGCGGTTGCATCATCCATTACTTAATGGTACAGAAGTCTAGCGAATGCAACATCCCAAATGGGCAGTAAGCTAGAGGTATTGGGTCATCCTTCCTTTGCTTCTGAATGGACCAGAAAGATGACATTTCCAGGCTGGACAAACCTACTAGTCAGTTCAGGGAGTACAGGCAGTCCCAGGTATCAGCAGGGGTTCCGTTCTGACGGTGTGCTGATAACCGAAAATTACTGATTTTCAGTTATCGGCACCTTGGTTAGGTATGTATCAGCACCAGTATTCAATTATCGGCAATTTTCGGTGCCAAAAATTGCCAATTTTCGTCGCTAGACAAGCCCTGTAAAACTGGATCACTGACAGCCGGGAATTACTTGTACCCAAATTTCCTCCCCCCAATGGGTAAGTCTCCTACTGTAAAGAATGAAGGATTATATTTGTCCCAGCGTTCAACTCTCCAACCGACCAATGAAGAATTAGAGGAATTTATTTCTGGTGATAGAAATTCATTTCTCATCATAATGTGGTTTGGATTCCACAATAAGCTGTAGGTCCCATTGCTAGGTAACCAGTTGGTTCTTAGCCATGTAAAATAAATCTATTCCTTTGGGCCAGCCTAGGAGAGCTGTTAATCAGCTCAGTGGTCTGGTTAAACTAAGATATACTTAAGTTTTTTGTATATGTGTAGCAACAAATAAGAAATCTTAAAAGTAATTTGTATTGATCCTAGCTTCCAAGCCTGAAGTTCATTACATTCATGGCCCACCTCAGCCACCCCTTTAATCTGTCACCTGGGTCGGAAGGCAAAGTGGAGTGCAGACAGTCAGGTGGGTGAGGTTCCCCCCACTACAGTGAACCTCCCATATTCGTGGGGGATGCGTCCCCCCCCAAATAGCTAAAATCCTCAAATACTTAAAACCCCTCTAAAAACATTTAGAACTGTCCATTTTGATAGTTTAAACACAGAAAAACCCTGTAAAAATGCATATACTTGAGTATTTTAATAGTTTTATCACAAAAAGTTCATTTATTCATGAAAATTATATGAAAATACAGTAATTAGTGAATATTTCTCAGTGAAAAATACCGCGAATGGGCGAATTTTCCGCGAATAATGGCTAGACATGTTCCACAGAGAAACCCACGAATGCATGAGTCCGCGAATCATGAGAACGTGAATACGTGGGGTTTAATGTATACCTGTCCATAAAAGTTTGAATGGCCGATCCAGCTTGTGTTTGCAAGCTTATCCTAACATTAAGAACTTCAGGTTAGTATGTTAGAAAAATACAAATTATTTTTAAATTTTGCTGGGTTTTGGTCTGAGCACAACAACACAGCACCTGTACAGCTCCATTAGCGAGATGAAGTCAAATCACCTTCTTGGAATCGGAGCCCTCCTGTATTTGGATGCTTGCTTAGTTTTCTCCAGCTAATTTCAGGCAGTTTAAGGTGAATGATAACCTGCGTTTGGCCATAGTGCTGGGCTTTCCGATCAATGTTAACATGCCCACGCTTCCAACCTAGCCAATTGTTGATCAAGGGATAAAGATCAACACTTATTATGGGCTTTTCTGACAGAGAAAGACATAGATGATTTCCTATCTGCTGAGAGAATTTTAACCCTTCATACAGGAAGGTGGTAGTTTTCGTACTTTTGGACTGTCGGTTATGGACATTCATCTGAGGCGCAGGAGTCGGTAGTACTCTATGATATAGTCCTTTTTCCTTGTAAGGATCCTCCAGCAAGTCTTGCTACTTAACAGGAAGAATCACAACTGTCCTTGTTTTGCTTTCTTGTAAACCAGTGCAGTCTAGTTAAGCAGTTTCTTGGGGAGAAAATCACACAATTGTTACTTAACCCAGTTTTGATTTACAAATTGTGTTGGATACCCTACCTAACAATTTGCACTGCCTACAATTAATCAAAAGGTCAAATCATACACATACTCTATACACATGATCATCAGTACACCCAGCATTTTTTCCCATGATCCAGAGGCCAATCCATAAAGTGAGTACATACCAAAAACACCAACACATCTCTCCATATATATATATATATATATATATATATATATATATATATATATATATATATATATATATATATATATATACATACATATATACACACACACACACACACACACACATACATATATATACGTATACAATGCAAGCAGAAAGTTCATGCAGGGTAAAAAAAAAAAACGCACAAACTTTTTACTGTCTTAAAGATCCCCTCCCAATGTTTTCAAAGGGAAAAAATTTATTTTTTTTTTACTGCTTGGCACCTTAATTGATGTTTCTCCGAGTCAAAAATGACTAACTGGAGTTTATTACTAATGCTCCAGATTACTGAGGGCTTCAGCCCATGATCTTTTGTTACTGAATCAGACGTGTTTGAGTGTGGATTCTGACCAATCATCATTGCTATTTTTTCGAGTCCCATGGCTCCGGGCAAACAATTGGAAAGCGATACTATTGTCTCTTATCATAACCCTTTACAAAGAGGGCCTAAGATCTGGGCTCATAGCCGAGAAGCTTAAATTAAAGCAAAGAGTAGTTCATAAGTGGTTGGCAAGATATCGTGAAAATGGCGAGTCGAGCATTCCAACACCTCTTCCTAGGTCTGGGCGTCCCAGGAAAATTTCTGAGCGAGTTTCTCGCAAAATAAAACGTGCATTGGAAAAGCAGCCCTTCCTTACAGCTCGCAAAGTGAGGGAAGAGTTTCAGATGAACTTCGGGATGTCTCTGTTAGGTGCAGAAGCGATCATTTGGCAAAGGTTATGAAGTATCGCAGCTTTCGTGCCAAGGTTAAGCCAATACTGAGTGCTTGAAACATGATAGATAGGAAAGCATTTTCACAGAAATACCAGGATTGGGGCTTGGAGAAGTGGTGTAGAGGTTTGTGGAGTGACGAGGCAACATTTACAGTGTCTTGTGGGAATAGGGTGGGGATGGTGAGGAGATGCCTTGTGTCTGACTGAGACCACCGAGAGACAAGCTCTGTTCGATGTTTTGTGACGTAAGCAACGGTAGTCCGAGTGAGTCTCTAGCACTGACTACCTTACCAGACGAAAGACATGTAAACAAAATGTCACTAAAATAGACCATTTGTAGCTTACCAGTCATGTTAAGAAGTGACTACCTTACCAGACGAAAGAAATGTAAACAAAACGTCACTAAAATAGACCATTTGTTGTTTACCAGTCATGGTAATAAGTTAATTTCCTTATTTTTCTCGTCTACACTAATTTGTGTACACAAAATAATACTAAAACACAGGTTATGAGGTTAATATAAAATACTGAACCAAAACAATTTATTTACAGTTACAATAAAATATATAGCAAAGTACCATCTTTATCGTTATATTACAAAAATATTTATTCATAGTGTTAGCGTCAAATTACAAGATGGCAGTGCATTGGTTTACATATATAAAAAAAATAGTTTATTCTAATATATGTGAATGAAATAACTTCATAATCATTTACATTTAGCCATTATGTCGTAGTTAAAGTTTCTAACTTTCCCTTTTTAGTAAAGTTTTGTTGGCAACAATGGAGTTATTTTCTTTTGAGCAATAATTATTCAATAAAGCATTAGTGGATGCCCATATTATTAATTTTGCTATCTTTTCTGTACTATGACCTTCATCGCAAAAATCATTTTGAATAAGGCTTCATCATCAGCAAGAGCATTATATATCACTGTCGATGCCAAATTTCTCTGACTACTTGATTTTTTGAATTTAGGTGTTTGTGTTAATTTATTAATGATGATATAACTATACATTACCATATTTGCTGTAATATCATCTGGGCATAATAACGAACCCCTTCTGATACCAACAAGGCAACTGTGGTTCCGTGATAAATTCTCATTATCTGGACATGTTATCAAATCTTTACAAGTGATGCACTTTTCTTTTTTGAAAACTTTGTAACAACAATAGCCTGCCAAATAAATTATTATAGGAAAAACCTCCTTGCAATTATTAATATCACTTTGTGTTACTTTCAAAGATATATCATATATACAAAACTCCTGTCTATAACTGGTACTCTCAAAACTCCTGTCTATAACTGGTACTCTCTAAATCGTTCCATTTCAAATTATCAAAACTTCTCAGCCTTACATTTTAATTGTGGAAAGATAATTCTTGCTTTAACACAGACATCATCCTAAGCTTCTTTTCACATTCAGACACTTGACGTATGGAAATATTGACTGACCACCTGCAAGTTGACGATATTGACCAAACCTTGCCTCTAGATTATCTGTTTGAAATTTTCCGGTCAACACATAACTCATTTTCAATTCAGATATGCAGTATTCCGTTATTTCTAATATTGCACAAGTTGTATGTTTCAATGCTGTGAATGTTTCCTTTGTTAGCGTTCCACCAAATTCTTTTACGCCACTCCACTTTTGTAGCCATTCGTAGAAATAGTTGAGAAATTGACATTTTATGCCATGATCGTTATTAATTATTGGAGTAGCATGTTTATTATTTAACCTTTGACCTTTATTTGGGGATTTTACATTCATTATTGTCCACCAAATGTAAAAAATTTTGATATTCTGCAACTTCTGAATAAAAAGGCACACAGTGATTTTTTCCAAGAGTTAATAAAGCTTGATTGAGATACTCATTGAATATTTGTAAAACTAAATGAACATTTTGTTTCTAAAAGGTGGAGGGAGATAGCGCTTTTAATGACAGTTTACATGAATGTTTCAAAAGTAAACCATCTTCTATCTCATGAATTTTTTTCAAAGAGCTGAATGGTGCATCAAGAATTTTATTTTCTAAAATATTACTTTCATCAAAGGAGAACCGAGGGAACTCCATTGTTTTATTTACATCTTTCTGACCAAGCCAGTTATTCCTGATACATTTCAACAAGTGTACTGAATCTTACACAGAAAAAAAGGGGCCCTGTTACTCTGAAATTGGTGGGGATACACTATAGACAGTTGTGGAGGCCTGGCAAAATAAGACAGTGTTTTCCAATTGATAGCATTGTTATCTGTTACAATGCAAAACGTGGCGAAACCTATTTTTTCCAAGCCTATAATTACCGTCTTCAGTGTGCAGTGCAGAACATCAGCTTTCATGCATTTGGTGGGAATGATATGTACTACTTTTTTTGAATTTGAACTTTACACTGTTCAACATAAAAATGAAAGCACTTGTTGCAGCTTCACTACTGTCAAAGGCTGAACCGACAATATTTCCCCCTTTGTAGTCAAAATATGGTTTCAAGTGAATTTCATCCACCATCAGTATAACTGTTTTGTCATTGGATGGTAACAATCTACATTTATTCTTGATGGACATCAGAAAATTTGAATCATTTTGTTGTGATGCTGGGATGGACAGTTTGGAAACACACACTGATGGTAGAGCAACCTGGCAATGTTAGGAATTGCTTAACTTTGAGGGGAACGATTATATAACAATGAAGACAATAATACCAGCTCTGATGAATACTCAAATACAAATTTCAGCACAGGCAAGTGTTTGAATGACTGATCATCTAAAATTATTGCCAAAAATGAAATAACTAATTTTTTACCAGTAATACTAATGCAGGTTTTAGAAATACAGTCATACCTCGAAATTACGCGAGGTTAGGTTCCGGAGCCCCTCGTGCAAGGTGAATTTTCGCGTAAGTTTGGCATGGTCTTTAAAAATTCTAATAAATGTTTATTTCCAGAGTTTAAGTACTAAATATGACCCTAATCATGCTCCCAAAGTATTAAGCTAACTTTTAAATGAACTAAAGTTAGTGTAATTTTATTTAAAATTTAGCTTATTACCCTCAAAAAGGAATACAGTAAATGGTTGACATAAAAATTGAGTACTGCACAGTTTCATAATAGCGCATTTACAGTAGGTGCGCACGATATACTAATGTTACCCTAATTCATGGGATGCCGTTTTCTTTGTCACTTACAGTAAAAGCCGTTTTCTTTGCGTCACTAGGCATAACATCACAGTCAACAAAAATACAATTCCATAAAACATCGAAAAAATGTACATAATGTTCGTAGAAGGTAGTACAGTACGGGTAAAATTCAGTCAATTTAAATTTATATACTGTACAGGTAATGACGTACAGAGAAATAATAAGTTGTAAAAGTATGTTTGAGCGCTAACTACGAATGAGAGAAAGAGAGAGAGAGATACTGTAATAAAGTAACTGTACTGCTTTTTGTGTCGTATTTATGCGCAGATATATAAAAGGGATTTTGACAGAGGAAAAATCTATTTCTGAGGAAGGTCCGTGTCACCGGTGAAATTCCATTACAGCACGAATTTCTAGGTATAACAATGCTAGATATACCAGAGAAAAAGAGCTTTCAGGAAAGCTGGGGTTACTACCCCAGTCGATCGTCTTTTAGAAGACGTCGGTATAATGAAGGGTGAGTGAAATACCACTACCACGGAAATATACTCGAAAGATCTCTCCTTATCAAAACCCCATTAAAAGAGCGGTGAGCCGTTACAGCTCCCACACTCAACACCCGCCAGGACGGGCGACACCAGCGCCACCTACTTCATTCCATGCTAGCACTAACCCCAGACTTGGCATGTGCAAGTAGGGGGAGTACTAGACTAGACAGGGAGGGTCACGGGTGACACGGGACCTTCCTCAGAAATAGATTTTTCCTCTGTCAAAATCCCTTTTCTGAGTCCAGCCCCGTGTCAGCCGGTGAAATAGTGATAGAGAATCATGCCAAGACTGCTGCTACTGGAAAAAGGGGGTAATCTGAAGAAAAAGCAAAATTGTAACAAAAATAACTTTAATTAAGCAATCTCTTTCATGAAGCAAGAATACTTAAAAGTAAGGTAACTTAATTCTAAGGCACACCAACGAACTCAGCACTACAAAACAATGGAGGGCCCCGGTATGATGGGGAAAAACCTCAAAACCTTAAAATTACTTAAAAGTAGTGAAACATGAAATGTGCACAGAACAAGCAAAAACAACCTTAAAACTATACATGTAAACTTAAGCTAAACACGTAAGAGACAAGACTAATGAATATAACACACACAAATGTCTGGGGTACGTGGAGCCAAACAAAACTGTCCAGTACCCATAAGTTTAAACAATTATGGCTAGTCAGATTACACTTTTCCATCAGCAGATACAAATATATCAATATGAGGGGCTAGGCAGTGAGGCATAAACAACCAGGAGAATAAGCAGAGAAGCAAATGAGGTAGGCGGGCGGGGGAAAAGGAAAGGATATAATTATTTAAGGTGGGGAGATGACACTTCCCACTGCTATAGTAGAATATTTCAGGGCTTGAGTGATTTTAAATAGTGGCGTTTAAACACTAGAGGTGATTTCCAACCCGTATATTTTGATAACTCTGAAAAGTCCATATTATGAAAGTAATTAATAGAAGTAGCCACTTTAGGAACTGAATCTGGGTTGGCTTGTTTAATGAAATACAGAATTTGTTGCCTTATACCATTAAGAGAAAGAGTACCACCTTTCTCCCTGATAAAAAAGAGGACCCGACTTACTCTGTGGAGTTCTTGGGAGGTAAGATTTAAGTGTATAGACTGGACATAAAGATTGATCTTGAGGAAGGGGCACCACCTCCCAAGGAGACCACCTGTCCTGTGGGTCTTCGTTCTTAGCTAAAAATCTAGGGTCAGGGGAAAGGAGGACTTCTCCAGATGGGAGGAAGTTAACAAAATTATCACCTCTAGTGAGAGCTGACAGCTCTGAGATTCTAGCACCTGAAGCCAAACTAATTAAAAATAAGGTTTTCCTTAACAGATCCTGATAAGAGCAATGGAAGTTATCCAACTCTGATGCTAACTTAAGGACGTCATTGAGAAACCAAGTAACCGAATGTGGACGTGATACTGGTCTCAGACGAGCGCATACTCTGGGGATGGATGAAAAATAGGAATCTGTAAGGTCGATTTTAAAGCCGTAAAGAAATACTTTCTTCAATGCCGACTTGACTGTGGTAATAGTGGCGGGAGCCAGACCTTTCTCAAACAGTGACCTAAAGAAGGAAACTCCTAAATTAGTCGTCATAACTTTGGCTTCAGATGCTTTCAGGAAGGAGGCTAACTTTTTTGACTGCTGAGTCATATTGTCTAATAGTAGAATCTCTTTTATCTGATTCTAAAACAGAGTATTGACAGGGTCAATGTTTGCTCCTTTTGGGCTGCGAACTTTATAAAGTCCATAAAGCTAGGGCATCTTGAATCCTTGAGGAAGCTGACACAGTCTTGGTTTGTACTGTCTGGGTCAGAATGGGCTTGGGAACCAAGACTCCGCAATCCCAGTTCCTGAAGGAGAGGGAACCAACTGCTCTTCGGCCAATAGGGGCTATTAGGGCTGGTTGACCTTTGAATGTCCTGAGTTTGTGTAATACTTTCAGCAGTAAATTTATTGGAGGAACAGATAAATCCTCTCCCAATTGTTCCAATCTACTGTCATTGCGTCTGTGGCTAACGCCTGAGGGTCCAGGTTGGGGCCTACGTAACAGGGAGCTTGAAGTTGCTCTCCGTTGCGAACAGATCCACTTGAGTCCCGGAACCGGCGGCAAATCCATTGAAAGATTCGCATCCAGGGACCACTCCGTCTCCAACGGGGTAGTCCTGGACAGGGAATCCGCCACCACGTTCCGGACTCCTGCTAGGTGGGTGGCTGACAGGTGCCAACCGTGCTTGTTCGCCAGGGAGAAGATAGCTACCATCACTTGGTTTACTCGACCTGATTTGGAGCCGCCCCTGTTGATGCAATGAACTACCACTGCGCTGTCTAACACCAACCTGATATGAATCCGATTGGGAGGGCGGATTTTCTTCAGCGTTAGAAAGACCGCCATGGCTTCCAGGGTGTTTATATGGAACTGCTGAAACATTGTGGACCACGTTCCTTGTACTTTCTGTTTTGGTGAATATCCCCCCCAGCCGCTTAGAGAAGCGTCTGTGTGGATAACTAGTGCCGGAGGGGGAAATTGAAGTGGAACTGTTTTGGACAGGCCCTTGACTGTGGTCCAAGGCCGCAGTCTTGTCTTTAAGATTCGAGGGATAGAGGAGACCTTGTCCCTGAGCTTGGTGTTTGCTCGACTCCGCCACACTCTGTTTATGTCTTTTAATTTGGCTTTCAAGAGCAGGTCTGTCACTGAGGCAAATTGAAGAGACCCGAGGACTCTTTCCTGGGACCGACGGGATGCCGACGGATTTTTGAGAAACCTCTTGGTGAGAGATGCTATCTCTTTCCTCTTGGAAGGAGGGAGAGATAACGTGTGGGAGGACAGATCCCACTGAAGACCCAGCCACTGAAACCGAGACTCCGGAGTCAGGCGGGACTTCTCTCTGTTCAGCTGAAAACCCAATGACTCTAGGAAATTGGTGACTATGGACGTGGCTTTTGACACACCGAACAGTTGGAGCCCAGATTATCCAATCGCCCAGGTACGCGCTGCTAGGGAAATTCCTTGGGACCGGAGCTGCTGTACTACCGTATCCGCCAGCTTGGTGAATATCCTGGGTGCAATGTTCAGACCGAAGGGCATGACCCTGAAGGAGTAGGCTTGATTCCCGAGTCTGAAACCGAGGAACTGAGAGAAGTTCGCGCAACCGGGACGTGATAATAAGCGTCTGAAAGATCGATAGAGGTGGTGACGGCTCCACGCGAAGTAGAGTCCGAACCTGAGCTACCGTAAGCATGCGAAACTTGTCGCATTTTATGTAGAGATTTAGACGCGACAGATCCAGGATCACTCTTTGCTGATCGGAGTCTTTTTGGGGACAGTGAATAGCCTGCCTTGAAACTTTAGGTGCCTTGCTTTCTTTATTGCTCATTTGTTGAGCAATTCTGTTACATAATCCTGTAGGATTGATGTGGGTGGCTGGTAAAATCTGTTTAGAGGGGGAGGATTCTTGATCCAGCTCCACCCCAGTCCCTTGGACACAATGCTGTGTGCCCAAGGGCTGAAGGTCCATTGGTCCCTGAACCAATACAGGCGACCGCCTACCTGCGTTCTCTCAGTGGGAGGGAGCGGGTTTGTTCCCTCTACCACGTCCAGGTCTTCCTCTTGGGTGGTGTTAGGCCTTCCTCTGTGGGGCCTTGCCCCTTCCTCCCTTGCAACCCTATTGAGGCCGTGGAAAAATCCACGGCCTTCATGTGCAGGGTTGTATGCTGGTGAGGATACATAGGAGGGCGCGCTGGTTGGACCAACACGCACTGTTGGGGTTGGGACTTAGAGGTAGATGGCTGGGCCACTGCCGAGACCGGGACGGCTTGAACCACCGCCTGATGGGGCCGCTTATGTCTCCTGAACCTTTGCCTCCTCTCGTCTGGGGCCGGCCGATTCTGGGGTCTTGCGCTTATAAGTGGGAATTCCCCACCGAGCGCGCAGACTCTGATTGGCCCGTGTAGCCTCAGACATGACGGATGTAACCTCTTCTTCAGGGAAGAGGTTAGGTCCCCAGATCGAGCTTTTAATGAGCTTGTTAGGCTCGTGGCGGATTGTAGCGTCAGTAAAAATAAATTTTCTGCACTCCAGTCTAGCCATAATAAACTCATGTAAGGCTAACTGGAAGCTCGCCAGGAAAGACTTAGCTAGGACCTGGAAAAAGGGTTCGTCCGAGCCGGAGACGGCAGTAGCCTCAGTAAGACAGCCGGAGCTCAGGACCGGGCTAACTTAGTCCGGGCCTCAAACTCCGCCTTCAACAAAGATTCCGGCAGCTTAGGAGCTGTTCACTAAACTGCGTGGAAGCGCAAAGAGGGTTCAGCTTGCCTACAGTGAAAGTGGACGGGGCGTCCACCCAGAACTCATTACTTCCTGGGAATACCAGGGAAGTAGGGTCTGTTTCCCTTAATTGAGGAAAGGGATTACCGTCAAAGCATGCTCGGGCCGTAGCCAGAGCAACTTTGTCCATGCAAGGAGTGGGAAGATCTTCTCCCAGGGTGAACACCGTGAAATTGCCCTTGAAAGGGGTCAATTTTGTGTTCACTGCCTTGTACTCCGTCAGAGTGCGCGAGGAGAGCCGACTGAGCCTGGTCCCTAGGGGATGATGACAGTCTCCCTAGGTACCTTGCCTGACTGAATCCAGGCTTCTTCAGTAAGCCTTACGAAGCCAGGATAAGGAGGCAAGAGATCGGGGGGGAAGAACTCCAACTCCTCCAACCGTCTCGTGCCCAGACCGTCTAGGGTAAGTTTGCCATCATGTTGGATGGCCCGGAGTGCGAACCGCCAAGGGTTTCCGACATCAAACGGCGGGAGGTCCGCAGTGTCGGGGATAGAATACTGCGGTTCTGCCTTAGGTTGGCTAGCCAAACCTGCCAGTATATTATCATAGTTGGCAAACTTATCTGAGATCTTCTCAAACCTAGAATCTAGGTCCTCTGTGAACTTTTTGTACAGCTCAGTGGCAAGGGCTTGCATCAAAAGAAGGATGGCAAGGAGGGCTTGGTTTTGCAGCCCTCTTACTCGCGCCTTTGCCGGAGGAACTAGATTTACTCCCGGAGGCTACCGGTCCTGAAACCTTAGCTCGACGGGGAAGGGCGTGCCTTCTTGGAAGTCGAGGACTTGTAGCCCTTCGCCTTCCATGAAGTCTTCAACTTGGGGATAGCAGACGGAGCTCTATCACCCAAAGAGGAAGACTTCACAAAACCTGCAAACGAAGAGACAGATGAAGCAGGGGAGTCAAACAAAGGGGGGCCCGCCCCAATATCCTCACTTACCTCACCACTTACCACCTGGTCCTGCTCCGTATTCATCGGTTCCAAGTCGAGATTTAGGGCGGCAACATCCTCCGAGACCTCGGCGTACATGATGTCCACTTGAGGTGGCTGGGTCGCATCACGGATTTGTTGAATGATAGGGGTGGCAAGTTCTTCTGGCACTGCAGCCGCCACCCGTGCGCCGGGGTAAAGCAAGTCCCTCAACCTGGCGTCGAGGACGTAGGGCTTCCCCGACGGAACATTCCTGCCGAACCCAGCCACCCAGGCCCGGAGGGATTCCAAGGCAGACTTCTTGGAAGCTTTGTCCGCCTGTAAGGAAACCTGCAGTTAGCCAGGAATGAAAAGTCAGACGGAGAATATAAACAACACATCGCATGAGGAGCATGGACCGGAGGAAAGAAGACTTTCACTTACCGACTCATCCTGGATGGTTGAGGGAGAGAGCAAAGCAAACCTCACAGCCATCGGGTGCCAAACAACCAGGTCGTCAAGTCGGACCGCACAACCAGCGTGGTCCGCACACTACGCGTCCATAGGGTTGTTGAAGGGAGGCGGTACACCCGGCTCCTCACAGCGAACAGTCTGTAAAGGTAAAAGTACATGAACCTCACACTCCAAGCAAAATAAAGTCGGCAAGGCCGGGAAACTGAACTACAACCGAATACTCCGGCGAGAAGAACTCCCCACATAAACTGGGCCAATAAGCTTTAAATGCACAGAGTGGAAGGTAAGGATTCAGACCTCGAAGACTCGGGAATGAAGGAACGAGAAACCAGGAACCAACCATAAGGGCTGCCAGAAAAATAACGGCGGAGCCCCGGGTGTGGGACCGATTCACGTATATGGTAAAACAAAATAATCATAACAATAATCAACAATAAAAATAACAAGTGATGGTAATACCGGAGACCGGAGGAGTCCGTTACGCTATGCGTGACATAGAATCATCCCACCATCACCTCCCCACCGAGAAACAAACGGGTAAAGTGTCTATGTTCATAACATAGTGGGCCACACCTTCACCCTAACTTCGAGTCCGATGGGGAGATGAGAGGTATGAGACAGGATTCGAACACGCCGAGCAAACGAACCACCCACCCCACCACAGCGAAGCTGGGGACGGTATGGGAGGGAGCGAATCCCTCTACCAATGGGAGGAGTCCCTGGACTCGGAGAAAACGCCATCTAGCGTCACCCGCACGAGCCGCAAAGCTGAGGGGGGGGGAGGGAGGGGGGTAGTGAAGAGGAGCAGGCTACCCGGAAGGGGACAGGAGACAAGGAGAACATGACACCCGCTCAACTGCATCCTTCCTTCCAAATGAACTTGGAAGGGTAGCCTACTCCAGGGAGCTACACAGCCCAAAGCCCAACTCCTCCTAGGCGTAGCCTAATATAAACCTAACCTAGTATAGGTTAGGAAGGAGAAAAAGGGTGTAAAAGGAGAGGAGGAACCAACAGGGAGAGAAATTTTTGTGCCGAGAGCCAACCAGGATCGAGTAGGGGATAAGTAGGCGACTAGCCTAGAGGAAACACATCCAAGAACTCGATTCCCCAAAATTGGAGGAAGAGGACTAAGGGGCTCACTCTGACCCCGTAAAAACGATCCCGGAGGAAACAGCAACCAAAACTCCCTCAACCTGATCTCCGCACCCAGGGCAAGGGATGGCGCCCACACTACAACCATCATATAAAAACAATCAAAATAAAATTACGTTCACAGGGAGCGTAGCCTACCTCGGGAGGGAGGCCCACTAGAGGTAAACCACACAACCAAAAACAATAAACAAAATAAATTAAAATTACTAAAACTAAAAGAAGAGCACCATCTTCAAGTATAAAATAATAGCCTATGAGACTAAATGAAAAAGAACCCAACCTGGTGGGGGTACTTGGACGGGGCATCACCCTAAGAGAGGCCGACAGGCCAAAAATGCAAAACAAAACTAAAAATGGAGGGCGAGCCACATGACGGAACCACCAGGAAGGAATTCAAGGGCTAAAATCTATATATATAGCGACGAGGAGACAACTCAACCGAAAAAGAACAGAAGGAGTCGCCTCATGGTCGACATGGCTGACCGGGACGCCGTGGCGTCATAAGAAGATCTCCATATTTATGAAAATACGGAGACCCAAACAGCCAAAAACAGATCAAAACCCCACAAGAAGATGGTACTTAACTTAGAGATGGAAAAGGTGCTCGATGCCATTGTAGGTGATGAAAAAACAATCCAAAAGGGGACGAGCACACAAAAGAAGCGAACGTATCACGTGCTAGAAAATGGAATGAAGTAGGTGGCGCTGGTGTCGCCGTCCTGGCGGGTGTTGAGTGTAGGAGCTGTAACGGCTCACCGCTCTTTTACGGGGTTTTGATAAGGAGAGATCTTTCGAGTATATTTCCGTGGTAGTGGTATTTCAGTCACCTTCATTATACCGACGTCTTCTAAAAGACGATCGACTGGGGGTAGTAACCCCAGCTTTCCTGAAAGCTCTTTTTCTCTGGTATATCTAGCATTGTTATACCTAGAAATTCGTGCTGTAATGGAATTTCACCGGCTGACACGGACTGGACCCAGAAATCAAATTTTTCATTCTGATTTTACACCTAAAAACACGAAAACTTAAAAATTAAACACACTTTCCACAAGGGTATCATCTTTGAAAAATGCAGTAGCTAAGGGTATCACATCTTGTAAAAGTACACCAACTAAACGTGCTGTAATTACTTGCACATACAGATTGCACCAGCATTTTTCATACAAATTTTACACATAAAAGCATGAAATGCATTTTTCATACAGATTTTACACATAAAAGAACGAAATGCATTTTTCATACAGATTTTACACATAAAAGCATGAAAACTTGTAAATTACTTCAAAAATTAAACACCCACTTCTGCAGGGTTTCTCAAGAATTTTGTGTGTCTGTGAAAAAATCGCGTATGCCCATTAGTTAGGTTCCAGTGAAAAGTTCGTGTGTGTGTGTGAATTCGCGCAACTCGAATCGTGCAAGATCGAAGTATTACTGTACATTCAGCAATGTCGGCTCTGCAAGTTTTCCAATACCTGCTCAATGATATTTTTATCATGAGCCTCTGTAGGAATGTTGAAATCTCCTAAGCGACATACTTCGTCATGAACAAATGCATGTACTCCCCAGTTAGGCTTAATCATTAATGACACTATTATTCTAGGACAAGGGGATTGTACAACATGAAAATTAAGAGATATTCGTCTTGTACTAGTGTCCAGTATTGTCTGTCAAGAAACTGAAGCTTATCTTGCGCTTCTCTATATGAAATGCCTTCTTCTGAGCTTGCTACTAATGCAGCCTGCATTGCTGACTCTTCTCTCCGGCCTTTCTTCAAATCAGGTGGCTCTCTTTGATATGATGAAGTAGATAAGTGCGAAGGACAATTAGGAAACTGGGATGGAATGGCCCCTTCATGAAGCTGCAGTACTGTCAGCTTTGCCTGAAGAGTCGTCCCCGTTTTTTCATCACAATACGAAGTTTTCCACCTAATGTCCTCGGGTACAAAATGCAGACAGCAAACCTGATAGAAGATTTGCAAAATTTCAAGCAGTGCCCAGTGGCAAGTGTCATAATAACAATTATATTCATACAGTGGTTATAGTAATGAAAATTAAAGGATCATATTATAATGAAGTTCTCAACATCGAAATCCAGTGAACTTCCCCATATATATATATATATATATATATATATATATATATATATATATATATATATATATATATATATATATATATATATATATATATATATATATATATATATATATATATATATATATATATATATATATATATATATATATATATATATATATATATATATATATATATATATATATATATATATATATATATATATATATATATATACACATACACTGTATAGTCTTTTCTCTTTTCAAGCTGACCACCACCTATAGTGGATTAGGAAAATTAGCTTCCAGCTCAGGATTGGTTACTATTTCTTGCACAGCACTTATTCAGATATATAAGATGGATAACTCTTTCCAACACACCAGCTCTTCTATCAGTACAGTAGTTCATAAGACCTTCACTCTGATCAAGAGAGCTCTACTCACTCATTCCTCACAAGGGGTAGAATTTCTCACGACATTCCTGTGGAGAAAAGTCCTTGTTAGAAATGTTGGTTGGTGGACTGTTAACATGAGGACTACAATGAAAGTAAAAAATAATTTTACCAGGCAAAACCAAAAAAGATTTTAGTTTCATAAATACTAGCCATCTTTTAACACAACACAACAACCAGGAATGTTTAGAAGAAGCTTTTTCCACTTTTTATGAAAAGCTCTTAGTTTGCTTGGCTAAAGAGGTGTTTCTCTGGCTACACTAGCCCACCATCCTCATTCAGTGTAAAAGTCAGCAAACTTTAACCTTAGATAAGATTCATCCTAAATAATGAAAATTTTGTTGAAATTAATTATTTGGGTACTCTCATACTGTTAAGTTGCGACCTGCCTAGCCATCCCACAGCTTAGTGGGTCGACGAGAACTAAAATATGTGAAAGACACCCGGTGGGGAACGAGTGAACTATGCAGTCATCTGGGTCAGCCAGGCAATCTTTTTGTTTTAATGCTGACTGCATATGCTGGTGCAAAGATAATGCTGTCTGTAACAGCTGGAAGGTATCAAAATGATAAATTTTCTTGTGAAAAAATGATTTGGGATTGACAGGCAGAACTGGAGTATGCCAAACTTTCTGTTTTGTGAATGGGTATTATAATTAGAAAAATTGCTCAGATTGCATGTGTCGTACCTTTCTCGTAGCACCTGAGAATTTTAAATGTTCCCACATCTGATTCCAGAGTTTACCTTTTCCCCTGAAAAAAGTTAGGTAATTTATGTGTATGCACATAAACTTTTGCCTATTTCCCTGTATTTGGAAGTTGATTTCTTTCCTTTTTTTGTTTTTCAAAAGATGCTGGGGACTTTGAGCTTGAGCCAGACCATGATGAGCAATATGAAGAGGAGGAGGAAGATCCTGACGCACCAGATCCTGATTCAGCGCGTGAGAATGAACCTTCACTGGAGCTAGAGCCTGGACGTGAGTTTGAGCGCGAGGCAGAACATGACGAGCCAGCTTTGGAGTTGGAACCATAGGGTGACCTTGATGAATTTTTGGAAATGACAATACAGTATAGACAGTCCTTACCCCCCCATACTGCGTGCCGATATGGGTGACAGACATGCTTGTGTACTACGAATTCACAAACTTACGGGGAGAATTATTATGGGTGGCACCCCTCCCTGGCCGTTAATTTTGGTACCCTTATGGCTAAATTAGAGACCAAATAATAGAAAATAGGGAAAACAACAAGAGTATGGCTTCTGCCTTAGATTTAGTTGATCCAGAGACACAGAAAAGTCAAAAGCATAGGCTCTGAGGCTAGAAGAAAAGCTACTGTGTTATTTCTGCTGCACCCCGTCCCACACCGTTCACCACTTTAGTCCACTTACTTCATTTATAAAATGATCAAATTAAAACCATGAATACACTAAACATATACTTATATGAAAGCACTGTAAAGCTCAAAAGAACTGTAATTGCCATATATACTCGTGTATCATGTAACCCTTCAATTTGTCTCCAAAAATGGTATCATCACATGTCTAGTGTATCATGTGAGTTGCATTTTCATAAGATTATGCTAGACTTTTCTTAGTATGTGCATTATGCTTAGCGTGTGAGTTTCATTTTCAGTACATTATGCTAGGCTAGGCTTACTATGCCAGTCTCACTTTCGGTAGATTCCACTAATAATGTATGTTACATTCAGGATACCTTTTTGTTTATTAGTAGGCCTAGAAGGAAATTGTATAATAGGCCTAAAAGCAAACTCAGTATGCTAAATGCAAATCGTCACACGTTTACCCAGGCTTACCAAACTTATGACTCATCAAACAATTCACTTGTGTTTCTTATTTATAACAACCACTTACTATTTCATGCAGATTACTTGCATAAATAATAGCAAGTTCTGACAAACAGCTGTATCAAGAAACAGTTCTTTACCATTGCTAGTTACTGTAACCATTGCTCACTTATTGCGAGTTGCGTTACATTTGTTGACTTGTTAAAGCTTGCACATTATAAATTGGGAGTTTCTTAGTAAAAATAAAATAAATTCTTATTCATCCTTAAAGCAATCAAAAAGAAGGCCTTAAAGTATGCCTCAGAGTTAAATTTTGGAGTAGGTGGAAGCAACGTTGGAAACTGGCGAAGTCGACTGTTACTTCATTTAAAAATGACAGGATTTTAAAGAAAGATTATTTTATTGATTTAAAAAAATATATTTATCTTAGGCTTGTGTTTCGTATAGCAACAAATAGCAGCAAAGGTGTCAGTAATACTCAACTATCAGTAAAACTCCATCCGCTAATAACTTCTTGAATATAAACATCACCCAAATGGGAATGGCACTTAATTACAGTTTTTGTATTTTATAACACAATGGAGAAGATCTCAAGTGCAGTAATCCCTTAATTATCCAGAAAAACCACTTTCCAATGATTGGCAACTCTGTGCAGTCTAGGAGATGTTGGTACCATTACTTATAATCAGACTGAGAAGCATTTTGGTGGTGTAGGAGGCTAGGAAAAGTTTCCAAGGTTAAGTGTGGGGGCATTTGTAAGCCTGGGTACCCTGGGAGGGGCGTGGCAGGGTAAGGCTGTTTAGGAGAAGACTCGTCCAGGGAAAATGTTGTTTTGGAAGGTGGTTTGCTGGGGAAGGAGTTTCCCTGGCTGGGAGGGGGATGGGAATGCAGTGTGGTGGGATGGAGAGGGGTAGGAAGGTGTTTGGCTTCGTTAAAGTTTTTTGTATGATTTTCCCACATTTTCTTAAAGGATATTATAGTACTGTACTGTAATTTGTCATGAAATAATCAAGCACAACACGAAAAGAGAGAGACCAACTCATACCGCATATGTTAAAGCCTGTAACACATGCACACACACACACTTTCCTCCTTTTATATATTTTATTTAATACTATTCTGATTTTTATTGTGACTTCTTTTTTATTTTTATTTGTTTCTTTTTTATTTTTATTTGTTTTATCATCATTTTCACTGCATGGAAGATAAAAAATCTCTTAATGAGATAAGAGAGAATTTTTATGCATAAGTAACATGTATCTTTTTTTTTGTGTATTATAATTGATTTACTAATTTTCAGATATTAATATTAATGCAGAAACAGCTAACTGTCAATCAAATGTTAAAGAAAAATCCCGTAATATTGATGTGTCATCGTAATTTGTACTGTATAAAAAAAACGACATTCACCTCTCTCTCTCTCTCTCTCTCTCTCTCTCCCTGTCTCTGCCCATGACGACACGCTATTGTTTGAAGGAGTTGGAAGTAGCCAATCACAAAGCTTGTAGCTTGATGCTTTGTTATGTACTGTCACTAGTAGATAACAAGTCTCTCTCTCTCTCTCTCTCTCTCTCTCTCTCTCTCTCTCTCTCTCTCTCTCTCTCTCTCTCTCTCTCTCTCTCTCTCTCTCTGAGACGAGAGAGAATTTTTATGCATATGTAACATGTATGTTTCTTTGTTTTGTATAATAATAAATGATATAGTAATATTCAGATATTAAAATGTAAACTGCAAAATATCAGTTCATTAAGGAAATATAACAAGTGAGATTTTAGCTCCATAATTGTTTTCCCTGATCTTCCTCTGTCTCCGACTTAGGGAGAGGGATGAAGGTGTAACTGTCAATTATCTTGACATATGTGGGCAAAGAGTCTCTCTCTCTCATATATATATATATATATATATATATATATATATATATATATATATATATATATATATATATATATATATACACACACACACACACACACACACACACACACACAGTCATACTCCGAACTTACGCGAGGTTAGGTTCCAGAACCCCTCTCACAGGGTGAATTTTTGCCTAAGTTTGGCATGGTCTCCAAAAATGCTAATAAATGCTTATTTCTAAAGTTTAAACACTAAATATGACCCTAATCATGCTTCCAAATTATTAAGTTAACTTGTAAATGAAATTAAAGTTACTGTAATTTCATTTAAAAGTTACCTTAATACCTTACCCTTAAAAAAGAGAAATAAATGGTTGACATAAAAATTGAGAGTTGGAAGAGAATCTCTCTCTCTCTCTCTCTCTCTCTCTCTCTCTCTCTCTCTCTCTCTCTCTCTCTCTCTCTCTCTCTCTCTCTCTCTCTCTCTCTCTCTCTCTCTCTCTCTTGTATGCCAAAGGATACTTGTAGAATGTAAGAGATGGATTGATAGATAGAAAGGGAGCTACTGCCTGGAAGGGTTAGAAGTAACAAATCACACAGCAGGGTGCCAATTTTCCTCAGTGCTGATTCACTTGAAATGGGCAGTTACTTATAAACATTTCTAGAGGGAGGTTCCAATATATCGCTGATTTCGGGTATTTGCGGCTAGTTGTGGTCCCTAACCCCTGCGAATACAGGGGGCCGACTGTACATATACTGTATTGTTTTAATGATGTGCTACATGATTTATCAGAAAGGGTAGCGGAAGAATGACTGGCAGGTATGCCTTGTTAGTGGGAAATCACATATGGAATTTGTGTTTCTGTTTATTCAGTAATACAGTATGTATCCTATACAGTCCTCTAGTTATCTTTAGGTTTAGAGTAAAATATAAGTGTAAAAATGTAATTGAAAGGAAAGGACTTTGTGGGAGGTGGATATCATGGCGTAATTGTTTAGCCAGCAGAATTCATGAAACGAGCATTTTTGTTTCATTTCAATTATAATAAATGGGAACAAAGCAGTAAAGAAAAAAAATTACAAATCTCATTGCCAAGGGAGGCTGCTTTCATCCACTCTATGCTTTCAGTTTGATCGTAATGCTACTACAGTACAATACAGTAATTAGTTTTTTGTTCTGAGGAAATATATTTCTTAGATTGCTTAGCAGCCTCACCCTCAAAACCACATTCATTGATTGCTTACCAAATATGTTGCGTAAGTTAAAAGTTGAAGATGTTTGATAGCTCAACTAGAAAGACCAAAGGGGGATTTGCAGCAAGGGCACATTATAAGTAAACCTTATGAAGTTGTGGTTATTTATACACAGTTTTTTGTATGAGTTAGAGCTCTCTCTCTCTCTCTCTCTCTCTCTCTCTCTCTCTCTCTCTCTCTCTCTCTCTCTCTCTCTCTCTCTCTCTCTCTCTCTCTCTCTGTTCATCTATACTTTGTTTGCAATATCCTCCAGACTGCACTTGACATGAATTTTGTATCAGTGTCCAAGTGTTGATACTTGTTTTATTTCCTTCTCATCTTCATTTTCCATTTTTTTCAGAGGTTAAGGAAGAACTTGGAAATGAGTATGATAGTTTCATGTATAGTGAGGAAATTGATATAAAGGAAGAATTAATTGAACCAAAGCAGGAGCCATCTCATACAGAAGATATACAAGGAGAAAAGAGAAGAGCTCATTCTCGGTCATGTTCTCCAGATTCAAAGAAGCAAAGACCAGAAGTTGAAGAAGTTAGAGTGGAAGATGAACCTGAATATGATAAATCAGCAGTATTATTGGATTGGTGTAAGTACAGTAGCTATTATCATTGTGTTTAACCTCTCCCTCCTTTTCTTTCACAAACTTATTGTGTAAACATAGTACTGTTTGTGTTTCTTGTGATTAACTGTAACATGGTTGTTGCACCTTTGGATGTTTTTGTATCTCAATCTTTGGTTGTGGGTGGGTGTGTAATTCAGTATATGTAACAGTTTCTTTTGCAATTTAGGATAGTTTTAGCACAGGGTTCTTCAAACTATGGCCTGGGGGCCACATCTGGCCCACCACATGTTTTCATCTGGCCTGCAGCTAATATTAAGCTCAAGTGTGAAGGCAGTCAGTTGTCTCCCATACCCCTGCAAATTGTGGCCAAATGAGAAAAAGGTGGCCAAAAACGAAAAAAATAAATTTTTCGTGTTGATGGTTGTTCCAGCTCATAATGCTAGTTTAGAGGTCTTAAAAGCTCTTGTAGTAGACAAATGTATGTTTGACAAATGCCAAAACTTACACTTGTAAAAAATTCATAATTTTTCTGCATTTCAACATATTTCATATAAGACTTTGATCTTGTAGGAAACAATTAATACTCGGCACAGCGGCACACTTCAACATCTCATGTTAACAGCTCAATTGCTTTAGTGGGCGATTGACAACTCATTGGACGTAATGGCCTGGTACATTCCAGGCAAGAGGAATGTAGTGGCCAACAAGCTAAGTCGTTGGGGTCAGGTCCTAGGGAGAGAGTGGTCTCTGCATCAGGAGATAGTGGACAGACTTTTTCATCTGTGGGGAGACCAATGATAGACCTCTTCGCAACAAGGCTCAAAAGGAAGCTAGAGGTCTGTTGTTCAGTAGTTCCAGATTTCTTTGCCCTGGTAGTGGACACCCTTCAACATCCCTGGGGCAGTCTGGAGGTCTATGCATTCCCCCCTTTTGCCTGATCCGTCATGTCCTGAACAGAGTGATGATTTCTCAGAATCTCAGGATGACCTTAGCAGCTCTGTTCTGGCCTCAAGCAGAATGGTGCTTGAATCTGCTATCTCTGCTTTCGGTGGTTCTGAGAGAAATCCTCTCATGGCGCAGCCTCCTCTGTCAACCTCATGTAGAGATATATCTCTTCATGGCTGGAGACTATCCAGTATCTCTTGCGAGTGAAAGGCTTTTCTCGCTGAGCAGTGACTGAGATGCCTGGCTACCTCAGAAGATCTTCCTCAGCCATGTACCGGGGAAATGGGACGATTATTGTGATTGGTGTCGTCGATGGGGTTTTCTCTCCACTCGGTACATCTATTCAACAGATAGCCGATTTTCTGATCTTCCTCCAAACAGAAAAACACCTTTCTGTTTCTGCCATTAAGGGCTACAGGGCTGCCTTGGTTTTAATTCTACATCTGAAGGACATGAACCTGACTTCCTCTTGGGAAAACTCTGTGTTGCTCAAAAGTTTTGAACAGTCTTGTTTTCCTAGAGAACTTAAACCACCTACCTGGGATCTGACTCTGGTGCTAAGTAGTCTCACTCAAGCCCCATACGAACCATTGCGACGGTCATCGGACAGAAACTCGTCCCTCAAGATGATTTTTCTTCTAGCCTTGGCTTCGTCAAAGAGAGTGGGCAGACTCCATGGTCTGGCTTTTGATGTTAAGCATACCAGGGGTTGGGGGTTGGTAGCCTTTGAATTAGTGGTGGGCAGAAATCGACTCCGGAATCGATCTTGGCGAGTCTAGCTTAGCGATCCCAGAGTCGGCTCCCATCCACGGAAAATCGACTCCGCCCTGCTCCCTATTCGCCAGCTGTTCAGCGCACGTGATCAAGTATTCAATCATGACTCATTCAAGATCACCAACCTTGGGTCAGCTTACTGACCGCACATCGCTCAGGGGTCAGAGAATCGAATCGGAATCACTTCAGTCAATGACATTCACCCATTCAGTGTGTATTATAGGAAGATCTCGTCGTCGGTGCTGGAAAATTGGAAATTTGAATCGCCTGAATCGCCTCATTCTAATGTAAGTGTAAAGTTCAGTGTATTGTATATACTAAAGCATTTCTAATGTTGCACGTTTTTTCTATAGTAAGTTTCTTTTTCGTTTATTTTATAATCTTAGGGTTATGTTATTTGTACTTGATATTGTAGATTTTCTTGTTACAATATTTTTTCTGTGTAGGCCATGTACTTGCAAGAACAAAAGAGATTAATGTTTGTATATTTTGTATTATATGTCTTTGTGGACAAATTTGTACTAATATTTCAATACTTTAGTTAATAATATAACTAACGAGATCAGTGTTATCACGCCACTAAAATCGTTTTCTTCTATATTAGAGCCAGATGTGATTTTCGCCTACGCACCAAATATGATATTTAATAGGATAAATGAAAATTAAGGGTTACATTTTAGTTTCAGTTCATACAAAAAAAGACATATTCCTAATTTTAGGAAGAGGCAAATGAACTCGGTTAAAGAAAATATGTATGGAATTTATAATTTAATTCATTTATAGTGAATGCAGATAAATGGTAAATTTATCATTATAATACTGATTCAAGACTAAGAATTTATCACAAAACTTTGTTCACTTAAAGACGATAACTCAGATTTCACAAGAAAAATTATAAACATATATATATAAATGTGCAAAATTTATTATTGTTTTTTGTAAATTCCATGCATGTAGTAATAGTGTTGTCTATTCGGTGACCGGTAAAAAGGTCACAGGAAATAATGTCACAATTTCGGGTAGGAAAAAGAATTCACAGGAATAAATGTCACAATTTCGATTATATAGGAAAAAAATTTCCCAATTTCGGCTATGAAAAAAGTCAGAGGAGGCTATAATTATAGTATTGTAGAAGCTTTCCATTTCAGATACTACTTAAATCTCCATCCTATCACCCCTTCCCCGGTCCCCATCTCTCTCTCTCTAAATCTTACAACTTTTTTATCTTAACGTAACTCCATCTTAACTATTTGGTCAGTACTTGTCGATGCACATTTGTCATTATTACATATTTATATTCTTAGAAATATTTAATTAATGCCGTCGAAATAGGGGATCTATTTCTTGTAAGTCGGTGGAAAATTCACTTTACACTTCAGTCAGGACAAAACTTTGTTGCCATATCGTATTCAACCAATATTCAGTCATTGTTCCCAATTTATTATTTTGTTAGAGAGAGAAAGAGATCATTCCGCATACATATGTTTATTTTTTCACTTGTCAAATTTACTCAGTTATGGTTTGTTCATTTCATATTTCCTTGCTTACCAATCTATTTTATACCTACGACATTAAAGAAAAAAATTCTAGATATTTGAAGAGAGTTTAGAGAGGAGAAAGAAATGCCTCCGGGGACATATGCCGTGAATGACCACCGAAACTGTCCCCTGGAGACTAGAGAGAGAGAGAGAATTTAAGCGGCTTATCCATGCATTTAAAAGCACGTGGAGCTGTTTGAAATGTTGCCACCAGCACTAAAATGAGATGCTATGTTGATAGAATATCTGACTCCATTTCTTGTTATTGCATAAAAACATTATCAATCGTGAACCTATGTAATTGATTTAGAATTTCGAGTACCAGAAAAGATGATATCTGATATCTGTAATAATGGAAATGGTTTTCTCTCTTGTTGTTATAAATTTGGCAGATTTGTGTAGATTAACCTCCAGAGAATTCTGGTCATTTTGAAATTCTATAGTCATGTCACACCCTTAAGACTCTACGCGACTGATTTATTTATATGCTTGAGATTTGCCTTCGAAATTTGTTGTATTACCTGTGCTATACATTTTTAAAACATTTAGAACACACACGAGCAGTGTGTGTGTGTGTGTGTGTGAGAGAGAGAGAGAAGTTGTAAGATTTAGAAGAGAGAGCGAGAGCAGGGCTGAATAGGAAGGAGATTAAAGTAGGTACATGGAAATAAAAAAGCCATTATATTATAGTTATGGTCTCAGGGTTTGTCTCAAATACATTCAAAGGTCTGTCACACTAGAGTCAATTGTTGTTGTTGTTGTAAAATTGGCAAATGGCAACAGGGCAGATCTTTCAACGCCAAGCCAGAGAGTCTTCGTCGAGATGGGTCGAGTATAAGTGAAAATACTCAACTTTTTTTTTTTCTCAGATTTCGCCTTTGAAATTGAAATGATGCAGCCAGCCGCAAAACGTGCAAGGAAGAGTCCTGTGTGGGACTTCATGGAACAGGATTCTCCCACCACCATCAAGTGCTTGATATGCAAGCAAACGTTAGCATACAATAAGACTACAAGTTCCATGATGAAACACATTCAATCAAAACACCCTTTGCAATATGCAGAGCAGAAGGAAAATAATGTTCCCGCTTCAGTTGCAACATTGCCTCAGCCACAAGCCACCTTTGCCCAGCAAACACTGCCAGATGTGTTTGCTAAAAAAGAGGGCTATAAGGAAGGAGGTTTAAAAAAGCAGCAACTCGATAAACTGCTAATCAAAATGATTGCAACTGACTTGCAGCCAATATCAATAGTTGAGGACAAAGGCTTCAAAAATTTTGTTCATGGCCTAGATCCTCGGTATGTTATGCCTAGCCGAAGGGATCTGACAAGAAAATATTTGCCTGCTTTGTATGAAGAAGCGGTAAAACAAGTTCAGGGCGATCTAAGAGATACGCCACATGTATCTCTAACAACGGATCTATGGACTTCAAGGCAGACTAGGGGCTTCATCACCGTGACGGCTCATTATATTACCTCGGAATGGAGGTTAAAATCATCGGTGTTAGAAACTGCTCGTTTAAAAGTCGACCACACTGCAGAAAATATTGCGGATGAGCTAAGACGCATTTGTACTCAATGGGAAATAATGGATAAAGTGTGCTGCATTATTACCGATAATGCTGCAAATATTGTGGCTGCAGTGACTAAACACCTGCAAGTAAAACAACAGCCATGCTTTGCACATACGTTGAATCTCGTTGTGCAGGATTCCATAAAAAACAGTAATGAGATAAGGGTGTCTCAAGAAAAAATTAAACGTATAGTGTCTTTCTTTCACCACAGTGTCAAAGCAACAGACAAACTTAGTGAAATCCAGACTCAGAATGGGGTAGAAAGAAAAAAGCTGATGATGGATGTGGACACCCAGTGGAACTCTACGTTTTATATGATGGAGAGATTTCTCGAGCAGCATGAAGCCATCACCACCACTTTGTGCTTATTGGGGAAAAAGTAG
Organism: Macrobrachium rosenbergii; assembly: GCF_040412425.1. NCBI lineage: Eukaryota > Metazoa > Arthropoda > Malacostraca > Decapoda > Palaemonidae > Macrobrachium > Macrobrachium rosenbergii. The sequence continues at coordinate 24,369,928 of NC_089753.1, read as the reverse complement.
CATGTGCCTTAGTAGTGAGGAATTGGATATAGTAAAAGTGCAGTGTTGCTACTGGGACCATTCGAAGAGGCAACAAGAGAAATGTCAACAGAAAAAATGACATCATTATCAAAAGTTATACCAATTGCTAGGGCACTTCAGCAGTGCATAAACTCAAATGCTGACACAAGAACAGGTTTTGGCACTGAACTGCAAAAACAGATGCAAAAAGATTTGCAACAGTTGAAAAGGTATTCCAGCTGGGAGCGGCAACGTTGCTAGACGATGCGTTTTAAGAAGGTGCCTTTTTGTCGACATGGGAAATGTAAAAGTGATAGAGGACAGAATAATAAATCTGATTCGAAGTGAGTACTCTCAAGAAGAGAAAGAGTCTGTGCCACGTGTATCCCAGTTGTCAGAGACAGAGAGCCACATAAATGACGTTCAGGCTAAACGGGGATCACTTTGGCAATGTTTTGATGCCAAAGTTGAAACAACCATGAAGACGCAACGCCTTACTAGTATAGGACCTCACATTGAACTGAGGAGGTACCTTGAGGAGCCAGTAATTTCCCGGGATGAGGACCCATTGCAATGGTGGAAAATGCATAGTGTACTTTTTCCAAAGCTAAATGCCTTGGCTAAAAAGTTCCTATGCATTCCAGCTACCTCGGTACCGTCTGAAAGACTCTTTTCCAAAGCAGGGGAACTAATTTCCCACAGGCGTAATGCCCTTAGTGATAAAAATATAAACATGATATTGTTTTTGAATAAAAACATGTAGATAAGCCCTGTTGTTGTTGTTTGCTGCTATTGTTTTTATTATGCTGTTGTTTTTATTATATAATATTTATATTTTATTAAAAGTATTTGTTAATTTTGTTGTGGTTCCGTCTGCCCCTTTCCTTTCCTTTTTACGGACGCCACATTCTTTGGAAACTTGTAATTCGTAATGTCATACTGCAACTGTTATTTTTGTCTTTTGTAAATATTGTTGCTGTTAATTGTTGTCATGCTGTTTTTGTTGTTTGCTGCTGTTGTTTTTATTAAATGTTATTTGTATTTTATAAAAGTATTTGTTAATTGTCATGGTTCCGTCTATCCCTTTCCTTTACTTTTTATGAACGCCACATTCTTTGGAAACATATTTCAAGTTCATGACATAACGACTGGTTCCATATAAATCGACTTTCATCCTTTAATAATATTAATAATAATAATTAATATATGTTATATTGCTTTACTGATTTGTGTAGGAACCATGTAAGATTGGAAATTAAAATGTTTATCGTCACTGTAATATGTGATACTGATCCCTCATCATTACTCATACATGTGATATACATGGATTTATTGCTTGGTGTAGGTAACATGTGATATTGAAAATATATATTACTGTAATATGGGATATAGAGCTTTCACAATTACTACCTGTGCCAAATGTGACATTGACAAAATATTTGTCATAAATTGGAAATGTTTGTCATTACTGTAATGTGATGATAAAATATTTCCAGCAAGGAAAAAGAAACAGCGGACCTTTAAAATAAACAGATGTATAAAGTAAAGAGGAAGATGTATAAAAGAGAAAGAAGGATATGAAAAGAGAAAAGTAAAAAACACATAAGGGAGTGTAAAATGGAATAGATTAATAATGAAAAATTCCAAGGTGAATAGAAATGAGCAAACAATTTTAACTGAAATTAAAATTACACAGTCTTTGAAACATGTAGTAGAATAATTGATCATGTGTTAATAAGACAAATACAAAAGAAGGAAAAAAATACATCATTTATAATGAACAAAAAACCAAGGACTATGCTCCATGATTCGAGACAAACTTGTCAAACTTAAATGCCATAGGGCAAGGTCATAGATTAAAAGGATTAAAATGGCCCAGATACGGCAGATAGCCTAAAGCAACGCTGTGTGAATTTTTTTTTTTTTTTTTTTTTAACTCTTCCTAGTCCCCTGCTACTACTACCACTCGATTTTTAATTGACTTTGTCTTGTTGGTTGGACAGAGAACATCTGTATGTAATTATCTTGGAATGAAGGCCCATGTCTCTCCTAAGCAGCTTAGGAAATGCCCGAGGCAAGTGAGTGCTTTATTGTCATCACCCGGAGAGCATTTCCTCCAAGACCTGTTTGTCTCAGGTACAGCTGCACCCAGGGAGTCAATTTCATTGACAGCATCGAGTCTCTCACCACTACGGTGGGAAGGGACTCGGGAGTCGACTCCAGAATCGATTCTTGCGAGTCCACCCTCTCCAAGAGTCGATTTTGTCGAGTCCAAAATTAGCGATTCTTGCCCAGCCCTACTTTGAATCTGTCCTGGAATTCATTGCTAAGACTCAAAACCTCTCGGTCCATGATGACAGATTTGTTTCCTTTTCCATCCCTTCCCTTGGGGATTTTGTTGACAACGATCCAGACGAGTTACTACTGTGTCCTGTCAGGGCACTGCGTAGCTATGGTATCTAAAAAGAACCTGACACCTCAGACATGGGTGCCGAAGACTTTGTTAGCACAGGCTGGAACAAGAAAGAAGTTCCAAGAGTACCATTTCCTTTTGGCTTCATGAAGTGATTAGACAAGCCTACACCATCAATTTCTACTGCCAGCACTGCATGCAAGAGTACACGACATACAGAGGATTAAACTCCTCCTTGGCATTCAAAAACTTGCTTTGAACATGGGTTCTCAGCTTAGCCAAATCACCTTCACATCCTTCTACCTGAGGGACATTGCTCACTGGTCCTTAAACATTCTTTCCTTGGGTCCGGTGGTGGCTGTTCAGCAAGCTGTGTAGCTCATCCAGTACCCCTAGCGAGACTGGAACTGGTTAGATACAGGTGAATTAAGTACCCTTTCTGTTAGTGTATCTAATATTCTACGTGAACATACCTTTCAGTAGCAAGCCCCTCCTCTCTCTAGCAAGGAGAGAGAGGAATGATAACTAACACGTCTAGGTGGCTACCTTAGTTTGTTAGCTGAACAGATTTAGATCTTTATCTTCCTCTTATACAATGAATCTCTGCATTGTATTTTAACCCAGTAGTCTGTTAGATACTCATCTATCTAAGAAATCAGAGGCTTGGGTCTCCTTCCTTTGAATTCTGTTATCCAGGAAGTGTGACCAGGTGTGTTGAACCTCCAGTTGGTTCAAGATTCTCTTACCTCCCACCAAAGGTGAGTCTGTCCTAATGTTAAGACCCAGGTTTGTTCTGCATATGAACAAATAACAAATTTTAACATTAAATCTGTATTTTTGATTGCTAACAAACCTGCGGTCTTAACATTTACTGCCCACCTTTAATCACCCCACATTTAGTTAACCCTGGGCTGGAAGAAAACTAAATAAGTCACAGGGTTTGAGATTAGGTCACTGTCCGCTTCCTCCCTTATCCCTGTGACTGATGTCGGATGCCAGCAATTCTTTGCATAAACAATTCCTATTGTTTGTTACTGGTTTCTAGCTGGCACCAGAAGATTTATCCTAGTGTTAAGACTGCAGAAATGTTAGCTATGAAAAATACAAATTAATTTTAAGATTTGTCATTCTATGTCAAGTCTTGTCCTTTCGTTTTGGCGGGGGCTCTCTCCTTAACCAAATATGATAGTAACCTTGCCGTCTATCTAATCGTTAGTTGTTAGAAATCCCGCTATTGAATTGTGGGAGCATGAAGGTACATTTTTGGTGTATAGGAGCACACCTTCTTATATGATGGTGGTACTAGTTGTCTTAGTTTTGGACTGTTGGTTATGGGCTTTCAACTCAGGCACAGGAGTCACCAGTACTCTACGAGATAGAGTCCTTTTTTTCCCCTGTAAGGATCCTCCAACAAGTCTCGCTACAAGGACCTTACACCCTGTTGTGGTTCCAATGTCTGGCAACAGTACTTACCATTTAAAAAAAGCTTTTGGTTTAGTTGGCTGAACCCTGTCTCTCGGGTTGTACTAACCCGTCATCCTCATTCAGTGTGGTAGTCGGCTAACTTTAACAGCAGGTAAGATTCATTCCAAATCACGAAAATTTTTCATGGTAAAATGAATTATTTGGATACTGTACTTACCTACTGTTAAAGTGGAAACCCACCCAGCCTCCCTACATCTTAGTGGATGGTCATGAAGAATTCTGACAAGAACGTAAACATTTCAGCACCATCTGGTGGGAAAACAGATGACTACACTGACAGTTTGAGTGGGTAAGCCAAGCGTATTTTGTCTTTTTTGTAAATGGCGATCGCACCCAACGGCTTGAAGACAAATAATTAATTTTATCATGAAAAGTTGTAATATTACTGTATTACAGTATTGTGTTATTTAAGTAGATGAAACCCATTCACATGGAACAAGCACACTAAAGGGGCCATTGACTTGAAATTCAAGCTTCCAAAGAATGTTGGTTTCAACCTCCTGCTGCAGACCCCACACTGCAGTAGTAATTGATCATGATAGAGAGCCAGTGATTTTTCATCACCCCGGGGGGAAACGCGAACCTGCGACATCTGAGTGTCATTCCACAACACTAACCACTTCAGTGCTGTACTTATACTGAAAAAAAATTGTGTTATGATCACATCATATATTTTGTTAGATCGCACTCTTCCCCTGAAGAACGTAAACAAACCCCTGACAAACATAAACAAACGTAGCCTAGGCTAGGACCGAAAATAAAACAACAATTTTACACTTGAAAAAAGGAAATATCAATGCAATAAATCCACTTAGACTATTCTTCATACATTCATTAACATATACACAGAGTATTAACTATGCATTCAAATTGCTTTATTAAGAAAATAAAAAAAAATAATGCAAAGACTCTCGTTGCACGTTTGCAGATTTACACGAACAAAAGGCTCCTTCCTTCTAGTCAAGAAGAAAATTAAAATGTGATTGGCTGGCTGGTGGCCATAGAAACTTGTTAGCCAATGACAGGCCTCTACTGTTGTAAAAATACATCACTACCAGATGTAAACATTAGGTAAAAGGCCAGAAGTTGGATTGCCACGATCTTGGCAATTTGACTTTTACTGGCAAAATCTCAATTGTTGTGTTGCAGGGCATAATGGTTAAAGGATTTTGAGGGATTTGGGATATCCCTGGCAGATCAGTACATGCTCATCCCAATCTATTGCCTTTCCCCTTCTTGCTAGTCAGTGGAAGCCATCGTGTTCATGGTTTTATAGTCCAAGTGGAATGTTGCGCCTTTCCTTCATTTTTGTCTGTGGTTTGTGCAATGAATAAGAAAAATTTTTTTTCCTCTTAACCCCCATTTTTTCTTTTTACAGAAGGAAAAGAATATGATGATAGTTTTTTCTAACATGCACTTGTTAGTTCCAGTTTGCATTAAAATATTTGGAAAACACATTAAAATGTTTTGCCTGCAGTACTGTGTATCTGAAACCCATTTTAAGACTGATTTTGGTGACTGCAAACACATTTTCACACTCAGTTTGGCAGCATTTTTAATAGACAACATATATTTGGTAGAGAAATTTGGGGTTATTAAATAAGCATTTATTCAGATTACCAGGCAGTTGTATGAAATATAACAATACTGTTCAGACATGGTATGCACTTAAATCATCATCAAGCTGCCCATCACTTTTAAGTGCATTTTCACAAGATTAAAAAAATATAGAGTATAGTTGCTCTTTATTTTGTTACATCAGAAACACCTGTTGACTTATATAGCTACTTAGTTATGGCAGAGTAATGGGGTGTTTTAAATTAAAAATTTATTTGTTTAGTATAAACCCATTTGTTTACTAGTAAATGGCCGTCTCCCAACCACCTCTTTCCTGTAGTAAGTCTAAACAGCAAAGGGAATTGTTTACCAGCACCAGAGGCACTGACGCCCAGTATGGATACCTACTCAGTTGGTGGGCATCTTATTTCCTTGCGAGTGTCTACGACAGCAGCTGACCACATGATTAGGTGGTGGTTCATTAATGTGTATATTGGAAAATAAATTTTTATTTAACTTTGATATTGTTACTATTATTGTGATGATAATGATTAATTGTAGTTTTGTACAGGAGTATGGCTCATATATTTCTAGTAAGAGATTTTTGAATAGGTCTAGATTTTGCCCACAGCTATGACCAGTTTGAGACTTTCTTCTATTTCTACCAGAAAGTGCTCCAAGTGGTACTTAAAGGGTTTTGACAAAGGAAAAATCTATTTCTGGAGAGGGGCCCGTGTCACCCGGTGAAAAAGTCCATTCAGCACTTATGAAAGGTAATTCCGTTGCTAGATACCAGAGAAAGCTAAATGAAATGCTGGAGTTACTACCCCCAGAGCGAGCTCCACTAGATGGAGTCGTGTATGGAAAAGGGTGAACTAAAAACACGGAACCTTATCCTATAGAGATTCCCAATGTCAAAAGTTCCAACGAGAGAGGTGCCAATACAAGCCCATGCACTACTCGCGGACTGTATACAAGGCAACACTAGCCGCATTCCAGGTTAGCACCCACCTCACTAGAATGAAGTTTACCATGGGAGGAGAGAATGAAAAACAGGGTGGGTCACCGGGTGACACGGTCCCCTCTCCAGAAATAGATTTTTCCTTTGTCAAAATCCTTTTTCTGGATCGAGTCCCATGTCACCCGGTGAAATAATAACAGAGAAATAAACATCATTCTTATGCTATTAAAGACTTAAATAGAGACGTTGAAAACTAGGAGAATTCTACCCTGAACATTAGTAAGGTCCTCTAAGTTCATGTAATGAAAATAATGTAAGTGGTCACCGTCTAAGATCATGAGCTTAGAATAGCACCTGAATAGGCTTGTATTAAGAAAATACTTCCTGCCTAATAGCAGACCCAATGATACCTAGAAATAAGTGCTGAATGGACTTTTTCACCGGGTGACACGGGACCCCGATCCAGAAAATGCTACATTAGTCTTGTGAAATTTTAAACTTCCTTGGATCGTCTTAAAATTATAGCATAGTAATTATAGCTCAGTTATCATCAACAAATTTTGTAAAACTTGCCTTAAATTCATTGTGATGTATTTATGAATAGGGATGCCATTTGATATGCGACTTTTGCTCCACAGACAACAGAGATTTGAGTTTGATCATAGATAAGGAGACCTTCTTGAGTGCAAAACCTATGACCTCAGATGGTTCTGCTTATGTATGGCATGGAGTTCGTGCTAGATATGGTTTCCTGCATGGTCACTTATTCTATGAAGTTAAAGTAGAAGATCACTTGGCAGTTCCTCACCTTGAAGGGGAACAACATCCCTACGGTCTACGATGTGGGTGGTCCATTGGTGATGCTGAAATGACACTTGGAGAGGAGCCCTTCAGCTATGGTTATGGTGGAACAGCAGAGGCATCTACAAACTTGAAATTCAAAGTAAGATATGACTTTGAAATTTTGCATGGTTTTTGCACAAGTGTACAACCAAGGTTATAGAATAAGAAACATTTTTACTATGGGGTTCTTATCCATGAAGAGTTTTTAGCATACCTAAGGATAAATTATCACAGTGATATTATAATGAGTGCAGAAAGTGTGTTAAACATTTCTACTTGTACAGGGCTTGCCAGAATTGATTTGTTCTTAGGTAAGAAAGGTAAATTCAAGCACAGTAACGGTAAAGAATACTGACAAGTAAGCTTACAGAGACTGCTTGGACCAGTTGGAAAGTAAGAGACTGGAAACAGTGGAGAGTTGACCCCTGCCTATTTGTGGTTCAGGGTTTGCAACTGCACCGATTCGTGATTTTTTCTGTGGCACTTATCCCCAAATTACTCGTGGAAAATTCGGTAATTGCAGATTTATTTGTTGAGAAATATTTACTAATTGCTGTATTTTCATGTTATTTTTGTGACTAAATACATTTTTTATGATAGATGTTTTACTAATTTTCAAATATTAATATTAATAACGTAAAGGCAGCTAAATATCAGTAAAATGTATTTTTTTAATGTATATTGAAACATTTAGGTACATACTTAACTTGTGAATTACCAATGTCCCCCTATCTACTGAAAAAGAAAATGGGATGGCTTGTACAGTACGAGAGAAAATGGCTGTGCCTGAATAAAGGGGTAACCTGATTATTTTCACACATAGCTACTAGCCATATATTTTTAATGGTAATGTTGTAAGAAGACTTTGAAATGAGTTTAAAGTGTTTTAGGATGGGAGTTTAAGATATATTTGGTGTAGGATGATAGTTTAAGGTATACATTTGGTGTCTGAACTATTAAAATGGGCAGTTATAAATGTTTTTAGAGGGGTGTCTTTGGTGTTTGAACTATTAAAATAGGCAGTTACAATAATACCCCGAACTTGCATGAACTTCACAGACACAAACTTTTCATTGGAACCTAACTAATTGTCATACACGAGTTTTTCACAGACACGCAAACATTTTCGAATATGAGAAACCCCGCAAAACTGTTTGTTTAATTTTTTTTATGTAATTATAAGTTTTCAAGTTTTAATGTGTAAATTGAACAACATTAATTAATTAAAGTAATAATTTTTCTCTCTCTCTCTCTCTCTCTCTCTCTCTCTTACTGAGATGAGAGAATTTTTATGGTACATGTATATGTTTATTTGTTTTGTATAAATACATTTTTTACCTAATAATAAGTACTAACTTTCAAATAATAATAATAATATAACTGTAATGTTATTTCAGAATTCGTATGTGATACGTATTTTAAACAAACAAATAAATTTCCCCTCCTCTTTTGTAAGAAGCTGCAAGGCAAAGCTGTCAGACATGTAACTTGAACATGACAAGATGGGGGAGTGTTGCTGATTAGTAGGGGTCTCTCTCTCTCTCTCTCTCTCTCTCTCTCTCTCTCTCTCTCTCTCTCTCTCTCTCTCTCTCTCTCTCTGTAATAGTTCATAAGAAACTTAGCGCAACCTACGTATTACTGTTTCTCTATATGTCTTTACCTGTACAGTAGATAATTTTAAATTTATCTGATTTTACCTGTACCATCTACAAACTGTAAATGCTCCGTTATAAAACATAGAGACATAGAGCATTTCGGAACAAAGAGAAAGAGACAGAATAAAGAAGTTTTTAAAAATGAGGTTGGGAAGACTTCTAAAAATAGATCGGTCGGAAGGGGAGAGAGACAGAACTTCTCTTCCTACTCTCTATTTTTATGTCTATTTTTATGTCAGCCATTTATTTCTTTTTTTAAGGGTAATGTATTAAGCTAATTTTTAAATGAAATTACAGTAACTTTAATTTAGTTTAAAAGTTAGCTTAATAATTTGGGAGCATGATTAGGGTCATATTTAGTGTTTAAACTTTACAAATAGCATTTATTAGCATTTTTAGAGACCATGCCAAACTTAACGCAAAAATTCTCCTTGTGCAAGGGGTTCTGGAACCTAACCTCGCGTAAGCTCGGGTTATGACTGTAGAAATGTTTTTAGATGAGGTCTTTGGTGTTTGAACTACTAAAATAGGCAGTTATAAACATTTTAAGAGGGGTCTTTGGTGTTGGAATATTAAAATAGGCAGTTATAAACCTTTTTAGAGGGGTCTTTGGTGTTTGAACTATTTTAATAGGCAGTCCTAAATGTTTTTAGAGGGCATCTTTGGTGTTTGAACTATTAAAGGAGGCAGTTATAAGCATCTTTAGAGGGGAATGCCAAGTATTTGTGGATTTTAGCGATTCACAGGAGGTTGTGGTCCTTATCCCACGCGAGTACTGGGGGTTGACTTCAGTTGGTATGAGAGAAACCGTGCAAAGAACTCTTAGTACCTTCTGTAGTGGGTCATGCGAGTTGAGTTTTTGCAAAAAAAAATCCAAGTTTAATACTAACCAACATTGTTCTACAGGATTATGGACAACCCTTAAAAAAAGGTGATGTCATAGGCTGCTTTTTGGACATGGATTCTAGGCCCATCACCATGTCATTTAGTGTGAATGGGAGGAATTTTGGGAAGTGCTACGAAGTGTTTCATCGTAGCCTAAGGGGAAAGGCTTTGTTTCCTCACATCTTGACCAAGAATTGTGCTTTCAAGGTTTGTAATTGCAACTTTATCACTTGAATTGTACATTTTCCTCTTGTAAAGTTACAAGTTATGTTTCCTTGTTTGTTCCTGCTTGGGTTTATACAAGAAATATATATTAAATTGTTTATATTTAAAGCATTTTTTATTTAGGAGAATTTTGGAGTTTTTATAGATTACTTATCTTGCCATTGTTGATATTCTGTTTTTTGTGAATCATTAGGCTATTGAATTTCTGCTATATTTCTTATTACATCTAAACATTTGCCTCCTGTTTACTGCCCTTAACTTAGTAATTCTTTGTTACTAATAACCTATCTGTATTTAAAAATATTCAAGAACTTGCTTATTTTCTCTGATTATAAAAGGATGTAGATTTGCCTGGGAAGTGTAGTTGCTCTGCATTTGAAGTTCAAGTGTGGTGCATGGGGCAATGGTGCAGGTTAAAATTACAATCCAGTGAATTTGGCACAAGTATGTAATCCGTTATTTTATTCTCAACAAATTGTTTTCTCTAGGCCTTGGAGAGAAATTGAATGCTTTGCCACAATAAACTCAACACTATGTATGTACCTATTTCACATGAGGCTAACTGGATAATTATTACCAACAGGTGAACTTTGGCTCAGAGTACCCATGGTTCCAGCCCATGGCAAGATATACATTTGTTGGTCAGATCCCTCTGGAGGAGAGGGTGTTGGGTTCACAGGAGCCTCAGACACGACAGGATTCTGAAGTAGGTATTCCCCTTGTAGACAGCTTTTCATGTGGTTTGAAATATTCATTTTAGGAAGGCTTGAAAACTACATATTTTTATGTGTGAAAGTGTTGCTCTTGATAATTTATTTCTCAAGAAACTTTCAATGTAGCAAATCGTCACGTTATTAAAATAATTGCCTAAGTCATTTTTGGGTGATTTTTGGATTTTTGCCTAAGTCAGTTCTCCTGGATGTGGCTCACCTTTTTATATACTTACCCAACTTATTGGCTGAGTATGAGTGGTTGAGAATTCACAGTAAACATTTTGCCTAAATCACAAGGTGACTTAGGCATTAGTCTCTGCACTGCCTAAGTCAGTCTTGTGACTTGGGCAAATAGACCTTGATTATATGCTAGTTTTATAAGTTAGTCATTATTTTATTTTTATTTTTGCATTGGTGAAGTGGTATGGGCGTTAAAAAATGTATAAAAAGAAAGCACATGTTTAATTTTATAAGACGTTTCTATAGCACAGCATTCCTCATGTTTAAAAAGTATGTTCTTGTTGTGACGTCATAGGACGAAAGTGGCGGGAGGGAGAAAAATGTAAACAAACGCAGGCGGGAGTGTTGAATAAATGGTGGCAGGGTAGAGAGAGCTCTCTGAAGGTTAGGTCGATAAAAGTAGGGTTGTAAGCCTGTTCTGTGGATTTTGTTGTCATAAGCTGGATTGCATAGTGAAAAAAGAACAACTTGAACAGGTGAGTGGATCACATAATTGAATCATTTAAGGGCAGGTTAGGCTAGCAAAATTTTCAGACCTTACTGCCTAAGTCAGACAATGTGATTTAGGCAATTTGACCTTCTCTTACATTTCCTATTGTATTCCCTTACATTTCCTATAGTAACGTCTTTTTTATCAGTTTTCTTTCTTTTAGACATTTTAACGTTTTCTATAATTTTAACGTTTTGTATAATTACTGATTGTAAACATCAGACACATGGTGAGTTGTGAATGCATAGCACGTCAGTGTATAAAAGTCATCTATATTATGTGTGTTTTTTGTCCATCATCAAAGATAATGTACAAAACATCTACAATTGTGTATAATGTGCTGAGAGGAGAAAATGAAATATGAAAGAGGGTAGAGGATAACACACATTATGAAGTAAATGAGTGGGGGAGGGGAGTGAATAGTCCCAGCAGCAGTCATGGGTTTTCATTAACCTGTTAAGCGTCACCCACGTAATAATACGTTCACTGCGATCTACTCGGTAGCGCCTTCAATGGGATATTATGTTCAAGACTTTTAACTCTGCTTTTCAAGCTGTCAGTCCCGTAATAATACGTTTACTCGTATGGAAAATGTTGGAACATCATTTGGTAATTGATGACTTATTTCCTGCCTGGCAACTCTTTTCAGTTGGTCGCTTGATGCCTAGATGACTATTTTTTTTTTCAGTACGCTTCGGGTGTTTTTAGAGACAACATGGCTTCGACATCTTTCGCAATGAATGTCACAAAGAGGAGGCGTATGTCTTCAGGTGAGATAAATCATATCCTAGACGAAGTGTCTGATACTGAAGACATATTTGATGATGAGAGCTCTAGTTCTGAATCCTCCAGTGATGAGGATATTGAAGAAACAAACTTTTCTTCCGATAGTGGAAGTGAAGATGACTTCTCATTGCCGAGTGACTGGACTCCGAGAGGGAGAGAGAGAGATCCCTTTACTTTTGTTGCTGATCCTGATGTGAAATTTTCAGTTGAGGATAAAGAGAATCCATTAGAATATTTTGAGAAATACTTTGATGATGAAATCATTGATTACGTCGTGAAAGAAACAAACAGATTTGCAAATCAGTTTCTGGATGAGAATGTAGAACATTTGTCTCCACAATCACGAGTACATAGATGGTTTGACACTTGTGCAAGCGAAATGAAAGTCTTTATAGGTCTACTTATTTTACAGGGAATTGATTCTAAGTGTGACAATTCAATGTATTTCTCAACACGAGAGAGTGTTTCTTCTCCTTTTTTTCGAAAGGTAATGAGTGGCCGTAGATTTGACTTGTTGCATAAATTCTTACATTTGGTTGACAATAGTACTATAACAGAAGGACCAGGAAGAAAGTTAGCAAAAATAAAGCCATTCACTGATCTTATTTTGAAGAAATTTATGAACAATTACATTCCAAGTAGGAACGTTTTTGTTGATGAGTCTTTGTTAGGCTGGAAGGGAAATTTATCATGGGTTCAGTATATACCAACTAAACATAAAAGGTTTGGAATAAAGTTTTATGAACTTTGTGAAAGTTCTACTGGTTATATATGGAACTTCTTCATTTATGCAGGTAAGGATACACAATACATGGAAAAATATATGGATCTTCCTGTGTCTAATAGAATTGTTTCCTCTCTTATGGACCCTCTTTTGAACAAGGGCTATTGTTTATATACAGATAATTTTTATACAAGTCCAACATTGGCAGATGCACTTGCGGATGAAGAAACTGACACTGTCGGTACTGTAAGGGTAACTAGAAAGGACGTGCCAGCAAAAATAAAAGGAACTAAACTGAAAAAAGGTGAAAAAGTAGCAGAATTCCAAAAAAAATCTATGGTACTGAAATGGAAAGATAAAAAGGATGTTTGTGTTCTGAGTACAATGCATGATGATTCTATGGTGAAGGTGAAATCTAGGAAAGGAAAAGAAATGTATAAACCGAAAGCAGTTGCAGATTATAATGCAAACATGGGCGGAGTTGATTTGTCTGATAACCTCTTGGTTCATTTTTTGACCGCAAGAAACAGACTGAAGAAATATTACAAGAAAGTATTTCGACATTTGTTAGACATGTCTGTTGTGAATTCCTATGTTACATATAGAGCCCTTGGTGGGAAGGTTGTAAGACCTGAATTTATTTTGAGGATTAGTGAAAGACTGATTATGAAATATGCAGAAGAAAGACCCGTTCCCTTACGCAGGCCCCCACGACTTGCAGCGAAACCTTCACGGCTAATTGGCAGGCACTTTCCTGAGTATTGTCCACCTACAGATAAAAAGAAGAGGCCACAAAGGACTTGTGCTCAGTGTCGGAAGAACAACATAAGAAGGGATAGCTCATATTGGTGTAAGGATTGTGAAGTAGGATTGTGTGTAGCCCCTTGCTTTAGAGATTGGCATACAAAAGAATAATAGTGCATGTATGTATAACACTTTTCGTTCAGTATTTTGTAGTCTTATGAAATAAAATAGTAGTATTAATAGTTTTTTTATCCCATCATTTAATAAAATTCCTACTCTCAACTACAGTATGAATTATAAGCATAAAAATCAATATTAACTTTGAAAAATTATCATCAATGATATGACCGCTAATTGCAAGAAAAAGCGTGACGGTATGTTAGCAGCGAGCTCACCCGCGGGGGACGCTTAACAGGTTAACTTTGTACTGATGCCTGTAATGTGTAAATTTCAAGTAATTCCCTATTTACTTGAGGTTTTCGGAATGAACTGATTAGATTTTTATCAAGATCCTTCCTGTTCCTTGGCATGGTAGGCAATCTATGATTATCTTGTTTATGATTTTTGGATTTCGTTCTTTCACAGATAGGCCTTATGGATTGTGAGTGGCAGGCCTAATTTTGCCAATAGGCCTTATAGATTGTGAGTGGCAGGCCTAATCCGTTGACAAAAATATGAGTTATTCAGAGCTACATGATGACGCTAAAACACCAGACAACAGCTCGGAGCTGCATGTCGAACCTGAAACATCTGGGATATCAGATGCATTCACTGGTAAAAGATTTGGATGCTGATGATGACTCAGATCTTGATCCACACTACCAGCCAGATGGTGATGATCCATCAGGCTCTGAAACTGAGGTAGCTAAAGATGATGCATGGATTTGTGAGAATGCTGACGGTGGTGAAAATGTAGGTATTTATATTGTGACGGAGTGTCCAGTGTCTGATCTTTAAATTAAACTTGGTATCTAAATGCTTGATATTTGATTACCAAACTTACCATTTATTCGACAATTATAGTTACCTCACAACAGCCACACCTGAAACCTCATCACACATACAAAACTACTGATTTCTCTAAAGGCAACAGTGATCCCTTATAAACTTATCAATCCTGAAAGAAAGCATAAGTAGTTCATTTAAACAGGTGTGAGGTAAAATCAAAGGACATCACTCCAACAACATTATAAAAGTCTAAGTATTTTTAGTCAAAGGGAGCCGCGAGAGCCTCATGCAGTTAACATCTGCCTTAGGCAGCGCCCCGGCTAAATCCCTTATCAGAGAACTTGTAGCACTGGGTTGGCATGTATTCATTCCAGGTCTCGGGGGGGGGGTTCTGCACTTTGACCCCCTATCCGCTGCATTGATGAATCAATTCATGGCTAAACATCTCCACTGGTTACACCTTTCCATCTGCACTTCCGTGGCTAGTTCGAATGAATCGGGTCAAAACGCGACTACGCATCTACTGCGCATGCGCATGTCGCCAACCCAGTGTTTTTCTAGCCGCGCTGTGGTGGTGTGTGATAAAATCTTTTCCGTCTTAATTTGAGGGATTTCAACTTTATTTGGCATGGAGTCTTCATCTCAGTCAACAGGGAAAAAGGTAAGTACCTGCCCTAGCGCAGTCACAAAATTTAGTCCTGCTTAACTAATATTTTCATAAATTTTTCGTGTCCGAAATGATGGCTTGGGAGCGTCATACCGCTACCCATATTTAGGCTAGGATTCTGCCTTAATTAAGGCGAAAAGCATAGGTGAGGGTAGGATTTTTAGATTCAGCATGTTGAAAAACCCTAGCGTGAACTGTTAAACATGCTTGGAAAGTTTATATAAACCTGATTGTTATGAAATTATCGATAGTCCGAATGCTAACGTTAGCGCTAAAGTTAGGCTAACCTTTGCTACTTTTAGGTTTACCGAAGAGGATGATAGCCGCTTTCGGTACTTAAGGTAATTCTTTTTAGTGTTATGTGACATAACTATATTTTGGACATTTTGATCGAGTTTTTTGTGTAAAACCTCCGATTTATGTCCCATTATCAGTGGAAAAATGATGCGGGCTTCTGGAACATTCTAGAAGGTTCCATCGAAGCTCTTCGAAGCCTTCGACTCAGAAACGTTTCGTAACGAAAATTGCATATGATACACTGGCTCCCAGTCGAGTTACCAGATACCTCAAGACGAACTGATTCGAAATAGTAACTTTTTTTTATGTTGAATTGATTCGAAATAGTAGCTCTTTTATGTCGAATAGTGTAGTTTGGAAATGAGTTATGAATTCAAATAAAGATATGTCGTTCTATTAGCTGTAAGGTTGTTGCCATGCACCAATGAAGTCGTGAGTATCGAGTCTTGCCAGTGTTATTCTTCTGGGGCGATCGATGTCCTATATTGGATATACCTACTGTAGATCCCCTAGTCTAGGCTAAACCTACATGGTAGCCCACATTCTTGGTCTATGATACCCTCAACTCGAATGGCATGGATTTATCTGTTGCTGTGTCATAGAACTGACATAATCCCAGTACTATTCGGCCTTCTTGTTCGTGATCATAGATTGCCCTTCAGTTGTATCTCTCCCTCAGTGGGTAACCCCCCCCTTCCCCCTGTGCCTAGCACCCATTGGAGGCGAGCCTCGAACAGGGATGTCGACTGGGCATGAATCCAGTCATTAGAGATAGTAGAATGAATGTCACCTCATTCGAAAATATAAAAACTATATGCTTGTTTTTTCTCATGATATAATGGCTTATATAACATAGTTCCTTAAACATTTTAGGGATGTTTCATAGTATTAATTTCTTTTATAGGCTTTGCCAAATAAGTGCGCTAATGCTGCCTGTAAGAAGCGGATAGACTCCATCAAGACTCAGCATGAGTTTTGTCGGGGGTGTGCTCCCTGCAGTGTACAGGGTACGGACCATCCATACTGGAGTCTGGAAGGGTGTGACATATGTACTGAATGGCTGTCATGGGCTCGTATGGGCGATCACACTGTTTCTGGCTCTATGGCAAATATTAATATACAACATTTAAGAGCATGGGTAAGAGGATTCTCTAAAATCGGCCCAAAATGTCCTCTTGGCTATTTGCCAGACAAGGGTGTAAGAGATTTTCTCTTCCCCACGGCCAGAATTCAGTCGGTCAGGGGTTATGAAAACTCACCTGATGATGTCGTGGTGGATCCTAATGCATCCACTGTGGTGCCTCCCTTCATACCGGAGGATGAAGTCGATTTGGGAGAATCTGAAAATCTGGATGATGAGGGGGATCTATCTGATGCTGAGCCTCGACCCCCAATAGATCAACCGATTCCTGGCAGCATCCCTAGTAAATCGGCTCCTATGGATGTCGATGAGGATAATGTTTCAGTCCACACAACTGCCTCTACTAAGAGAAAGTTTGCGGCACAAGAAGCTAGGATGTCTGCAATGGAATCAAAGCTGGACAAGTTGATAGAACTACAACTTGCAAAATCTTTGGATACAGGGGCTCAGGGACAGACTCCAGAGCAAGCACAAGTGTCAGATCCACCCACTAAAATAGATGATTTCCCAGATTTGAGAGTGGTGGAGGACAAGCCAGAGCAGTATAATCCCTGGGTGGTGGCATCACGGCTAGCTAGAATGGTGGATGGCATCTTCTATGATAGTGATGTATGCACCCCTCTAGCTAGGTTAGAGTTTGCAAAACCTTTTGTCCACTTCAAAGGTAGTAAGTTTCGCTTTCGATGCCAAACACCTAAGACTCTGGATGTGGTACCAGAGGAAACCATGATTTTTACCCAGGATCAGGCAAAGGGCTTCCTTTCTAATATCTGCCAGGACCTGTGAGGAAGTGCTCTGGGCACCCAGGTTCTTGCTAGGAACCTTCCTGCCTGGAAAGTACCAGTTGGTGAGAAGTTCCCATCTATCACCAATAAACTGTTCAAAGCTTGGGAAAAGAACTGGGTAGAGTCAGCCGCCCATGGGATGAAGTTCTCTTTAAAGGAACTCCAGGACTTTGGAACAGTTCTGCCAGATCCCATGGACGATCTAACAAAACCATTAGCAGGCTTCACAGAGGTGATGAAGAAAGGCAAATTTCTAGCAAACCATGCCCGTTCATGCTTTTTTGCGGACGCTCCTTACCTTGCCCACACCCTGTGTGTTCAAGAGTTTGAGGCGAGGAACCTATTAATGTCCTGCATTTCAACCTTAACGTTAATGGAATCTCAGGCATACCGCTGTGACCAGCAAAGAGATTCAGTGCTTCCAAGGTTACAAATTTGGAACATGGGCCCAATCTTCATTCGCCTTCTGGAGGCTTGGGCGGCGTCCAAATTAAAACTCAGACGTCAAGCCCTGAAATTCGCTGACCAGAAGTCTATTCCAGTAAAGGAGCTCCTTTTTGCCTCCCTCATGTGTAGTGACCTCTTCCCTATGGACCTAATAACTAAGCTGAATAATATTGCTACCCACCGAGGTATCAAATTTGAGGAGTTACTAGGATATGACCCGGAAGCAGACTCAAGGGGGGCAAAACGCAGGAAGAAGCAACAATATAAGAAGGCTTTTAAAGTGGTAGCTCTTCCTGCACCAGACCCAGGACAAGGTCCCTCTTCCCAGAAACAATTCCCTATGCCGCACTCTCAGCCATCATTGAAGACCAGCAGTGCACTGCCATCTCAGCAATCCCAATTTAGGCAGTTCCAGGAGGCTCGAGGCGGTCATGGTAGAAGCAGATCCTTTCGAGGGAAGAAAGGTAACGGGAGGACGAGGTGGTGGTAGAGGTCAATTCAACCAATGAGACATTTCAGGTTAGGGGCAGACTGAAGAGGTTCCAGGAAGCCTGGAAAGTGTCCTCTTGGGCCTATCAATTGGTATCAAAAGGTCTGCGCTGGGATTGGAAGGGCCCCTTCCGCAAGAAATACTTTCATCAGCGCAGCACAAGAGTTGAACCTATTTGTGAACAAAATGCTAATAAAGGGCACAATAGAGAAATGCCACTTTATCAGGTTCCTGGGAAGGCTTTTCAGTGTTCCAAAGAGGGACTCTCAGGAAAGGAGAGTCATTCTGGACCTCTCTGTCCTCAACAAAGCAATAAACTGTCCCAAATTCAAAATGCTGACGATAGATCAGATAAGGCATACCTTGCCAAAGGACAGCTACACCTCTTCTATCGACTTGAAAGACGCATATTGGCACATTCCAATCCAACCTCATTTTCTCCAGTATCTAGGATTCCGTCTGGGTCGCAAGTCGTACAGATTCAAAGTGATGCCATTCAGCCTCAATGTAGCCCCCAGAGTGTTCACGAAATTGACCAAAGTGATCTTAGAACAACTAAGACTACAGGGGGTGAATGTCATGGCTTATCTGGACGACTGGCTGATCTGGATGGAATTGATAGAAGAGTGTCTAGAATGGTCACCTGAAGTCAGGGAATTCTTAATCACTAATATTAAGGGGAAATCTGCCAAACAGTATCAGTCAGTGTGGAACAAATTTGTCTCATTTGTGAGGGACCGTAAACCAACTACCATCGATAATAACTTCGTGGGGAGTTCTTTGTTTTTTTATTTGATGTAAAAAAGTTGGCTTCCTCCACTATTAAAAATCACAAGGCGGCCCTTGCGGTTCCTTTAAGGTATGGATTCGGAGTAGAGGTGCATTCAGAAGTGTTTGAAATGATGATGAAATCAATGGCTCTCCGAAGGCCGAGTGAACAACCATGTGAATTATCATGGGATCTAGATATAGTCTTAGCTGCTCTGAACAGACGGTCAGACAATAATATGAAATTCTTATTAGAAAAAACGTTGTTTTTAGTGGGCCTGGCGATGGTAGCCAGATCAGCGGAGATCCATGCGCTAAAAAGAGGAGATCAATTTTGTTCTTTCGGAAAGAGTAAAGTAACTTTTTCATTTGGAGATTTTTTAGCTAAAAATGAGAATCCGTTTCATAGACGGAAACCCGTAGTTATTCCTTCTTTGCCCTCTAATCCGAAGCTGTGTCCAGTGGCCACAGTGAAAAAGTACCTTGATCACACCAACCATGTCACGCAAGGGCCCCTCTTTTTGGTACCAAATGAAAGCACCCCACTTTGCCTAGAAAGCCTTAGAACCAGCATTTGTAAGATAATTGTAGATCTATGCCCAGGATCAGATCCAAAATCACATGACCTCTGTAAGTATGCAGCCTCACTTGCCTTTTTCGGTAACTTTAGTATGGAGGGCGTATCCAAGTACACGGGGTGGTCTGGGCATGGAGTGTTTGTCAAACACTGTTAAACAAATACGAGGTGTCCAGACTGGGCGCTTATCCCTTGGCAAAGTCGTGGGCAAGAGATAAGGACGCCCGGAAGGTAAATTGGCTGGCAAGAGGAACTCTTCCTTTAAAGTGAGTGAGCGTTTTAAAAACCGGTAGGTTATTTTTTCCTATTATAGTCTATTTCTTTTGCTCTTCGCCAATACACAGTCTCTTCAGAGACAGCTTAAAGGGAAAGGATTTTAGATTTTGGTTTGAACCCAAGGGAAGCGAAAAAGCTTTTTTGGTTAGGGATAGTGGCTAAAAGTCCATCCTCCCTGTCAAATGATGTTTGACGGTTTTATAAATATACAAAAAGCCTCTTTAAAATGTTCTCTGGTACACCTGCATGAGGCTCTCATGGCTCCTTTGACTAAAAACGGGGTTTGAACCCGAAGGGAGATGAAAACCCTATTTTTAGTCTGGGAGCCGCAAGAGCCTCAGACCCTCCCAGTTAGTATTAAGTATATTGGGTTATGCCCACCCCTTCATTTGCAGGGAGTATAACCTTTTAGGGAGGCGCGGCTATTCCTACATTGGGTTGGCGACATGCGCATGTGCAGTAGATGCGTAGTCATGTTTTGACCCGATTCATTCGAACTAGGCACGGAAGCGCAGATGGAAAGGTGTAACCAGTGTAGATGTTTAGCCATGAATTGATTCATCAATGTGGTGGATAGGGGGTCGAAGTGCAGACCCCCCGAGACCTGATATCCTATCACAATAGTGACAAGCTTCCGTTAACCGGAATGAATACGTGCCAACCCCATGCTATAAGTTCTCTGATAAGGGATTTAGCCGGGGCGCTGCCTAAGACAGATGTTAACTGCATGAGGCTCTCGCGGCTCCCAGACTAAAAATAGGGTTTTCATTCCCCTTCAGGTTCAAACCCTGTTTTTGTTCTCTTGTCCGACATCTCATCCAAATTTACACATAACATTATCATTATACTGTATTTGCTTTTCCATCCAGTTGGACAAAACTAAACGGCACAAACGGTCACATCCAGAAAAATGGATGCAGAATGCATGCAAGGAAAAATGGCTGAAGGGGTTACAACGTAAAGGGAAAACTAGTAAAGATATCCCTGATGCAAAGATGGGTCCTCCATGCCGATCTAAATTTTGTCAGAAAGCCAAAACCCATTACTGTCAATTCATAACTGAGGAGCAGCGACAGCACATCTTCCAAAGATTTTGGTCCATGACAAGTTGGGAAGCACGCGAAGTATACGTTGGAGCCTTAGTCTCAAAGGTAGGAAGTTATTTCAACTTAGTTTCCATACAGTCTCAAACATTAAGGGGAGCGTTTGAAAAAATCGTTTTTTATTAATAACTGGTTTTTTTGCATGAATCAGTTTGAAATTTTGGGCATTGGTTAGTTTATGCATAGCAAAAAGGTCAGTATTCATATTTTCCTTCTCCCCCCATTCGCTGGTAAACCCCCCCCAAATTCTTTAAAAAAAAAACTCAGCCATAACTATTGCAACCTAAGAGCTGAAATTTACGTGGTAGACAGGTATTATAGATTAGAATAAAGTAATAGAGCGTTTTTTTCAATTTTTTTACAAATATTTTTCAATTTTTGAAAAATCTTGGATCGATTTCGTGGAAAAATAAATCCCAAAAATATTTTTGGGACAAAATAAAAAAAACTCTAGTTTTGTAGACAATTTATTTAGCTTTCATTTGCTTTTTGTTTCATTGAGATAGGTGAATTGGTTACGTCTGAGTTTTTCCATTGAAGGTCGATAACTTTAGTTTTGAGATATCGGCCTCTAAAGTTTTATGATGACATTTTTTGCTTGTCTGTCCATTTATTTGCTTGTTGTCTCACGCTTCGAGGTTTTTATGACAAATTTGATATGTCATATCATATTGGTGTTATCTGTGATTATTATTTTATGTATATTGAATTGTATTTTATATATATTTAGACTCCTGGTCCCCCTCTTTCCTCTCTCTTGGATGCCTCCCTCTTCATGACGTCGTTTCTTCCTTTCTCTTGTGGAACGTAGATGTTGTTTCAATTTTCTTGGTCTCGGCATGGTTTTCTCTGGACAAAGAAGTATTGCAAAGCCAAGAGAAATACAAAAAACTGACTTGCAAAGCAATATAAGTGCGCTGAATGAAGTGTGTCAAAACATGGGCGAGGTTGGGCAGCTCGATGTTTTGCTTCGTCGAGAGCTGAGCTGTCACTGATTGCCCAAGAGGGTACACTCCTTCACCCAACAGAGCCTCTACGCACTTGCATAGGACATAGTTGCTATATACCGCATTTAGATATTCTTGATCGCTAAATTGAAATTACTACCGATACACTGAAGTTATCATTACATTATACGAAAAATGTCATTTTCTCCGTGATAGTAGGGTTACGGTTTTGGCTTATAACTCCAAAACTATTGCGAATTTTTTAATAAAACTTTCTGAGAACATAGTCAAGAGGTGTAAGAGTCCGTATGTGAAATATCAGGAAAAATTTGGATTCTTCAATTTTTTCATCAAACGCTCCCCTTAAATAATTCTGAAGTTTTCACAACTCACTGCACATTCCACTGCACAAAACATAATATGTACAGAATGAATTGAACATGATTTGTGTGTGGAAAACACTGACTAAAGTAAACTGAGTTAAACAGAATGTTGTTTTCTAGGAAGAAATAAAGCAGAAGAAAATTCCACAGGGATCAAGGCGTCAAACATCCTATGCCTACAATCTACAACTCCCAGATGGATCAACTCATCGAGTTTGCAAACCAATGTTTGCTTCCACCTTCGGCGTCCCTGAAAGAACTCTTATGAGGTGGATAAGGTCAGCATCTTCACCACACGACAGTCTGTCAGTAGCCAAAACACTGGCCAAACCTGGTCCCAAAAGTGGTACGTGTATGTCATCTGTTTCTGACAGTTTTCAAATTTCATTACTCATATAACTGAGGACAGTGTGTCAACTTTGTTTTATATCATAGTGCTATAATTCTCTTGTCTTTTCAGGAAAGTATGGACACGTGACTGATGCTGAGAATGAATTTCTCAGAGCCTGGTTGAAGTGCCTGCCTACTGTGGACTCGCATTATTGCAGGAGCACGCCAACGTACAAGGAGAAAAAATTTTTGTATCCTGGGACCACCATTGCGAACCTTCATCGGGAATACAAAATGGAAGCTCAGAAAGGTGGAGCAAGGGCTGTGGAAATTTCTTACTTCACAGATAAATTCAATGAGGAAAACTTATCTGTCCCCCGAAAAGATTGGTGTGACATATGTGAATCCTTCAAATTTGGCAATATCAGCAAGGATGAATACGACAGACACATAAAAGTTAAGGATGAAGCTCGAAGAGAGAAAACACTTGATAAAGATTCTGCCAGTGCCAGTAAGTCTGTTTGGACTATGGATCTGCAGGCTGTTCTGTTGTGTCCTAAAACTATGGCATCTACTATGAACTACAAAACAAAGCTCCAGGTACATAACTTCACACTGTATGATCTGAAATCCAAGAAAGGTTACTGCTACATCTGGAATGAAACTGAAGGTGACTTGAAAAGTGAAATTTTTTCACATCTGCAGTACCATCACTTTGAAACTATAATTTCAGAGAGCCCTAATTTACAAGAGCTTGTGATCTGGAGTGATGGATGTAGCTACCAGAACAGAAATGTGAAAGTTGCCAATGCCTATTCTGCTCTTGCCAGAAAACATGGCATCAGCATCGTGCAGAAGTACCTTGTTGCAGGCCATACGCAAATGGAGTGCGACTCCATGCATAGCACTATTGAAAGAAAACTAGTGAATGATGTCTTCACAGAACGAGATTATGCAGTACTTATTCAGTGTGCGAGGATCAAACCATCCCCATACATAGTCAGACAGATGAAGCACCAAGACTTCATGAAGATGGAGAATTTATTCTTCACCAGCATCAGACCTGGTAAAAAGTCAGGAGATCCAGTGGTTCACGATCTGCAAGGTTTAATGTACCAAAGTGATGGAACAGTAAAGTTCAGGGTGTCCTTCAACATCCACTCAACTTGGGAGACTCTGCCACACCGGATTCAAAACGTAGAAGTTAAATGGATTCCATTGTTTTCATCAAGACTGCCTATAACTATGCGTAAATTCAGCGACCTACAGTCCATGAAGACAGTTATGCCAGCTGACTGCTATGATTTTTTTGATACCTTGCCTCACGATAATGAATAGTGACAAGATCTAGGTACTGTAAGTCATAATTGTGAACAAAGACAAGGAAACAAGGTTTTGAGAAGCGTTTGATTAATTTCCCCCTTTCATTTGTTTAAGTTTATTTTCAAAAATTGAGGTTACTATACAGATGAATCGTAATTGTGAAAAGATGCAGGGAAACAGTGTTTTGAGAATCATAATTAATTTTCCCTTTGTTTTCCTTTATTTTTCAGAAGGTCTTATACTTATTTACTTTTTGTTACTAATATATTGGTGCTATATTTTGCACTTTTCACTGATTTTCATCGTCAGAATGTCTGAACTACTTTTTCAGAATGTGTACCTATTTTTTTCCTTGTTTTGAACTAACTGGTACTTTAGCATTTTCCAGTAAAATTGCATAAGTCAATTTAATTTGTTTTATTTTAAAGAATAACACTTTACGCATAAGAAAAGCATATAAATGTTTTTGTCCATCTATCAAGAAGTTATAAAATGATAAGCATTTCACCGATACCAAAATCAAGAAAAAGAGTTTTTTTCAATTTCCCAAAAAGTTGAAAAAATGACTTAGGCAATTATTTTAATAAGGTGACGAAATGGAAGTACAGTAGCAGTAAGACATTCTATTTAAATTATGCTTGTAACTTTGAAGCAACATTGTGCACTTGCGGTGTAGTATGCGTGTGTCTTTGAAGTAACATCTTGCTCCTAGAGTGCAGTATTCTTGTGTGAAATGGGGAACATATGCATCTCTATATGATGGTGTGTTACATAAGATGTTAGGCATATTATTTCTCTAGATTAGCACTGTGAATTTTCCCCCCCACAGATATCGAATATGAATCCTTCATCTTTTTATGGTCATGGTTATGAGGCAGGTATACCAGATGAATCTGAAGATGAAAATTTGGAGAGTGAAAATGATGATGATGAATATGAACCTGAAAAAGATTCGGAAATCCAGATTTCAGAGGATGAAACAGAAGATGATGAAGGAACTGAAGAGGAGGACTATCCAAGCACCTGTACTAAAGGAAAGAAAATAAGCAGAAAACCTGTTTGGAAGACAAAAAAATCTGAACATGTAGATTCTTTAGAGAAAGATTTTATAGGCCAAGTTTATGCTGGTGATGGTAGTGTGAGGAGTCCTATAGAATATTTTGAAGAATTACTTGACAGTTCCATGAAAAAATTGTTAGTTGAAGAGTCAAACAAATATGCAATACAAAATGATCCTAACAAACCACTGAATTTGACAATGGATGAGCTTGAAAAGTTTATTGGTATGTTATACATAATGAGCATAGTAAAAATTCCAAGAGCTAGGCTGTACTGGAGTTCATACTTGAGGTTCCCCAAAATAGCAGATGTTATGTCACTTCAAAGATTTGAGACTATAAAAAAAAATCTCCACTGTAATGATAACCAAAGTCGTCCAGATGGTTGTCAAGACAAATTATACAAAATATGACCCATACTTGACATGATCACCTCAAAAGTTTCAAGTACTTCTCCTGCTGAAAAACTTTGCATTGATGAACAAATGGTTCCTTTCAAAGGAACCTCAAGTATGAAAACCTATAATCCAAAGAAACCAAAGAAGTGGGGTTATAAGATATTTGTTCTGTCAGGTACTAATGGGTTAGTTTATAACTTCAAGATTTATGCTGGAAACATAAGCCCTGTTCCAGGTCAACCAGATCTGAAAGCTTCTGGCAACATTGTTCTTGATCTACTTCAGCCAATACCAAAGGGAATGTGGCATAAAGTATACTTTGGTCATTGGTTCAACAGCCCCCTTCTGCAAACTACTTTATGGAAACAGGGGTTTGGTTCACTTGGGACAGTGAGACTGAATCGTGTTTCTGGTTGTAACATGCCTTCTGATACACAAATGAAACATTTGGGATGTGGTACAAGTGTAATTCAAGTAACGCAAATGGATGATGTAGAGCTAAGAGTAGTAAAATGGTATGATAATCAAGGGGTCACACTTCTCAGTAATTTTGCTGCTGTAGAGCCCCAAAGAACTGTCCAAAGGTGGAACTCTAAGGAGAAGAAATACGTAGACATAGCCTGTCCCTCAATCATCATGATGTATAATAAATTCATGGGTGGGGTGGATCTCCTTGATTCCCTGTTAGCCCTGTACAGAATTGGTCTGAGGTCCAAAAAATGGTACCACAAATTTCTCTGGCATTTTTTGGATGTGATGCTAATACAAGCATGGCTTCTTTACATCAGAGACTTTGATCTGAGTGGTGCTCCAAAAAAAGATAAACTTCCTCTTCTGAAGTTCAAGCTGGAAGTATCAGATTGCTTACTACTGAAAGGAAAGGTTCGTGGACCTAAAAGGGGAAGGCCATCAGTGAATGTAGATGACCTGTACAGAGCCAAAGCTAAAAAGGGCCCCACAGTAAAAATACCAGCCAAACCAATAAGAACTGACATGATTGGCCATTTTCCCGAATTTGTAGAGAAAAAGGGGAGATGCAAGTACCCAGGATGCACAGGAACATGCAAGGTTTTCTGCTGCAAATGTAGAGTAAATTTATGTTTCACTCCCAAATCAAACTGCTTCCAAAAATTTCACATGTAATGCTTTTTATACTGCATAAAACATTACTACTGCATGAAACGTTATTTTCAGAATAAATGTTATTTTGAAAAGTTACCTATTCTCTGCCATAGTCCTTTCAAGAGAAATTAATTTTTAGTTGGTATTTCAAAATAAATTACTTTTTAGTAGCTGTTTTCAAAAGAAATTAAATTTTAGCTGCTGTTATCAGAGGAAACCATTTGTAAAAATTTATACTTTGTCTACTTTCATAAAAGCATTTTATTTTATCTTGAAGGAACTGTTTGCATCTATAAGAGTATATTCTGTACTGAAGAGATATTTAGGGATAGAAGTGTGCCCACATTTTGTTTTCAAGATAAAGAGTTAATATAATTTAAAAGGAATTTTATACCAAAGAATTGCTAGTTCATTTTATGTAGCAGTAAATAAGTCATAAATGAAGATGAATGTACATAATAAATTGCTATTATTTTTATACAATTTGTGCAATGTTACCCCAGGGCAATGTAGTGATATTTTATAACAGAAAACTAATAAATTAAAAAAAGTTACATGAGGGTTATTTCCATCAAACATCCAAAACATATTGCCTATGAAATCATTTTTCTGCTTAAGGAAATAACAAGGCTTGGAGGTTATTCTGTAGAAAAAAATTATTTCAAAAACATGCAGCCACTGACATTGTATTTTATGAAGGGTGATATAAAATAATTTATAAAAGCATTTTTATAATCAGATTCTTAATACCAGTTCTGCAAGTTAGGTTTGACTTTGCATGGCAGTTGCAAGATGAGTGGACATGGTTTTTTAGGGTATCGGAGGCATTATCAGGGTTTTTGGTACATCAATGTAAAATGAACTTAATCTGTTTGCTGTAGAGGAATGTGATAGGAATAACACTATAACAAGCGCCAAAGTTAAATGCTTTGTATACATTTGACTTCCTTGATATTCTCTTAAATTTGTGTTGCTGTTGTGTACTGTACTTTGCTTATCTTTTTGTGTTGTTTTTCATTTTTGTGTATATTTTTTAATTGTGCCCTAAGATTCCTCGTAAACACCGTGCTCCTTCCAAGGCTACTGGCAAAGAGCCTAAGCGCCAGAAGAAGGCCACAACGCTCCAGGAGAAGGTAGCACAACAGGATTCTGAAGTAGGTATTCCCTTTATAAACTGCTTTTTATATGGTTTGAAATATTCATTTTAGGAACGCTAGGAAACTACAGTATTTAGAATGAATCTTATCTACTTTTAAGGGGCTTGCCAGCCGCCGAATTTCAAGGAATCATAAAATTTTAGTTAACAGTTTTGGACTGGTTCATATCTAAATGTGTCACGAAGTATAATTGCTAAAAAAAAATTTTTTTTCGTTGGTGGGTTTTATACATATTTCTGGACCACATTTACCGGCTTGTGAGCAGCATTGAGCGACAAATTGTAGCACAATGTCTGTAAGGCTTTGTATTCTTATGTGGAAGTGAGAAATATACTTTAGATTCCTACTAAAATACACGCTTTCTGTGATAAGAACTGACTCATTCTCAAAAGAAAAAAAATCATATCAGAGTAAATATGTATCTATGTATCTCGATATCGCCCTATGAGCAACATTGAGCCACAAATTCTTGCACAATGTCTGTATGACTTTCTAATTCCAGATAGTAGGAAGTGAGAAATATACTTTAGTTTCCTACTAAAAATACCCATTTTCTACAAAAAGAACTGGCCCATTCTCTCAAAAAATATAAAATCAGAATAAATATGTATCTGTGTATCTCGATATTTTGAACTTTTCATAGTTGTATCACAGATGTACCATGCCAACTAGTTTACATATAATAGTTTTTATTTCTTGACATTTTTACTGTGTATTTTCAGAAATATAAAATTACAGTATGTAATTGTAGGTAACACTTCCTAACAAGGCGTCACTTTTACCCATAACCCATCTCGACGTATGAGTGTGAGTTTTCGGCCCTGCTGACATACTTTGTGCATTGTGACTACCTATTGCATTGACATTTGCTTTTCCTGACCCCACAGTGCATTCACGTATTTCCAGTGGCAAGGAAAAAGAGGAAGAGCACCCTTATAAAGGAAAGATTTCAAAGAATGCGTGCCCTAAGGGGGTTACGAAAAGAGAGACCGGAACAAATGGGAAACATCTCTGTTGGAGAAATGCCTGGTGCCTCCGGAACATCAACAATCCAAGAAGTTCCAGATCTGGGTAAGCATGATTTTCCTTCAGTCATTTGTTTTCCTATATATTCTGCATGATTATTATTTTTCATAATAATTTTTATAAGTTATGAAAAAACTTTGAACTGATAGCATATACTTTTTTCAGGCGA
Organism: Macrobrachium rosenbergii; assembly: GCF_040412425.1. Classification (NCBI taxonomy): domain Eukaryota; kingdom Metazoa; phylum Arthropoda; class Malacostraca; order Decapoda; family Palaemonidae; genus Macrobrachium; species Macrobrachium rosenbergii. The sequence continues at coordinate 24,340,795 of NC_089753.1, read as the reverse complement.
TCAAGAACTGCTGAAGGAGTATGGAAAAAGTAAAACAACAACTTTACAACTCAGAGAAGATTTGTTGAGCAAGATTATTCCCGACTTTACTGATGAGGAGCCAACCCTTCCTGGTTATTCATCAGCCGTCTTGAGCCTCGATCGAATCAAGAATCTCTTCGATTATGCAGCACCTATATGTGATGTTAGGAAATGCCAGAGGAAACTTTCTTTACAAGTGACAGAGGTAGGAGGTGATGTAGGCTTTGATGTTATGTGCAAACATTGCAACAAAGTAACATATTCAGATCATCCTAAACAACTGGAGCCCTTTATAACCAAAACAAACTGTTGCCAAGTTTTTAGTTCAATTGAACAGGGTTCTGGTTATACCGGGTATGTCAGCAATGTCACGCATTCAGGCATAAACCCATTGACGAAACATAGGTACTACTGCATAGTGGATTACATTCATCAAAAGGTTGACCAACATATGAAGGATATGTCTGCTTATACAGGTGAATGTGTAAGAGATTACTATGCTTCAATGGGCGTCTCTCCTGACAGTGAAGGGGTTTTAGATGTAGATGTGTCTTATGACGGAATGTGGATGAGGAGGGGACAAAATTCTCATGTACATATAGGAATTGTAATGGAGTGTGAGACAGGTTTTGTTTTGGACTTTGAAACCCTTAGCAATTATTGTGTTTCTTGCCAAAGGGCTGAAGAAGACCTGTCGAAACACTTGATTACAGAGGAGGAATTCACACAGAAAATTATTGAACATGCTCATAAGTGTGACAAAAATTTCAGTGGGACTTCAGAGGCAATGGAAAAGGAGGCTGCTCAGAGGCTGTGGGCACGGTCAGTCAAAAACAACAAAATGCGCTATGTAACCTTCGTGGGGGATGGGGATTCATCTGCATTTGAAGGAATCAAATCAATGAATAATGGCAATGGTCCTTACAACATTCCTGTTACCAAACAGGAATGTATCGATCATTTATCCAAACGTTTGGTTAGGCGGCTAAAAAATCTAAAAAAAGAATTGAGTATAGACGTTTGGAAAAGTGAGAAAAGGCCTCAAAGAAGTTTGTTGGCAGGGAAGGGCGAGTTGACAGACGCCATAATACTTACGTTGCAAAATTATTATGCCGCTGCAATTAGGAGAAATATAGGAAAAAGTGTTTGCAGTGTGAAACATGACATAATTGCTACATTTTTCCATTGCAGGAGCACAGATAAAAACCCAGCACATCAACTTTGCCCTAAAGGAAAAGACAGCTGGTGTTTTTATAATAAAGCATTAGCGAAAAATGAAAAGCCACCATTACATTCTGATATGCTGGTCCATTTCTGTCTAGATTCGCCCCAGGAAATTAGTGCAGTATATAAAGTTTATACCGACCTGTCAAAAGAAGAACTTTTAGGCAAATGCCTCACAGGTCGGATACAAAACCCCAATGAAAGTTTGCATTCAAAAATTGGGTCAGTGTTGGATAAGAATAAGGTTTATGGTATAAAGACAAGTAATTTATCAGTAAAAATTGTAACTATGAATCATAATTTTGGATACAGTTTAGGTTCAGTATTGAGCAAACTGGGGTTTGGAGATGTGCCTGGGCAGAATAATTTGCTACAAAGAGAAAAAGACAGAAAGCGTCATTCCAAACAGAAGGAGAAGAAAACAAAAAAAAGTTTGCGTTAGTGAAGAAAATTACAGTACAGGCACTTTCTGATATTTTGTTTGCAGTAAAGGTGACTTTTCATATTTGGTTATATATATATATATATATATATATATATATATATATATTATATATATATATATATATATATATATATATATATATATATATATATATATACATACAGTAAATCCCCTGTATTTGTGGGGGATGCGGACCGCACCCCGCTGCGAATATCTTAAATCCGCGAATACTTAAAACCCCCTTCAAAACACTTAGAACTGCCCATTTGATAGTTCAAAAAAAAAAAAAATGCTTTTATCTGAGTATTTTAATAATTTTATCACAAAATGTGCATTTAGTCATGAAAATATGAAAATACAGTAATTAGTGAATATTTCTCAGTGAAAAATACCACAAATGGGCAAATTTTCCGCGAATAGTGTGTATATACGTTCCACAGAGAAATCCGCAAATAGGTCAGTCCACGAATAGTGAGACTGCGAATACAGGGGGGTTGACTGTATATGTGTGTGTGTATGTATAAATTAGCTCATTATATGTTTTTGTTTTGATTGATATCATTTATAATTGTGTAATGAAATTTCTGTATGCTTTAATATATATAGATATATAGTATATGCAGTATAAATTTTCAGCCGTTTATATGTCACTGAGTTGTATCATTTATACTTAAATAATAAAATTCCTGTATGTATGTATAATGTATATATATATAATATATATTATTGTGAGCTATGTACAGTATATATAATTATTTTGAATTCTAGAATTTATTCTTTTTTATCAATAAAATTTCATTCATTTCCTGTCTTATTGTACCCTTGATATCATTATTGGCATATTTATTTGGATACTTTGCATGAAAAAATAAACGTGAATTTTAGGTAACATATAAATCAAGAGAGCACATTTCTGTTCATTTAATTATATTGTAAATTTCAGGACATATATTTTATATATGGCAAAATATTTTTAGTGTAAAAATCAGCTTTCTAACTGTCATAGTTTCATAGTTATTATAAAATAAGCAATGATTGTTTTTGCCATTTTCTCAAAACTTACTTTTTTTCAAAAATAAATTACTATTCAGTATCTCCAAGAAGACTGAACCAAAATCATTGAAACTTTTACAGTGTGTAGTATAACTATATATCTGTAATTACAAGAGGGGAAAATTATTTTCGAGTGCAACATTTTTTTTTTCATACAATTTTTGAAAAATCTTAAATTTTTTTCAACAGCAAAATTTATGAACTTAGAGGTCGAATTTCTTTATTTCCCGGCTTGTGTATTTTCAGTATTAGTTGTATAATAATAAGTGGTAAAAATTTGGAGCAAATCCCTTCAATCATAAGGGAGCTAGTGTCACCTAATTTATAATGGGGCCTTATGCCGCAGGTGCACCCCTTAAATTTGAGTTGCCATTACTGTACTTTGCATCTTTATATCCCATTTTTAATCTTTGTGCATATTTTTTAATCGTGCCTTAAGATGCCTCCTAAACGCCCTGCTCATTTTAAGGCTTCTGGCAAAGAAGCTAAGCACCAGGGTTCTGAAGTAGGTTTTCCCATTGTAAACTGCTTTTCATATGGTTTGAAATAACTATTCATTTTTTAAATGAATCTTACCTCTCCATTATGATAGCTGTATTTCCTGCGTCTGGCAGGAGGACAATAGAGCATGAAAAAAGAAGAAAAAATAACAGGATCATTTAGTTTGAACTGTCTATTCTCCCAACCCTTTTGCGTGGTTTGAGCACCTATAGTTTTCCATTAAGTTTTTTCTCTATTGTTAGCCTGCGAGCTTGTGTTTTATATTTGTCATTATATAGGATATCTTCTAAAGAGGAGAAAGACGAGTCGTTTCCAGTTTGTGAGGTAAGAGGATACATACCCGGCTTTATGACAGCCACAAACAACGTGTTAAATGTAGGAACAACGACTGCTAGATCAGCGTATTGGTTGGTCAGATGAAATAACGAATATTTATTTAAAGTATAAGCAGATATGAGAAACAGATGAGAGTAGGAAAAGACTGAAAAATATTCTTCTAATAATAACTCTAGGATAGGAAGCAAGGTTAGGAGTAAGTTTCTCATTTTTCACAACCTTTCAAATACCATCTCTTGCCACTCTCCCTGTTTTACTAGTAATGTTTCTCCTTCAAAATTTTTTCCTCACAAAGCACCCAGTATTCTTCAGGATGTGAGGTTTGGCAAGTAGAACCAATGTAGCTATAAATACAGCCTTGGGCTATTTAACACTCTATCAGCCCAGTCGTTTGTCCTTTTTGGGTTTCCCCCTTGTGGCAGAGGAAGTGCCAATGCCCTCGCTCCCAGTTAGCCATATCCTGGCCATGCCCTGTGATGCTCCTTCTACTGTTGGAGGTACAGGGAAGCAGGGTATGTCCGGAGGTGGAAGTGTTTTGTGCCTGTTGTCTTCTTCCTCCTGCCAACATGGCGCATGTCACGTACAAATTGGCACTCGGTCACCGAAAGATAAGCACACCAATATCAAGCGAATTTCAGTAAAATTACTTTAGTAACATTCTTGTTGTAGAAAATGGTAATGTTCAAAGGATTAAAATAAACAGTCCGATGAAATATTGAGTAAAGTAATGCCAAAGACAATTAAATTATAAATAAGGAAATTTAGTGTCAGTTTCTATAATGTAATAACAGTATCATTAGTGTCAGTTTCTATAATGTAATAACAGTATCAAAAAGAAAGCTATAAAGTAAAACTGTTTCAAGTTATACTTTATAACTACACCTAACATGAACAGTGTGTAAGGGACCGCATTGGCGGTCTTACGGGCACACGTGTGTGTCAATCATCCAACGGACAAAAGACAGCATCCCGCTTTCTCTCCCTCCCGTGTGTCAGCTGGAGGGGACCGCTCGAAGGAACGCAACTTCTACTATACAATATTTCTGTCTGTTTCTCTCTAACCATTGTTGTCTCGATTCATGTACAATCACCACTACTTGCATTGCCATGCAAGCATTCCAATCATGTACTCATAATGTTCCACCGAATCTTCTGTATCAAACTGTATGTATGTTTCTGTTTGTGAAGACGCCAAACGTCTCGCCATTTCACATATATTATGCTACTGCATTGTATTCATTAATCTGTCTCGAATTTCATGCAAATGTCCATATGTGGAATTTCCTGGCCTTTCCATTGATATATGTTTTATCATTGTACGTTTCTCATGTCTCTCACAATCGCCATCTGTTTGTCTGTGGACAAGCACAGATGTCCAAAACATAATCTCTGTTTTGTCTTGTGTGTGTGTAGAAACTACTTTGCAGCTCGCACCAACCAATAACAACTTCGAAGATTTTGTACATGGATTCAGTAAGGAACCACCAATAAACTAGACAGCAACCAGCCAGTATGTCATTCAACTTCATCCTTACAAGTGTAGTGTGCCCACAACTGTTTGGAGGGAGCGCTCAGGAACAGGAACCAAGTAGGAGGTAGATATGCCAGGTAAGGTTAAGTGCACTCACTCAATATTCAATTTTGTACCCCGGGGGCTTTGCTGGAGGCCATGTACGCCTAGCGATCCCTGTCCGGGGTCTTCCTGTAGTTTTCCCTTGCAAGATGATTTGGTGTTCACTTGCAGGCATTCACCTGGAAGCAGGTGCTCGTTTGGAAGCAGGGACTCGCCTTGCATTGGAAGCTCTCTTGCCAGTAGGCCCTCGCCTGCCATCAGACATGTGCTTGACAGCAGGCACTCGCCAGACGCCGAATGTTTCCCTACTGTTAGACTTTCGCCTGACACCAGGCACCCGCATTCTTCTCAGTCTCCCAGGCGGTCTGGCAATGGCCGTTCGTCTCCACGTTTTTTGTCGGACGTAAGGGATTTTCAGTTTTGCCTCCTGCTATCTCGATGTCAGTGCAGGATGGTGTGAGTAGTCAGGTAGGCTTTGTTTCCTGTGCAGATGATTTCTCTGGTGCCAGGTGCCATGGCACAAAGTGGAGCCAACCATTCCTCTGGTATGAAAAATGTTTTTTTCTTACATTTAATACCTTTTTAGAGGAGTTGAAACTCCTTTCATCTCAGGGAGCAGGTGGTTCTGCTGCCGCTACCCCTGCTCGGCAGGATATCTCTCTATGAGCCTGCGGCTTACGAATTTGACTCTGATGCTGATGAAAAGCAGGTACTGTAATATCATCATCTGTTTAGAGACTGATTAAGGTTTGTGCCAGCAAATTTCCTGATTTCTCTGAGGAACCAATAGTTCAGGCTTCGAGGTCCCTTAGGATTGCTAGGTTGGAACCTGAGGCTTATCCTTTTCTGTCTCCGAAATGGATTAAGTTGGCGCTGAACAGATTTGACTCAGTGGCTAAATTACTCCATTAAAAAGTTTCTTCTAAAAGTTCTTCCCTTTTTCTTCCTCTCTTTATGAGAAAGAGGAGAGCAATGTCTTATGATACTAAGCAGTTACCCATTATCAGAAATGGCTATAGTAGCAATAGACGACAAATAGCAAGTGAGATTGTTTCCACTCTTCTGCAAATTATTTGGCTGCTTAGATAAAGCAGTTCCAGACTCCCCTGAGGAGTCTGTGCATGCCTTTACTGAGCCGGTTGTCAAAAGCGTAGAGACAATTGTGTTCTTTTTGGCTTCATCTGTCTCTTCGACAAAGAAGGTTGATGTTATCTCTTATCGGGTACTCGCAACGCCTATTTACTTTCTATTATCCCATTTCAGTCCTGCCACACTGCTGCCAAACACCGCTTCAAAGTGGTAATATTCCCTCCCACCACAGTAAACCTGCAATGAGATAAAGCTTCTGTTAGTATCCATGGAAAGAGCAATGATTGATATAAAAAACTTCAATATTCAATAAAATATTTATTTAAATTTACATTACAAGTTCCATAATTCACACATACAGTCCAGAACAACTAATGGATGACCACCACAAAACGTAGTTTTGTAAGATTATTTTTTATGTTTGATAACAAAGTTTAGTAATTTCTATTTGTTTTTTATTTGCCTTTGGTACAGTATTATGGATACTTTAACCCTTAATGGACGGCATCATCACGTGAGTGTCTATAGCAGGTCTTGAGAGATGGACTGGCTAACTCATGCGAGTATTAATATTACGCGCCATATGATTTGGATGAATCTAGCAGGAAAGATGTTCATAGCACTTCAATGGTCGACAAAGGACTTACGGCAACTACGTAGCTCAGCACAGGACAGAGGGGGGATTAATGTGCCTTGAGACTTGATGGGGAAATGAACTGCTCCTCTCTATTACATGACGTCTTTTTATTTACTTACTCGTAAATATGCCCAGGGATTGCTGTTAGTTTTAGTTTTTATCTTTTATGATAGTAAGTCAGCTATAATTGTAATTTTGCAGAGAAATATTAGAAAAGACATGTATGCCTCACAAGAAGTTACTGCAGCTCCCCATCTCAGTAAATCCAGTAAAAATTGTACAACAAATATACTTAGATTTGTTACTGATTTTAGTTCTTAGCTGTTATGATGTGTGAGCTGTAATTATAATTTTACACAATAAAATAAATTATTAGAAAAAATGTATTACTTGGTAATATTAGCATATTTTTACAAGTGTCTTGTAAAAGAAGCGCCACACAGGGTTGTAAATAGTTAATTTCAATTTCCCTTGGAAGTTACAGAAAATTTTTTAGAATTTTGTCCTCACACCATGTGCATTTGTATATCTTCTTCCTTCCGTTGATGTTTTTTTTCTTATATTTGCCAACTTAAAAGTTTGCCCGGTCCAGGGGTGTGTTTAATATACTTTGGCCTGTCCCTTAAAATAAAAAAAATGAATGCTGCCCTGTGACCCCATAAAATATTTTGTGCCTTTTCTGACCAGGGTTAAACCAACTTTCAAAGGTGCACTTTGATTATCAGAATTTAAGTAAGCACAGCCCTGTCCATACAGCTAAGAATACATGGGATTCTAGAACGGCACACTATTTACCTTGGTAGGGTAGATGCTTGTAGACAATTGCACTCCACAGAGACTGTAGGTATTGCTAAAGGGTCTTTGCAATGCTATGTCGGCCAATGGTTGCACCCACATTTTAGCCTTTTACGTCTTCATTCCCGCTTCCTTTCCTCAGTCTTGCTGTCCAACTATTACTTCTTTGTGCAAATGTGGGGTTTTCTCCCAGGTCCAGATTTATACCCTTGTGCACACCTTAGGGGTTAGTGCCGTCAGTGCACCTCGCACCGTGAGCTGTAGGCGTTGCTTAAGGTTCTTAGCTGTGTTCCTTCGTCCCCTAGCTGCAACCTCTTTCATTCCCTTTACTGTACTTCCATGCATGTTCTCTTCCATCTTGCTGTCCACACTCTCCCAACAATTGTTTCATACTGCAACTGCAAGGTTTCCCTCCTTTTACACCTTTCTCGTCAGTTTCCCTTCGAGCGCTGAATGACCTCATAGATCCTATCAGCGCTTGGTCTTAATTCTATATTCCTTATCCTTGTACAGGGTACCTCATTTCCTTTAACTTTTGGATACCTTTACTTCACTGTATGCCCAAAAGTGGACCCCGTGTTTGTCTAAATTTCATAAAACCATGTAAGGACTAGAGATTGAGTGACAAGTTGGCTGGGTGTTAACTGGTTTATTGGTGGTTCCTTACTGAGATGAATGTACATGCTGTTGTTTCAGATTTAGCTGGCCTTGTGCCAGCACGGGCTCTTGCTCCTAGAACAGAACGTAACTCTATGTTGATGATGAGTCTGTGAGATGGGTAGGTTAGATGAAAACTTTATTGATGATGCATGAAAGTGATTCTGTTGTTGTTTTAGATTTAGCTGCCCTTGTGCCAGCACGGGCTCTTGCTTCTAGAGCAGCCCGTAATAAGTGATTTTGTTGTTGTTTTTAGATTTAGCTGGCCTTGTGCCAGCACGGGCTCTTGCTTCTAGAGCAGCCCGTAACTCTATGTTGATGATGAGTCTGAGATGGGAGGTTAAGAAAACTTTATTAACAAAGTGATTTTGGTGGGGGCGAGTGATTTTGTTGTTGTTTTAGATTTAGCTGGCCTTGTGCCAGCACGGGCTCTTGCTTCTAGAGCAGCCCGTAACGAGTGATTTTGGGGGTTGAATGTTATTGACGTGTGCGGACCGCAACGTAGCATCTACATACAGACAGCAAAACCGAGATAAAAGATTCAGACATCTGTGTTTGTCGGCAGACAAACAGATGGCGATATTGAGACACATAATAAACGTACGGTGTTAAAACATACATCAATGGAAAGTCCAGGAAATTCTACATATGGCCAATTGCATGAGATTCGAGACAGATTAATGAATACAATGCAGTAGCATAATATATGTGAAATGGCGAGTCGTTTGGCGTCTTCACAAACAGAAACATACACACAGTTTGATACAGAAGATTCGTTGGAACATTATGAGTACATGATTAGAATGCTTGCATGGCAATGCAAGTAGTGGTGATTGTACATACATCAAGATAACAATGGTTAGGGAGAAACAGATGGAAATATTGTATGGTTGAAATCGCGTCCCTTTAGAGAAAGAAAATTAGATGTTCTTGTTGCCTAGTCCACTCCGATGGATGACGATTGACGAACGCACGAACACACACGTGTTTGGAAGAGACGGTGTCGGGCTCTTACAACCATATCAAGTCTCAATGAAAAACTAACGACTTCTTATTTTCTGAGTGTGTGATAGCATGGGTTTGACAATGATACACCATATGACTCAGTGCACTTCCGTGCAAGGGACACATAAATTTGCCTATACTCCAGAACGCCTGTATGATCGCACCATTTAAAACAGTTAATAAAGAGAATCCGATACTCACAACAAAAGTGTGGTCTCTTCACTTTATTCTGGGGTTTCTCTCTAATTTTAATGTCTTAACATATATACCGCTAAATGATAGCAAACATGCATAGTAAATGTCTTTCCCTTGTCGTATTTCATTATGGGAAATTGGGGGTAGTACTGTAAAGTTGATACGCTAAGTTCACTTAACACCCGGCCCCTCAAAAAAATCAATAAGAAAAAAACATTCCCCTACCTACGCCACTGAACATTTGTCTTATTTTGTGGGCAATTTTTTCCTGTTTACGCCAGGTGTATTGTTGATGTCTTAACCTTCTCCCGACATCTGTTTTTCACACAAAGTACATCAATGTCTTTTTTCGTTTGTTCTGTGATACTTTATTAGAAGTTTGCGTGATGCTAGCGTCGTGTTTTTGTTAATTTCAGAGATAAGGTACTCATTTTTTTTTTAATTTGTCCGCACAGTTTGTTCCCTCTGACCCCGAAACATAATCGTCATTTATGGATTCTATTTTTATTTTCCATTTTTACTTGAGTGTTACAATAGGTTCAGTTATCGTGATACAAGACTGCAACCTCATCAGATACTAGTCAACGGTCATTGACATGCGATACAGTCCTTCACAATTCTTAGCATGGCTCTGAAAACGAGGGTGTTTCCTTTACGTGCTAAGATTTGCTTTGTCTTATTGAACGCCATTCTTGCTGTTTCATCGCAGCAAGCGTGGTGGCAGTAGTATCTTCACATTCCTCTCCTTTCTCAGCTTTCTTTGTTCTTCATAAAAGGTCAGTGGCCTTGCCTCCGAAAATCAATTTGTTTTCTCATTATTGCCGTTGTCATCATATTTTTATTTTTATTTATATATTAGTAATAATGATGTGAAAAGCAACCCAAGTATAACAGGAATCAAACTGCATGTTATTCAGATGTATGCATATATTTTTTGAAGTTGCGGAAAGAAATGCAATTGCGAGCTTGTCCTTGCTACAACTGCTGCCGCGGGCAGATCAACGTTGCCGGAAAAAAAAATTCACCTGAGAGACTAATCATTAATGGCGAGCTCTTGACGGTCAAGCGGACCAATGAAAACGCGAGAAGGAACCATCAACAAAGGCCTCCGACCAATCACAACGCGGCATTTCTACCAAGCCAACTCTGTCGTCTACACGGGACGCCATTTTGAATGTTTGGTTTCCAAGTGGAAAGTGGAGTGAGGTGCGCGGGAAAGCTCGCGTCTCTTATTTGACTCGATCGTGACGTTTGGATTCGCCTTAGGAAGTGACCCTTTGCATTATGAGTGACTCGTTAGACCCCAGCAAGCTCAAAGTGGCCGAATTGAGGGCTGAACTGCAGGCCAGAGGTCTGGATTCGAAGGGAAATAAGCCGGTGTTGGTGGAGCGCTTGAGGGAGGCGCTCGAACAGGCCAACGACGAGGAGGAGACAGGTTTGTGGCCGAAGCCTTTTCTTCACTTCCTTATTACTTCCTTATTCCTTTGTTCATTTTACTTTACGTCTGAGCTTTGAACGTTAGGTGTGTAGTGCTGGGGCTTGTCATCCGGTTGGTGCCTCCGGGCGGCCGTTGTCTCACAACTCGAGGCGGACGATCGACGTCGGGATTCGATCTGCATCGAATCCGGTCAGATTTTCCGCGGATTTATTGGGAGAGTTAATTAGATTAACCACCAGAGAAATCCTAAATCCCAGCATCCCTGTGGGTTCCTCCTCTGTTTGGAGATGCAGGGGTAGGGTTGGAGGGGCGGGGGAGGGGAGGAAGCCCCCCAAACTCACCTGACCACCAGGCTGGAACTTCGGTGTCGGTTGATCTTCCCGTCGAAATGCGAAGTCGTGTCAGTAATAAAAGCAACAGCTCTGCACACACTGTTACTTTGGGTGTTGCTGAGGAAGGAGGAGGTGGTGGTTGCTGATGGTCGGTTGTTATGAACCTCCTGTCTACCCAACGTGGTTGGGGACCCTTTGGGAACGCGGGGTTTTGGGTGGGGGGATGTCGTTGGGAGAGAGACCGGATGCCATGCTGTTGTTACGGAATGGTTCCGCGCATGCGCATCAGGGAGCCGTATGTACAAGAAGGAAACCTGTTGTAAAAGGAACGACAGTACACTAACCTAACCTAACCTAGCAGGCTGTGTTACTTAGCTGGGGGCTCTGCCCCAGAACCCGGTCAATGTCCAGAGCGGTGAGAACTCCACTCAGAACACTTTTTTTATCTGAAGCTCCCTTGCTAAGTCGTTTGTTTACATCCAGTAGGGAGTTGGTTCGAAACTAGGGTTTTACTGTAATGTTTCTCCCAAAAGAAAGAGTGTAATGTTTTCAGAAAAACTAGTTCCCCGCCGAATGATTTTCATTTTTGACTTATAAGGACCTGTCCCCCAACCCCTTGATAGCTAATTGGCAAAATTGGGGATCCAGTGGGGGTGATTACATTTTACTTTTAATTTTGGTACAAAGCGGAGTTGTTCTGGAATTCAGGGCATGTCATAGGGCTGACCTTTGCAGGGTTGGCCCCCAAGCCAATTAGGGGTAAGTAAGATCTGGTTAGGTCAGGACCTAGCATTATAGGAAAGTAAAATTTACCCTTCCCTGTAAAATTGCACATGTGCAACAGCATGCCATGATGGCCAGTGTACAAGTTCTGACCGACAAAAAATAACAGTACGTTCTTGATAAGCAACCAAAATATAATACTATAGGAAAATCAGTTTCCAAAGTAATAACCCCATGCGGAGCTACTGCTTAGTTCTACCCGTACTTTTAAGTGGATTTCTGGGTATTATTTCACTTATGGACATTAATTGCTTTCAACATAAAATATAGGGTTTTCTGTTGTATTATGATGTGATTTGAATGATTTTGAGGTTTATTTCCATCGCAAATGAATACTTATCCTTCCCCGGCAAATAATATACTGTATACAAAATTAATAAAATTACGACTTGTCAGAATACTGCCCCTCTCTCCATAGCTAATACGGCAAAACTGTAATCAGTACAGTTTTGCCGTATTAGCTATGGAGAGGGGGTGCAGTATTCTGACAAGTCGTAATTTTATTAATTTTGTATATATCATTTGCCGGGAAGGATAAGTATTCATTTGCGATGAAATAAACCTCAAAATCATTCAAATCACATCATAATACAACAGAAAAACCTATATTTTATGTTGAAAGCAATTAATGTCCATAAGTGAAATAATACCGATTTCTGTTGTATTGTCCCTTTGTAGGGGTAGCAAAAGAAATTGTTGGTGGAAAAGCTCATTTGGCAGTGTGGTCCCCCAAGCCTTTTCCAGTCCTCCCTCCTCCAAACCTCGCCCTCCCTTTTCCCATAGGGGGCTAGTTCCGTCAGTGCACCTCATATGTTGCGTTGTAGGCATTAAGCTACTAAAAGTCCTTTGCAGCGTTCCTTTGGCCCCAGGCTGCAACCCCTTCTATTCTTTTTAATGTACCTCCATTCATATTCTTTCTTCCATCTTACCCTTAATAGTCAGGGATCCATGGCCCAGGATTTTGCATTTTAAGTTGACATCCCTGCTATATTTTGTTTGACCCTGCAGGGAATTCTTCATTGGACAGGTTGGTGTCATTCTCGGCTAGCACTCTGCTGGGCCTGCGCTTGATTCTCCGACCAGCCAATGAAGAATTAGAGAAATTTATGTTGGAGGGCGATTACAGTTTCGTATGCTGTGGGTTTCCGTCTGCCGATTTCCTAGCCGTGACCCACCACCAGGTGGCAGTGGGTACTGGCTAGAGAATCGGCGGACGAATACAAAAAGATGGCGACCTAACCTGACGAAACCGACCTAATCGAACATTGGACAGCGTCCCCTTACCTGGTCGGAGGGGCTTCCCCCCCCCTCCCCCCCAGAAGACCCGTGGAATTAGTATATCGTAAACTGTTCGAAATAGCACGTACCTCATTCGAAGTCCGAATCGTCAGAGAAATCCGGAATGGCCAATATCGGTGGCTCCATTCTTCTTTGTTTTGGCGCTGGGACACTTGCTTTCGGTGGGATCTGGACAACTGGAACTGGGGGAACAGGACCTCGTGGAATTGACCAATCTGTTTGGATGGCGGTGTCCCGTGATTGTTGTGATTCGGCGAAATTAGACCGCATTTTGACGGGTGTTGAATCGGCTCTATTTAAGGGATATGCACGTTTGATTAATAAAGCTTTGTCCATGCTTGATGAGGACGACGGTGCCTTCATCACACTTGCCACAAGTCCTGCCAAAGTCGCCAAGTAGGCCACTTTTCATTAGGTAAACCAGCAATGACCGCTCTTCATGACACAAAACACCTAAATCCATAAGGGTCACTGGATTCTTAGCCGCAAATTCAATGTGGGTCGGATATGACACGGACGTAGCCATGTTGGCAACTCTTGAACTCGGATGAGACTGAGGCAGGTCTCGGGGCATGTCGGGTCGGGTCGGCAGGACTCGGGGCATTTCGGGTCGTTGGTCGTCAGCTGTTTGGATGGAACTACTTACCTTGGCGGAGGGATCTCGGCACAGCAGAATGAGTTAGGCGGCCCAGCACACGAAACTGTAATCTACCCTATTTTGGTGATAGAAATTCATTTCTCGCTATAATGTGGTTCTTAGCCACGAAAGATACGTCTATTCCTTCGGGCCAGCCCTAGGAGAGCTGTTAATCAGCTCAGTGGTCTGGTTAAACTAAGGTATACTTAAATTATTGATGCTGGACACTTTTTTTTGGATTGCACAAATTCTGTAGGCAGCTTTTACTGCAACGTCATTGAATATCTTAGAGCACATTACTTTTGGGGTATGGGAAATAAAAATTAGTGTTACTCCTGACTCAGCTCAATTTTGACAAATGACCCACCATTTGAAAGCTTATATACTCCTCTCTAGAGCAATATACATTAGGCTATGTACCGGTTAGTTGATAGGTGGCGCCACAGGTCGAAAGGTCACCATAAAGAGGAAATTTAGCAATATTCAAGTGTTATTCTAATCAGGGCACTCTGATGCTTCTAACAGTATGGCTATCAATATAGTCACTTAAAATGACTAAATTATGTCGAGACATTTTTTACAAAATATTTTTATGATCATCCCAGTAATTTTCTCAAAACTAAAATTCATAAGACATTATTCTCCAATATCCATGCTCAAAATACCTATCAAAATAAAGGCATATGCAGGCAGGAAGTGCAAAATAACTGGCTTCTTGCGAAAGATGGCCACTGAACTGTCTTGCTATGAAGGCAGTCAGAGAGAAAATGATATGATGATGTGTAGCTGGGGTAAAGCAGGTCGCATAGCTTCTTCCTACTCCCCTATAGGCTGATGCCTGTTGCTACCAATTCCTTTTGTTATTTTTAACCAGACTCCAGCTAGCGCCGAAGAATTTATCCTTACATTGAGACTGAAGGTTGGTTTGTTATGAAAAATACAGCTTGATTTAAAATTTGTCATTTTTCTTGCCCACCTTTGTTGTAAAAAACTTTTGTAACCTGGCTTTGAAGGTATATCTTAAACCAGGGTTAGATTCCAAGAGATGGAACTCCCCTCACCAAGGGAGATCCTTTATTCTCTTAAGCTCTAAGCAGCCTTTCTCACTTTGGGATTAAGACCCCAGAGTTCCCGAGTTTGAGTCCAAGAGTCCCGTTTACCGTTCTGTATTTTTTTTTTAATCTTTGCGAAATTTTCCGCTTTTGCTAAAATTTATTGGACCTGATAAACAGGAAAGGATATAACTGGGATTGGGTTTATATCCGAAGATAAATAGTGGGAACTGCCTGATAATGTTTGGACCTGAGAGATATCAGGCGGTACTATTCTTTTGGGCTGGACCAAGGATTCCAGGGGGCTCTGGTTCTAGAGATAGGGCTCTCGGCATTCTATCCGGTTTGCCCATAACGTGATTAGGGTGGGGATGATTGTATTCCAGTAATATTGTCAGTCCTAGCAAGAGAGTTTGGCTTACACTTGGGCCACTCTAATCATGTTGTGCCATCCCCTGTGGGGTAGGGTAGGGAGCTGACATTTGGGAGTTGTTTCTCACTTGTGCCATTGGTGGGAGAATAAACTCCATGAAAGGCTGATGATATCTTTTTAAGGTTTTCAGGTTTACTTTTTTTTTCTCCCCTCAATCTTTATGACAAGTCATTATAAGGATTTGAGTACCCCTGGACCCTTTGAAGGTAGCGACTCGGCACAGATGACAACCGCTGGAACCTCATCTGAGAACCTTTCTTTAGAAAAATCAAAAGAGAATCAGAATGTAACAACACTGGAACCATATGCTCCAGTACAGAGCAAACCAATAAAAAGTAAATACCGTCTTGACCCAACCTTGACTCACTTTGACTCCCTCTTTGGGAGTGGCAGTTGGTCAAGGTCTCTAACCGTAGAAACTGACCAGAAAATACCAGCACTCAAGTTGGAAAATTATTTATTGAACAGACACTCTACGATTGGAATGTCGTTTAGACATAAAAGAAAAGACTTGGCTTATAGAGGCCACAACAAAAAGTCAGTCAGAAAATTATTTAATAATAAAAAATATAGATAACATAAATATGAAAATAAAAAAAACATAATACTATGAACAGTATTCAGAGTACCATTGTACTTCCTGAGAATAGTAACAAGCCAATTGAAAAGAAAATATTGTTAGACCCCTAAAAAGGGACACCCCAAAGTACAGGATTGCAAAAATAAAACTTGAGGGTCAAGATCTACCGCAGAAAACGAAAATTTTATGCCAAACCAGAGAAGTAAGACCATATGTCCCAAAGCCACTAGTGTCAAAATTGTAGTAAATATGGACATGCAAAAAAATATTGTCGAAATGAAGCTGTGTGCACGTATTGAGGATCTGAAGAGCATGCCACACAGTGAAAGTGCAGCGAACAAAGTGTATAAACTGTGGGCAAAACCATCGTGCAAGATCCAAAGAATGTGCAGTATGTACTATATATATACAATACAGAGTTGAAAATATTATGAGAAAGAACTGGAATGTCTGTAAAAGAAGCTAAATTAGAATTGAAAGTAAGAGGAATTCTAGATCCTTTCGAGAAACGTACATACTCTTCAATAACAGGAACCAATAATGAAACAAAAATGCATACAATAGAAATAACGGAGCACAGAAAAGTAAATCTCAAGAAGAAATTAATTCTTTAGAAATAAAAACTAAATCGGTAAAGAATAAGGAAATAGGTACAAGTGGGATGGATAATATATTATCCAATTCCTTTGAAATATTAATGCAAATAGGAACACAGGAGGATGCTACAACAAAAGTAACAGAAGAGGGTTGTGATGGAGTGGAAATTAAAGATAAAAAAACGGCCTTGGGAGAGAACACCACCCAAAACGAGAAAACCAACTATAATTAGAGCAACATCGGTTAAACCAAAGACAAAGGATATGAAGAAAGAACAAAAACAAACTTAAGAATATACCTTCATCTCCTAAAATAATAATTAAACCTATGGATACAGATATCCAAAACACTGTAGTTGAAGATGATGATGATTACATTAAGGGAGAAGAGATTACTCCATCACCAATAATTGGTACAAGAGCAAATGAAACAAGGAATGTACATGTAAGCACATGTGGGTGTAATATTTGTTTTGTAGAAATGTGCAATAATAACAAAAGCATAACAAAAGATGGTTTAACAAACATAAGAAATTTTATGAAATATTATAGAAAAAAAAGAAACAGATTTGAGTACCCATGAAAAAGATTGCATGTGCATTGAGCACTTAGTATACTATAAAGAAAAACATATGAATGTTGTGAGTAAATTATTAGAAAAAATCCAGATTGATAATACAAAAATAGAGTAAAACTTGACTGCTATAAAATATTTTCAATAGCTATATTATACAATGGAACGTAAATGGTCTGCAGACCAGATTACACTTAGGAGAAATACAACAATTACTTAAAGAATACGAACCAACGATATTTTGTTTACAACATGTCAACAAAACCGTATCAACAATAGGTAAATATACCTTAGCATCTACATCCAGAGACGAAGAAGGAAATTTAGGTACTGCTGTATATGTACATAACAAAGTATGTTATGACAAAGTACCTGTAAACTTTACTGATCTGCAAATATTGAGTATTAGAATACGAATGAAAAACAATAATTGTGTAATTTATAATTTATACAACCAACCTAATAAAAATTATGACTTTGACAAACTTGAATTACTTAATAATGTCAAGGAACCTACATTAATAGTAGGTGATTTTAATGCTCACAACCTGATGTGGGACTGTAATTGTACAGACTCAAATAGAGCAGGAAGTAAAATAGAAGAATTCATAGATTCATATGACGTGCAGTATAAATGATAATGAAATCAGCACACATTTTTCTAAAACACATGGAACATTTTCCTCAGTCGACTTATTTCTATGTACAACAAACATAGTTGACGGATTGGATTGGAATGCAGTTGACGACTTGCTTACAAGTGATCATTTCCCAATATTAATTACATTATTACAAACTAATCCCGCCAAGCATGTCCCACAATATGACATTTCTAAAGCAGACTGGGAGCAATATGAATTTCACACTAGGAGTATCCCGCCATTTGAATATTTAAAAGGCCATAATGAACTAATACGTTTCTTGTTGATTTCATTAAAAATGCTGCTGATAATGCAGTACCAAAGTCCAAATCTCATTCAACAAAACACCAAGTCCCATGGTGGTCTGAAGAACAACAGAATTAATAAAAATAAAACACCAAATTGGAAGATGATTAGATAATTTGAATAGAAAATTCAGTAAAATAAATAAAACATTGCCATTATTAGAAGGAAATTTACAAAAAATAACTATATTATTATTAGAAATTGATACATTAAAACCTCTATATAACAAAATATCTGCAAAATTTTAAAAAGTAATTCAAAGAAGAATCATTTCATGGGTGAAATATGTATCAGATCTCTCTAATAACACTTCCATGCAAAATATATGGAAAAAATTCAGGAAAATAAATGGTAGCCATGTTAAACCACCTAGACATGCCATAATAAAAGATGGGAAAAGAATACTTGATCCTAAAGAAATAAGTAATGTAGTAGGAGGAAATTTAGCAAAAGTAAGTAGTGACAAAAATTTTAGATGAGCATTTCCACACAAAGAAAAATAGTATAGAATTGATAACAAATTTTGAAACAACAGAAGATATATACCATATTATAATAGAAAATTTAATGTCAGAATTGGAATTTGCTCAGTTGAACAGCAATAAATCCGCCTCTGGAGGTGACAGTGTTTGTTTTGAAATGTTTTGCCATTCAGCACCTTTGGCAAAGACATACGTATTAGAGTTTTATAACCACTTATGGCTTCAAAATTTATTTCCTGATGAATGTCGTAAAGCTATAATTATTCCTGTTGCCAAATTTGGAAAAGATCCCAGTAATGTAAATAATTACGGACCAATTTCTTTAACAAGTTGTGTATGCAAATTACTCTAAAAAATGGTAAATGCTCAACTAACATGGCACATTCGAGAAAATGAAATTTTGACTCCCACTCAGTTTGGGTCACAATGTAACAGATCTACACTGGATTCTTTGTCTAACATGGAAGACCACATACGAAGAGGATTTGAATGAAAACAAATTACTATAGCCATCTTTTTTGAAATTGGAAAGGCATATGATACTACATGGGGATATGCAGTATTAAAAACGTCACATAAAAACAGCACCCGTGGACGTTTACCAAGGTTTGTCCAAAACTTTCTGACAAATCACACTTTTCAAGTGAGAATTGATGTTTTGTCAAGTACATTTCCACTTGAAAATGGTGTTCCACAAGGAAGCGTCCTTAGTGGCACACTGTTTACTTTAGCAATAAATGATATCAGTAATAATCTACCTCGCGGAGCTAAAAGTAACTTGTATATAGATGATGTTGCCATATATTATTCGGCAGCTCGCATGAAACATGCAAAGTGAATCAATAAATCTATAATAAAAATAGATGAATGGGCCTCATCTGTAGAATTCAAATTTTATATAAGTAACTTACAAAATAATTACATAGCTATAGTTTCTACTTTCACGCGCAGCCTCGTACCAAACTTCACGTAGCACTCTTGTTTTAGGTATATGTTGCCCCACCCACTATCGGGGAAGAATAGGTACAACTTAGCTAAGGAGCACAATTCGTTTATGCCGGTTAATGACTGAACAACAGTTATTAGCAGCTCTCGTTTGCTTTCACCGGATGGTCGAGATCGTCTTAGGTGAAGTACTCTGTGATTTTGGTAGCGCAGCTCTCTAGCTTAGCTAGATTTTGAATACTGACAGACTTATTCGCTTGGATTTTTACCATTATGTCGACTCAGCTTATCCAGCATTAGGCACCGCAGCAAAGGCTGCAAAACTAGATTTACGCCGCAAAATACGCACATTACTACCATTTGTTGTACTCTAGGAAATAAGTATGTTCTTCCTGAATTGAATTGTGATGAATAAGGATCGAAGATAAATGAAGATTTACAGACCACGAGACAAATTGAAACGGATCAATTAGAAAAGTTACGCCAGGGCCAAGCAAAGGCTTCTGCTAGTGTAGGCTATTCTTCAAGGGATGATATTGATGTTTTGCTTCATCCCTTCGACGCCTGTGACAGCTTTTTTTCTCCCATTTCCAGTCTCCAGTTTTTTCCTGTCACCGTACCTAACCTCATTCTGATGAACTCAACGCGACAGCTTAAAGCACAGGTAGATCAAAAATTTAATTTACTTGTGAGTACTGTTTCCCAGATTGGGAACTATGTGAAGGTCCTAATGGACAAATTTAATAGTATTGTGTCGAGTGATGTGTCAGTGGAGTGGGCGTGGCCGTCATTCCCACCGATGCTCTGTAATTCAAGGTCCCCTAAGCCCCCTTGCAAACATGGAGAAGCAAACTTGGCACGTCCAAGGGGAGGTTGGTGGGGTTTGCTCACGAGCAGTCGTCACCTCATCCGAGCCTGCTAATTCATGATCCCAGGCTGAAGAATACTGAAAAGTGTATTAGAATGGAAACCCATACCCTTCTTCAAGTGATTCAGACTCTCCGACATCTAAGAAACGTGAGTGACCGAAGCGGTACATGTATCTAGGCCACTGAAAGGCCAGGCGCTCAATGGATTCAGACACACACACACACACCGCCTCAGAGCGAGTGGGAGAGAGAGAACATAGCCCCCCTTCTTGTAGTTTCTGGGATTCGCTAACAAGAGATTCTTGCCCTTTACTGCGGCAAGAAAGCGCCTATGTACGCCAGTATTATGTATAAGCCGCCACCACAAATCGCTCGCATCCGAAGAAGCCGCTTCAGAGCCCATCACCTGAGCGCACAGCTCTCGCTTTAACTGTTCGAGAGCACCCAGATTCCAAGTCAGAAGAACCTGTGTTTGACCGCTCGGAACGGGAACGTCTGATCACAGAGTGCCCATCTCAGCGCCAAACGCCTGGCGGATCTATGCAGTTAAGCTCTGGGCGAGTCAGTGTCTACTTCAACAGCGGTGGGATGCCTATTGTCCGGGCGCTTCAGTCATGGGCTTCTTCCAACTCACTTAATGATTCCAGACCCCACATCAAGAATTTCCGTCGTGGCCTCTCAAGACCTTTTGGCACCGTCAACCCGGCTTGACAAAGTTTGAGCACTGAAACTACTCCAGCGGTACAGGACATCGTGGAACCTCTAGGATCGCCTCTTTTGTCCGCCGAGGAGCCTGCAGAAGAAGAACAACCCACCTCTCATTACTTGGCTCTACTCAGATTTTTCCTGGTCTACTACCCGTCGCCCTCTTCTCCCCAGTCGCTCCATTATCTCAGGTTCAGCCTACCTGAGCATGCGACAAATCACTGCATCACACTCACAGATGGTGTTGTCTTCGTCATCGAAGAAAGCTTTCACCCACATGGATGCCTGGCTAGCAGAGAGTAGGAAATTCGGGAAGGCGGTTATTTGTGCACCTCCTTCTTGTTTAATAAGGCAGAAGTACCTGTCTTATGCAACTGGAGAAGCTCCGTCCTTGGGAGTTTCTGCCTCCTCTCAGGGAGACTTCTCCAGTATCATAGATGCTTCTCTTCGTTCAGCTGGCTCGCCAGAATTCTTTCACAACCTCGGCTGAGTTGGACCATCTTCTCAAAGATATATTCAAAGTTCCTGAGATTTTTATTCTTTCTAGATTGGACGGTAGGAGCTCTAGCTAAGAAAATAGAAGACTGTGTGTCCCTGCAAGAAAATCTTCGCTCGACTGGCTGGGAGCACTGGGTGCTAGATAGAGCTGTAAGATGGAGAGTAAAACTAGCTACCATCTTCACAACAGGAGTCCTCAAGACCACTCTTTGAACCGATGGAATCTTACGAAGAAGACATTATTCTTGTTGGCACTCGCTACAGCCAAGAGAGCCAGCAAGCTTCATGCCAGATAAAAGAATAGGCTTCTTACAAGGCAATGCAGTATATGCGCTAACTTTAGATTTTTTGGCCAAAAACGAGGATCCGGCTAACCCTTGGCCTTGCTCCTTTTCTATCAAGAGCCTCTCAGAAGTACTAGGCCCAGATGATCAAGAGAATGTCCTCTGCCCAGTAAGAGCTCATAAGAGTATACCTCGAGAGAACCAAAACCTTAGGAGGATCGCTCCCAATCTTGGTGTTCCGTTAAACTCCCATTATCCTTGTCCAAGAATGCACTATCATCTTTTAAGATACGTGATTTCCGAAGTTAATATCTGGAGTTCAAGACAAATTACTTCCCCAGTGTGCAAAGGCTCATGAAATAAGAGCTGTATGCAACGAACCTGTCTCTTCAATTTTACAAACAACATTTTGAGTGCCGCGTTTTGCCATGTTTTATTTACGGGCGTTGAGACATTAAAATAAAAATGGCATTTCAGGTCCGCTCTTCGTGAGTTGGCATGGTATTGGGGGATGAAGGATAGGAGGAACGCCTTCCCTTTTCCTCTATCCACTCTCCTTGAATAAGGGCAGTCGTACTTCTAGGGAAGTTTTGTGGACACTGAATGTTGAATGTCACCAATTGGTATTTTATGGTTTTGGCTAAAATGTTGTGTGGTGTAGGTTAATTTTATCTGGTCTTTGTTATTCTATTGTACTGTGCCCAGGGCAAGGGCAAATCCACATGTTATATGACACATTGGATTTATTAGCTTTGGCAACCTGCGATTGACCTCCTACGTTGCAAAGCACCCACTCAGTAGAGGTGACTCTTGGCTCTACCGCCACACTGCTACAGGTTGAGAGGAGCCACAACCAGAGGCAGAAAAATTCGCCTGCTGTTGCTCTTCACCAGGTAAGGTTACAACAAGCATTCCAAGATGCTAGCTAATTTGTTATCCCAATTTACACCCCCATATCATAGTTTTTGCAGTGTATGTCCATTCAAACCACCTCCACCAATGTGGGATTCAGCTATGTAATTATTTGGTGTTATTTATATAAAATGACATTTTTATAATAAAAATAAAATTTTATATTATACTTACCAATAATTACATGATCGGAGCTCGCCCCTCTCATGGACATAAAGACAAACGAATTGAGCCTCATTTGTTGTACCCTATTCTTCCTCCGACATAGTGGCGTGGGCAACATACTCCACACCTAAACAAAAGAGCGCTGCCGCTAATTTCGACTTTGAGCTGCTGCAAAATATAATAGAACTATAGCTATGTAATTATTTGGTAAGTATATATAAACTTTTATTTTATTATAAAATGTTTAGTTTTTGTATATTAGGAGAAATACAAATTACTTTGGAAATTTGCTGTGTTTTGTTCTGAGCACAGCACCACAGGTATTCACCTTTGTGGCTCTGTTAGTGGAATGGAGTCACCTGCTTGGCATCGGAGTCCTTCTGTATTTGGATGCTTGGTTAGTTTTCTCCAGATCAGTTCAGACAGTTTAGGGCAAATGACTCTCTGCATTCAGCCCTTGTGCTGGGCTTTCTGATCAGTGTTCACATGTCTATGCTTCCTCCAACCAGCCAATTGTTTATTTAAGAATGAAGATTGACACAATCATTTTGGGCTCATCTGACAGGGAAATGGGTAGATTATTTCCACTCCTTAGAGAATTTCACCCTATGAAGACCTCATGTAAGAATGGTTGTTTCCTTTGGGCCACATGGCTTTTTTTTTTTAGAGAAGTTTGTCAACATGGCTTGCCTAGGAATGAGACCAATTCAGATCTATCTGAAGAACTCTTGGAGATAGGTCTCTTCCAACAGATTTGACTCCTGTGGTAGTTCCTCCAGATCTTTTGAGTTCTCTTTGGTGAGGAGGATTGATAAAGACTAACAGTTACGTCTGTGGGAAGTGGCAGTGATTCGAGAGTAGGCTTAAAACTTCTTTACACTTACACTCTTTTTTGTTCAAAGACACGGACCTCCGACAATTTTCAAGGTAGACTGCTCCATTACATTTCATTAGGCAGCTGAATGATTGCTCTATACAATGCCATAAAAAAATCCCTAAAATAAATTTATATATGCAGTCATCTTGGTCAGCCAAGCAACCTTTTTATTTTAATGCTGACTGTATCTGCTGCCGGAAAGATACGGCTATCTTTAACAGTAGGGAAGTATCCAAATGATAAAATTTCTTGTGTAAATTTACATGATTTGGAATTGACAAGCAGAACGGAAGTATACCAATCTTTGTTTTTTGTGAATGGGTATTATATTTTGAAAAATTACAGAATACTTAACTTTTTTGTAGCCCACTGAGAGTTTACTTCTTACTTTTTTGTTGCCCACTTAGAGTTTTAAGTGTTTCCTCTTCTGATTCCTGACTTTACCCTTTCCCTTGAAAAAAATTAGGTAATTTATGCATGTGTCCATTGTGGTTTATTGTAATTGACATTGTGAGTAACAATGATTTTGTGCCCATAAACTAATGCCTATTTCTCAGTATTTGGAAGTTGATTTTCCTTATTTATATCTTTCAAAGATGCTGGAGACTTTGAGCTGGGCCAGACCATGAGCAGAAAGTGAGAGGAAGATCCTGTCTCAGTCTGATTCAGTAGCACATGAATGAGCCTGTGCCGAGCTAAGAGCCTGATGTTGATTTGAGCACGAGCAGAGCATAGCGAGCCAGCCTTCAGGTTGGAACAGAGTGACCTTGATGCAGAATCTGAACCAGGCCTGAGCCGAGGCAGGCCAGAGCCAGAGCCAGAGCATCATTGAGAACCAGGGGGTCAGAGCAAAGTCGTCACCTCCAGAAGTGAGCAGCTTCTCCAGAAAAGGATGAGCTCTTACTCATCCCCCACACAGAGATGATGAGTCTTCGGAAGAAAAAGATTTGGGTGACTGAGGACCACAGGCAGCATTCCAGAAGACAGCTGCAGCAAAGGCGAAGGCGTTGCAGTCAAAGAGAGTTGGATGAATATTACAAAAATGGGTTATGAAGATGCACCTATGCAAGATATGTCTGGTAAGTGGTTAAGTAGTTATAATTATTTTTAAGAAGACTGTGTATGACATTCTGTATTTCATTTAGCTGTCTTAAGAAACATGAGAGAAAAGTATTATGATTTATTTGAAATAGTTTGAAATTAATATATCATATACATATATATATATATATATATATATATATATATATATATATATGAATATATATATATATATATATATATATAATAGACCTTAACCCTCCTGTGTGCCTATATGGGTGACAGATGTGCTGGTGTACTACAAATTCCACAAGGTATGGGGAAAAGGTTGCTTGGTAAAGCGACACCTCTCCCTGACCTTGAATTTTGGTCCCCTTATTGCTAATAGCTGTCAGAACATGAACATTACCCACATATGAATGAGCGACGATGCAGTTCTCATGTTTTATAACACAAATGGAGGAGGAGGTCTTAGAAACAAATTTATGAAGAGAGTCAAACTCCACCTACCTTTCCACCATCCCACACTGCATCCCCTACCCCTACCCACCTTCCAGAAAACCCTTTTCTCTGGGTGAGTCTTCTGCTAAAGAGAGCCTTACTCTTGCTGCTTCCCTTCCATGATACCAGGCAACGCCTTTAACATTTGCACCCCTTCACTTGGAACTTGCTTACTTATAAACAGACTGGTAAGGGTTTTTGGGGGTGGGAGGCCGGGAAAAGTTTCCAAGTGAAGGAGGTGGTGGTTGGCAGGCCAAGTACCATCCGAGGGGAGCTGCAGAATAAGGCTTGTTAGTGGAAGACTCACCCACAGAAAAGGTTGTTTTGGAGGGGGGCTTGGGAATGCAGTTTGGGATGGGTGGAGAGGGGTAGGCAGGAGTTTGACTTAATTTTTTTTTTTTTTTTTTTGTATGCTTTTCAATCATTTTATTAAAGGATAGTACAGTACTGTACTATAACTTGTCAAGAAATAGTCAAGCACAACACAAAAGAGAGAGAGAGAGAGTGTACTACTCATACTTCTCATGTTAAAGCCCATAACACGCATACACACTTCTCTCTTCTATATATTTTTATTTTACACTTCTCATTTTTATTTTGAGTTTTTCTCATTTTTATTTTTATATGATTTGTCATAATTTTCACTGCTTGAAAGATAAAAAAAAAAAATAATAAAATTTACATCCCAGTAGAGACTAGAGAAACACAATATCCTTAACGTGTATTTAAAAAAAATAGAGAAACACAATATCCTTAACGTGTATTTAAAAAATATCTCTCTCTCTCTCTCTCTCTCTCTCTCTCTCTCTCTCTCTCTCTCTCTCTCTCTCTCTCTCTCTCTCTCTCTCTCTCTCTCTCTCTCTCTCTCTCTCTCTTTTCTTCCTTCCTTTTGGAGGGATAGCTGAACATGTTACCAGCATCTCTTGACAAAATTCATGATGAAACGTGCATTAAATATTTTTAATTAATATTATACTGCAAATGTGAGCATTAGTATTTGAAATGGAACGTATCAGCAAGTGATAAAAGATTCTCTTGTGTTGAGGTGTGTGTGATAATAATCAATAGTCAACTAAGAAAAAAATAAAACTAAACAGTGATGTCAGCATTTATGAAATGCCACATTTGGATGTAAACATACACACACAAGTAAAGCTTCTGTGAAATTATGAGGTAAAATAAAAAAAATCATTAATTACAATAAAACAGAAAATGATTACTTTTTGTAGTCATCTTAAAGTGAATTTTCTTTGGACACATCATCATTGAGAAATGCCATATGAACTAAAGATGTAAACAGGCTGTTTCACACACACAAACGTGGTTTCCAACTTCTCAGCTTCCTGTTTCTACAGTGGGTCATGTTTTGGGTGACCTGCTTCCATCTACCTCTGAGGTGCGCTTCTGCTTCGTCAAGTCCCTTCTCTTGCAAGTCCTCCCATCTCTTTCTTGGCCTTGCTCTTCTTCTTCTACCTTGCACTTCCATCGCCTCAGCTTGCCTTCTAATATGTTCATCCTCCCTTCTCAGTAGGTTTATGTACCATCACAATCTCCCTTCCTGCACTTTTTTTTTATATTTCAACCAGCTCTGTTGATCCTCTTGTTTACTCATTCTTAATCCTGTCATCCCGTGTTGCACCAGACATCCACCTTAACATTCTTATCTCTGCTATATGCATTTCAAGTTCTGTGAACACCATATCCGTCTCTCTGAAGTTCTCCATTATCTGTCTCAGAACATATCCTCTGTTGTGCCAATTCCTTTCATAAATCCCAGCTGGTCCTTCCTCTCTTAGTCTGGCATCTATCATTCTCACTAATATCTTCAAGGTGTGAGGCATCAGTTTGATACTCCTATAATTACCACACACTTCCTCTCTTGATCTAAAATCTTTACCATCAGAATATAAAGGATTTCTACTTCCTCTCCTAATGCTTTCCATACTTCTACTGGGATCTGAGATCAAGTCTGGTCCTGTCACCTTTTTATTTTCTATATTCTTTAAGGCTTTTAGTGCCCCTTAGAGAAACTTATTACCATTCTCATGTTCACTTGTCCATCCTCTCTGATTAGTTTTAAATTTTCTTCGTACAGCAGTTGTTCAAAATACTCTTTCCAACTTTTCAAGGTATCTTCTTCCTTTCTAAGTACAGTACCATTTTGGTCTTTAGTTTGCTTGATGGGTATATCTTTGTTGCTTTTGTTTCTGGTCTCTAATTCTTTTTTTTTTTTTTTTTTTTTTTTTTAACTGCTTTAGAGGAGGGGAAGGGTGAGACCATCTCTACCCTAGCCCATTATGAATTATACTTTGAGGACGAACAGCGGCTATGCTATGAGAAGTAGATAGATACAGTAAACCCCCTGTATTTGCATTCTCACGATTTGTGGACTCTCGGATTCACGGGATTATCTGTGGAACATTTCTATGAACTGTTCATGAAAAATTCTGCAATTCGCTGACTTTTTCGTCGAGAAAAATTTTCTAATTAGTGTATTTTGATGTTATTTTCATGACAGCATTTTTATCATAAAAAAATTATTTACTAATATTAAGATAAATAAGATTTAATAATAATACCTTAAGATTAAATATGTAATAAAATTAAGTAATACAGAACTCAGAGACAGGAAAACAGGCGGTAAAAACTGGTTTCCTCTAAGCTCCATTCAGAGACACGTTCTCTCTCTCTCTCTCTCTCTCTCTCTCTCTCTCTCTCTTCTCTCTCTCTTTTACTGAGGTGAGAGAAAATTTTTATTTATATGTGTTTTTTTTGTATGATGATAAATATTAATAAGATATATATATATATAATAAATATATATGTATGAATATATATAAGATATATATATAATAAAAACACTGTAACTATAACATTTATGCCTTTTTATAGCAAGTTATGAAAAATTGTAAACAAACGAATTTCAACCCTGATCTTTTCACGAGTCTTGGAGCTCAGGGGACACGGTAAACCTGTCAAATATGTCAAATTACTCTCATTTCTGACCAGGGGTAGATAGATTTGCCACAATGTGATCAAGTCCGTTTCACTTTTTTTTTTTTTCCCGTCTTGCCAAAGGGTGGGAAATGTGAGAAATAGATAAATAGATACTTAATTCTCTCTCTCTCTCTCTCTCTCTCTCTCAGGAAAAGATACTGCTCATTTGAGTCTTTAACCGATTGGTATTACTTAGCTTATGTGCACTGTGTTAGTGATAACGTTCATAGTGTTTAAAAATGCATAAATGCGTAAAGGTAATAAAGGTAATACATCTTTGGTAGGTATGCAAGATGTATTCACCTCTGGAAGACAAAAGAAAATTTTTTTTTTTTTTCTGTCAGTCACTTAAAGAGAAATAGATTAACATTCCTCGAGAGATAAAGAGATGAACTCACACTCTCTTGCTCTCTCTCTCTTTCCTGTGCCAGCACAGCTGGCTGAATATAAATTAGTGGTAACTCTTTCTGATTTGACTGGAAGGTTTAGAAGTACACACCATGATGCAAGGTTGGCACCATAGGCATCCCCGCTAGATGTCATGGAACCTGTCCCATATGAGTGGAACATGGGAGTCGGGACTGGAATGCGAGGAGAAGATATGAGAAGGGAGTGACAATAGGCCATCTAAGCGTGGTACGCCTGATAGGCCTAACGATGCCCAAACAGTTAACATCATCTGCGCTTCCAAACCTAGAACAAAGGATAAAGACAGCGGAGCCCCCTCCCTCGAAGGTGAGGCTAGAACGGCATAGCGTGAATATACAACTATCCAAACCCTCCCAAAACTTCCAAAGACGAATCAATGGGAGAAAAGGAAGGGAAACGACCATCAGTTGAAGATGCAGCAAGTGGAAGAGATCTAATCAACGAAGGGGCAGAATCAAGAAAAGTTTGGCCCGTCAGTGAGGCAGAAGGCTACCATCAGAAGATGGAGCCTTTGACTTCCTCTTATGCTGCCCCTTCTTGGCTAACCTCTTCCATTGCTAAGGAGACCAAGAATTACATTCTGCACCTACTACAAGTTGAATGAGGATCAGTACCCACGGAGGCTAGGAATCACGAACACGGATAACCACCTGCACCTGGACATTTCCTTTTGAGTCTTGCAAGAACCAGAACTGGAGCTTTCAGAAAGGCTTTGGGATTCCATGATACCCACAACACTCTCACAAACACACAAACCTGTACTCTAAAACACAGAAGAGTAAACGTGGTCATAGAAGAAAGACTGGCTTTAGGGAGGAGAGAAAGAACAAGACATCCTCCTCAAAGGTGGTAGAAGAATAACTGAGGTGCCACGAGACCAAGCTTGGTTGGTGGTGTCACCCACCTCGTTTGTGACAAATGCCAGAAGCCACCAAGTCCTTGGATAGAAATAGTGCGTGTAATACGGTATGTTATTTTTACCAGATTACAGCTGGCGCCAGAAGATTTATCTTATGTTAAGACCGCAGGATTGTTAGCTATGAAAAATACAAATTAATTAAAAAAGTATCTTTTTTAAGGGTACTAATGTTTAAGATGACTTTGAAATTATAGTAATAATTTCAGTGTCTAGTAATATGATAATAATTAGTATTGATTGTTGGATGATACTAAGTTTACAGTTGGTATTTTAACTTTCAGTATAAGTAGCTGTAAGTGTTATCAGGGGAGTCAAGTATGTGCGGATATTAACTAATTGGGGGTCTGGAATGCATCCCCTGCGAATATGGGGGGATTACTGTATACATTTATTATAATGATATGCAACATGATTTATCAGAAAGGCAAAGTGGAAAAATGACTGGCAAGTATGCTTTGTGAGTTGGAAATCACATACAAAATTTGTGTTTCCTTTTATTCATTAACACAGTATATATCCCATACAGTGCTCTAGTCACTGAATTTTGAAGGTTGGAGGAAAGTATTCAAGTGTAAGACAGTAGTTGAAAGGAAGGGGCTTGTGGGAGGTGGATAACATGGCAGATTTTAGCCAGCAGAACTAGCTGTCAAAATGAACAAATAAAGCCCCAAAAAAATAAATAAAGACATCACGTTCCCAAGGGAGGCTGCTTTCAACCACTCTATGCTTTCAGTGTGATTGTAATGTTACTCCAGTACAGTAATTAGTTTCTTGTTCTGAGGAAGTATATTTCCTAGTTGCCTAGCAGTTTTACCCTCAACCACATTTGTTGATTGCTTACCAAATGCAGTAGAACCCTGGTCCTCAACCATATCAGAACTCGACATATCAGATTTCGATGGGAATGTGTGGTAAATTGTATCCTACCCAATAAACCGCATGATTTTTGTAAACTAGAGTTTTTTGTGTTTGTCAGTGGGTGTTATTCCCACACATTTAAACCCTGCTCAGCTGTGCTTTTGAGTGTTTTGAACTATTTCCTTATTTTTTGTGGCTTTTTGTACTGTATTTTGATAAAAACATGGATCCCATGAAATACAATATGGTATTGTGAGAGTAATATACATACAGTATTTCAGTAGACTCTGTATGAAATTTACCATAAATACTATTGTTTTACGTAAACAATGGGTGTGTTACCGTGACAGGCCACCAGGGTGGCGCTATGCTTTGTTTACATCCACTCATGGCAAATGGCTGAGAGGCAAACTGCCAACGTATTGTAAGCAATTATTCGTAAGTTTGTGAAAACAGACATAATTCGGCTTCTGTTCAATATTTTATTAAAATTTACTGTAATAATTTGGCATGTTTTTCAATGTTTTATCATTAGCAACAATTTTTGTGCCTACCCAGTACAGTACAGTACCTAGCCTAGCCTACGGCGCTCTGTCTCTCATTGGTAATACGGCCACATTGGACATAGGGCAGTTTTTTTATATGGCATACATTTAAAAATAAAAATAGCATAAGTAAGATGGTATATATGTTATTTAACTCTGAACTCATTTAATTGTAATTTATTTATATAATGTTTTGTGTAAAAAGGCAGGGTTAGGATAATAACTGGTGGTCGACAATGGATTAATCCGTTGTCAGTTATTTGATAGTGAAACGATGGTCGACAATGGATTAATCCGTTTTCAGTTATTTGATAGTTAAACGAGAAAGACCAAAGGGAGAAATTTGAATCTCTCTTGTGTGTGTGTGTGTGTGTGTGTGTGCACTTGAAATTGAAATGAATCTTGATAACTTGTCTATTTTTATTATTTTTTATTTATTTTATTTTATTTATTTTTTTTTTTTTTTTTGCAGAGGTTAAGGAAGAACTTGGAAATGGGTATGATGGTTCCATGAAAAGTGAGGAAATTGATATAAAGGAAGAGTTAATGGAACCAAAGCAGGAGCCATCTGATACGGAAGATAGACGAGGAGAAAAGAGGAGAGCTCATTCTCGGTCACGTTCTCCAGATTCAAAGAAGCAAAGACCAGAAGTTGAAGAAGTTAGAGTGGAAGATGAACCTGACTATGACAAATCAGCAGTATTATTGGATTGGTGTAAGTACAGTAGCTATTATCATTGTGTTTAACCTCTCCCTCCCTTTCTTTTTCAAACTTATTATGTAAACATAGTACTGTTTGTGTTTCTTGTGGTTGACTGTAACATGGTTGTTGCACCTTCGGATGTTTTTGTATCTCAGTCTTTGGTTTTGGGTGGGTCGGTGTGTAATTCAGTTTAACAGTTTCTTTTGCCATTTAGGAAGGTTTTAGCACAGGGGTCTTCAAACTATGGCCTGGGGGTCACATCTGGCCCACCATGATTTCATATGGCCTGCAGGTAGTATTCTAAAGCTCAAGTGTGAAGGTAGTGAGTTGTCTCCCTTATCCCTGGTGCTGGTATTGCCTTGGTATTATCATTTTCATATGTAAATTTCCTGGTGTCTTAAACTTTCGAGTTACTCCATATATTCTGAGTGAATACAAAAATGTCATTTCATTTCTTGAACTAGTTTATTTTTTAGTAAACAAAATTGCCCTAGCCAGATTTCTAAAATGGCTAATTGAAAATTCAGATGTTTCCATGTTTACTAAAAATTTAACTCAATTTAGAAAGTGAAATGAAGAATTGAGCATAAAGGACTTCTTGGAAAGCAAATGAAGCCTTATGCTTCATATATAGACTGTTGCTGTTTTGAAGGAATGCAGTATGCATCAATGTGATGAGACTGAACATGTTTGAAGTTCACAGGAAAGCAGCACTCAGAAAAGTTTTGAATCTATTCAGCACAGTTTGTGTTCTCAGCAAGCTGCTTTTACAAAGAAAAATGCTGAAAATGAAGCTCCAACTAGGGCCAGTTACAAAGTTGCTTATGTGTTGGTCAAAAGAGAAAGCCTTTCACCAATAGGAGATTTATGTCTAGAAGAAGTTAACCTCTTCAGGATGGTTAAATCTTGCACCAAAAACTGTTTATCGTAAAATTGAAGATTTAGGAAGCGCCCTAGTTCAGCAGCACAGAGCAACAAGATTTTGCTTGTATTCTCTCATGTTGAGTGAACCAACTTGTCTGTGATAACTCTCAACTCCTAGTATTTGTCCGTGGTGTGCACAGTAATTTTAATGCCACCCAAGAATTAGCATCAGTTCAGTGCATGCATACAGCTGGAGAGGATTTTTTTTTTTCCAAAGTGCAAAAAAAACCATGACTGAATATAACCTGGAATGGTGACATTTGATGGAGGAAAGAATATGTCCGGGGGTGAAGAGAGGTTTGGTTGGGGGATTCTCAAAACCCATGTTTCTCCATTGCCTTATCCAACAACAAACATTGTGTTTAAATAAAAAGTAGCTTGATGTGTCTTGTGTCATGAACCTTTTGTTTGTGTTTGATTTGATTTGATCTCATGCACTCAGTCATCACCCAGTTCCACAAAATCCTGGAAGTAATTGATTCCAAGTTTTGTTGGCTAGCCTGATTACAAAGCAGTTCAATGGCTGTTCAGAGCAAAATTTGATCTATGTAAAGGCCAAGTGAAAGACAAGAATTTTGCTAATTTTCCATGTGAAAAATTTCATGCAGAAAGTGAAGTGGAATTGTCTTCCTCACTTGCAATAGGAATAGATGGAGACTTGAAAAAAAGTGAAAGAGTGATTGTCTGACCTTGATGCTAAAACAAATGAAATCAGGCCCTTGTAAGATCCATTTGGCTGCCATGTTTAAAATCTTTCAAATGGAAGTTATTGACCTCCAGACAGATGGCAGATTTATAGATAAGTATAAAGAAGGAAAGCTGCTTGATTTTTATAATTTTTTGAAGCCAGATCAATTTCCAAATTTCAAACTCTTGTAGCTTTGGAACAACATACCTGTGTGAGTAAAAATGTTCAAAAATGAAGAGTGTCAAGTGAAACTGTCTAGTAAATTTATTTGATGATTAAAAGAATGTTTGAAATCCATTCTTGTAAGTGGCTCCTCAGATTTGGAATCTGACTTCATTGAAATCTTGATAGAAAGAGCAATAATGTATCATCCTTCACAGTGTGGTTGCCTAAAAGTAAAGGCAGGTATATTTTTGGTGTACCTTTATTAATGCCAACAAGGTTTGTTTTGAATATTTCCCATTTGTTTTACTTCAGTTTAAAATTAAGTATATGAAAATGATGAAAGATTCTTATTGTGACATTTTTGATATGTACAGAGACATTGTGAGGTACTGTGGCTGAGGAGTCTTAAGATATCATCTGAAGGCCGAGGAAAACTGACAGTAGAACTGGCCTCACCAAAAGAAAGTGAAAAATCAAAACCATTATTGCTTCTTGGAGGAGTTAAAGTAGACTGCTCAGTACATGCTTTTTGGGGATCACTCCAGGGGAATGATATTTTCACCCCAACTGACAGCATACTCAAAAGAGAAACTTGTAGAAGAATTTCAAGATCAAGTGTAATATAGAATTGAAAGAAGGAAGATGACCAGTGGAACCTTACTTCCAGTTCCAAAATGAATTATGACATTCTTACCTAATGTAGTAATAAAAGTACCACGGTACATTTTAATGTTAGGCAATATATCCCAAGACCGAGGTGTTTTTGTTAAGAATGTGGTCATATGTTAGCAGAAGATGCAAGACAAGCCTGACATGTATGTTAAGTCAAGTGAACCAGAGTATGGTGTATGTTATAAAGAAGCAAAATGTACACATTGTGGAGATAATCATCCATCCTCATCTCAAAATTGGGATGTTTATATCATGGAGCTGTGCCAGATAATGCTTGGCGATGCTTCCTTTGGTAATGTAAAGAGAAGACCAGTGGTGACCTGCATGTGTTCCTCTTTGGAGGTTACGCCAGTGTTTTCTGGTGCTCCTTCCCCTTTGGAAGCTGTGCCAGTTGCCTGTAGCACTCCCTCCTCTCTGGAGGCTGCACCAGTTTTACCTGGTGTGCCTGCCCCTTTGGTAGTGTGCTTTGTAAGGTTTGATAAGTTGCACGGTCAACACCACATATTTCTTCCTCTTCCAGTGTGTTTCACTGTTTTTCTTATCTCATAATTAGCTCTTAGGCATTCCCCATCTCTTTAAAAAGACACTGGTATCACTATTACATTACTCCATTTTTACTTATTGTAATTTTTTTACTGCAATTGGCTCTCCACTCTTAGCAAACGGGTCCTTTGCTGGAATGGAAGTTAGTTGAACAGATTTCCTCAGTGTCAACATATCTGTTGCACGGGAGAATTTGTGCAGGCTGTGGTGAATGTAAGGATGATATTTCCTGGAATGCTAGGCTTCCTGTTCTTGATGACACTCCAAGGGATTGCTAAAATACAACTCATTTGTTGTCCTCCGTGTCTTAGATGACGGTGACCGGTTGAATGATTTGGGAAGTACGGTGAACAGCAAAGGTTTCCACATAATGAAAGTAATGTAAATGATATGTCAGAGCTTCTAACTTGAAAGTTTTCAGTTCCCAACATGGGATTTTGAAGCGTGACTTTCAGGTTGGTCGGGCATTGGAGACAGCACTTGGGATTCAGGCCCAAAGTAATATCAAGAAAAAGCAGAAAACATAGTGACCATTGATAGATCTGTCAAGAGGCTGTAGTGTGCAGATAGAGTCCACAAACATAATTTGCCATACAGTGACTTGTGAGCCTGAAGGAGGTCCCAAGAAGATTTCACTAAAGTGTCACTTTAAATTTCAAAAAACAATAACAGTTCAAGGACTATAGTTGGCGTGCATTTTTGTTTTAATGTGTATTTACTATCATTCCTTAAGGTTTTGCTTGGGTTTGAAAAGTCCAGTATCCTTGAAGTAAGGATTGATGTTCTAGGTTTAAAATGTGACTGCAGAAAAGGTCTTAACCATCATACAGAATATTGTATATTATTGAATATTTTAAACTCTGGGTGGACACCATTTTCATTCATTTGTAATTTATCACAGGGATGGTGGCCCGAAACACTAATATTGCCGGGGATACTGCAAGAATAACAAGCCAGGCAAGAAAGATTGTATTGAATGTTCATCATTATTTCCGATCCCTAAATCAGCTTGAATGCGAGGCTAGTTTACAGAAAAAAACAGCTGCTGCCACTGGTGTATCAGTTCAAACTGTAGAAAAAATTTTAATTTTTCCTGAGGACAGTAGGTTGGAATCCCCACCACCCAGAAAAAAACATTCTCCAATAACAGGAAACATAGAGGGCATTGAGGAAGAAAGCATTCGAAGAGTGATATTGTCATTTTATGAGTGTGGCGAGCTACCAACATTAGAGTGTCTGTTTGAAAGGGTGAAGGAGCCACCTTTCAAATTTACTGGTGTCAAAATTACTCTGGCACGTCTGGTAAAAAAGCTTGGATTCTGCTGTAAAACAATCCATGGTGGTAGAACTATACTAGTTGAAAAGAATGATATAGTAGCAGAAAGAAGTAGATACTGTAGAATAATGTTAGCTAATAGAACCAGTAGTCGCCCAAGGCCAGAAGTATATGTTGGTGAAACTTTCATAAACTTGAATGAATTTGTTGGAAGTCAAAAGCAGAACAGTGGTAAAGAACAATTAGTCGTTGTGCATGCTGGAGGAGAATATGGTTTCATATGTGGAGCCCTACAGGTACTCCAAATAAAGAGTGGAAGTAGAGAAGACCTTGAATCACTAAACTATCACAAGTTCAGCAACTGGTTCCAAGACAAGTTATTAAGTAATATTCCTCCTCATTCTCTTATTGTGATGGACAGTTGTTCTTCCCATTCAAAATTTGCGAATAAGGCCCCAACCAGGAGTTCCAAAAAAAGTGAGATAATAGAGTGGCTTACTCAAAGCAACATTGTTCATGATTCGTTACTAACAAGGTCAGAATTGCTTCAGGTTGTTGCGTTGTATAAAGGGAAGCAAGTTTATGAAATTGACGAACTAGCCTATAAGAGAGGACATACTGTCTTGAGAATACCTCATTTTCACAAGCTTTTAAACCCCATTGAACTTGTTTGGGCCCATGTGAAATCAGTGGCAAGGAAAGCAGATTTGAATAATCAATGGTGCTTGAAAGAAGTCAGTGAGGTGGATGGTATTTACAGGAATGTGATGAACATTATAAAAACTATAACAAAAGAAGATTGGCAGAAATTCATAGGCTATGCTAGGGATATGGAGGAAGATTATAGAAATAAAGACAGAGCTGTTGAATCCATGTTGGAACAAACTATTGACTTCGGTGATGATGAAAAGTTATAAAAGTTTTTATCTGTTGCAGACCTTTCATTATTGTTGCAAATTTTCATCTTCTGACATGGTTCAGGTCATTCTTTGTCAGTATGTACATCCAGATTGAATTTTTTATCCATATGTGATGTTATATACCACTCCTGATATTTGCTATATGTATGAATCCATGCTTTGTAAATCTGTCGTATTATTAAATGGTATCTTGGAAACAGTAAAAGTGCAGTTTGTGACAAAAGTTGGTGAGTGATAATTAACTGGCAAACCAGCTGAGTTTTTTATCAACTTTTGTGGTGAATATATCTCAGGAATTTCATTTTGTTATTTTACAACCAAGACTTACTGATGATGAATATCCCCATGATAACTGTTACATTACAGTGTAATCATCCCATGATAACTGTTACATTACAGTGTTTAGTAATGAAACACTAAACTTGTTTCAGTTGATTATTGCAGTCCCTTTAGTTCCCCATGTTCTACAGATTTGAATGAATGTTTAGAATCTTTGTGAATGAGTCTGATATCTAGTCTAGCACAGTTGTGTGTTTACTGTACTTAAGTTTTTATACAATAATAATGTTGTGCTTCTCAATGTGAGGATCAGTTCTTATATTTTGTAGCCATAATAATGGAAGTTAAGTTTCAAAGATTTGCATGAAGGCAAACTGTTGATGACACATTGTTGTTATTAGTTTAAAATAAGTAATGGGTTTAGATAGGGACTACATAAATTGTATTTTTGTATGTAAATGCTAGTATATCATATAAAGTGTAATGTTCCCTACAGAAATGCAAACCATTGCCTTTTACAAGGGGAGCGTAGGCTGAAAACTGTACTGCAACTTTTGAACGAGTGGTTAACTGGTGGTTATTTAGTCAAGTGGGAAAATATACCTCACTCACTTGCTTTCATTAAGCACAGGGTGGGGGGGGGGGGATGTCTTGCTTTGCTTTGCTCTGCTCTCTGCTCTGCTTTGCTCATTGTTAGACAGCTGTTTAACTTTAGTACTTCTTTAGAAATCTTTCCACTGGTTTTTCATTGTGGAGGATCAACAAGCACAGAGGTAACGTGAGGAGTGTAATCATTTGTGTGAGTGCCTGATGTCCCCTTCTGGCACTAACCCTCACATGTACAAATAGTCTTTGACATTATTATTATTATTATTATTATTATTACTATTATTATTATTATTATGCGTACCCATATGGAACAAGCCCACAGGGGCCATTAACTTGAAATTCAAGCTTCCAAAGAATATGGCTTTCATTAGGAAGAAGTAGGAGGAGGCAAGAGAAATACAAAAAGAAAAGATCCCAATATTAAAAAGGAAAAAATAAATTAATAGGTAAAAGTGTATTAAAATGCAAGGAGAGTAGTATTGGGTAGTAATGCATTGCGTCTTCATTTGAACTTCTGAAGTTAGGTTTTGACAGACCAGTCTTAAGTAGGAACGGTCACAAGTCGAATGACTGAAAAATATCCCATGGAGTACAACCTGTTTTGGTTGTCAGTACAGTGCTGTCTTGTAATTTTTAAGATCTCTTGATATGATTACCCAGCATGTTTCATTTTTGTTACGTATATATCTTTCTGGAATAATTCTTTGAAATACTGTGTATTTTATTAAGTATCGTCTACATAAACCCCCCCTTTTTTTCCAAATGTCAGAAAATAAGCTGGTTTTTATATATTCTTATGTTCTGTATAGGATAATATAAAGTGCATATTTTGACAAATTTGGTTCTTTGTAAGTTACACTGTTGACACATTTACATTCCCGACTTATCTGGGAGTCAACTATTTAGGTTTCCTCAGAAACTAAAATCTTATGTCTATGATTATATATATTCTGAGATTTTTTTCCCTAAAATCTTATGTCTTTATGATTGTGCCTGCTAGTTTCTTCGTCATTCATCTTGATTGTTGAGGGGAATGAGATGGCAAAAACAAAGATTGATTCTTGGCAAGAGTTCCGAGCATTTGACACTTAAAGCTCAGTCTTTAAAGTAAACAAAACACACCATCCATTGAGCAAAATGAACACTAAGTGTTTGATAATGGGACAGAAAGGATAGAAAATGAAAATGCATCCAACAATGAATAAAATTGGGATCATAAAAGCAAGGAAGGATATTGATGGATAGGAATGATCATTTTTGTGATTGTAAGAAAAAATATATGATCGTGATTCATGGGTTTACTCATGATAAGGAAATCGGCTTGAACAAATCTGTGTTTTTATAGTTATTACTTACCAATTTTTATTGTTTTGTTACTCATATTTTATCTTTTCAAAGTACTTCTTCTTACTATATAAGCTTTGTCTATTTTTTATGATCTGTGTCTTCAGTTTCTTAACTTTTGAAGAGGTTTTATTCAAACACTGTGAACATATGGAGACACATGGCAGTGATGTTGGTAAAACTCAGTCAGCTGATGATTTTGAGAGAGTAACATTACCAGAAAGCAAATGGCATAGACCACAGTGTTCACATTTTTTAAAACTGCGATCATTTTCTTCTTTGTAGGTTTTCTCTGATGCTGCTGATGATACTGTGCTACAGTGCTCCCCCATTTTTACGCAGGGATAGGTTTCAGAACCTACAGTGGAAATCCAAAAATCCCCTCAAAATATGCTTATAATTGGCTTATAACTGCCAAATATCTTGTACCCCTTAAGTAAAACACTTATAACTGCCTACTTTAACATTTCGCTGCTTAATTTGATGGTTTAAACAAAAGTATAACTTAAATTATCATACTAAAACAATTGACTGTTTCAAACAAAAATACCATCATCCCAAAACACCCAAAGTAACCTTGCATTACAGTACTGTCAAGTTTAGTGATGAACTGTTAAAATAAGCAGTTATAATTGTTTTAGGGGTGTATATAGCCTACTTAAGAGTAACAGTAGCAGGAAAGTACTGTAATGCAAGGTTACTTTGGGTGTTTTGGGATGATGGTTTGATGTGTATTTTTTGTTTGAAACAGTTAATTGTTTTTAGTATGATAATTTGTTATACTTTTGTTTAAACCATCAAATTAAGCAGCAAAATGTTAAAGTAGGCAGTTATAAGTGTTTTACTTAAGGGGTACAAGATATTTGGCAGTTATAAGCCAATTATAAGCATATTTCGAGGGGATTTTTGGATTTCCACTGTAGGATAGGTTTCGCTGCCAAATATCTTGTACCCCTTAAGTAAAACACTTATAACTGCCTACTTTAACATTTCGCTGCTTAATTTGATGGTTTAAACAAAAGTATAACTTAAATTATCATACTAAAACAGTTGACTGTTTCAAACAAAAATACACATCAAACCATCATCCCAAAACACCCAAAGTAACCTTGCATTACAGTACTTTCCTGCTACTGTTACTCTTAAGTAGGCTATATACACCCCTAAAACAATTATAACTGCTTATTTTAACAGTTCATCACTAAACTTGACAGTTCAAACATAAATATACCTCAAACTGTCATCCCAGAACACCTTACTGGAGACCCCTGTAGCACACTTGTGAGAGTTTTGGTCAAGTTGGATGGATTTTATCCACTTTCATTGTATTTGGAGTTCTTATCAAGTTAGTTGTGTGTAACTGTTTATTGTACAGTCAAACCTCTTGAAACCGGCATTCTGTGGTTCGATAAGATTTTGAATTAGCCACCATTAGTTCATTGAGCGGCCACGAGGACGGCACCATGTATTATTTACAACTTTTTGTACTTTACTGTCTTTGTATATATATTTCTTTCACACCTGTACTTCTATATTACACTTTTCTATTGTTTAGCCAGAAAATTATATTGATAAACGATATCTTCAAGCAGCAGTCTCAGTTACATTTCCCCCCCCCCAAATTTCGTTTGGAAGCATTAGTTATTTTGCAGTATGTACAATACTATTTCCTGTTTGAGCTACAGGTTCGATATAGGCTTACTAGAGCACAGTACGTATATATAATTTTTTTTGGTTTAAGGCCATTTTAGCCTGTATTGTTTTAAAGAATTAAAGCCTTGTTAAAAAGCATTAATGATTGATTTATTTCCTGTTTCAAGCTATGTTTGCTTTTGGTGTTATGATCCTGAATTGACTCCCGTTAGTGAATGTTCAATATTCGTTTTCCTCAATAGATGGCATTGTGCTTTTTTTACTTTTTTTGATGGCAGAGCTTCAAATGCACTGAGTGATTGCCAAAATTCATTCCTTACAGGTATTGTCCTACTTACAATGGGGTTAGGTTCCAGAAACCCCATCGTTTGTTGGAAAAAACATCTTGTATGTAGCCTAGCCTACCTAGGGTATTCAGTACCAACTATGCATATATGGTAGCCTAGCCTACACTGTACAGTATGCTGTATTCTATAAATATATGGCATATTAATTATCAATGTCAGCTAACCCTGGAGGTTCAATGCAGATAGACTTTGATAATTCGGTACGATAAGAAATTTGATACACAAACAAGAATCAGACGTGTACTTGGGGATGATAAAGCAGCAAATTTGGGTTTTACAGAGTTGACCACATATACTCGCATGTCATGTGACTTTTGAAGATCTAATTTTGAACCTAATTTTAACGGGGTCACATCATATACAAGATATAAAATTACCGGATGTAATGTTCACTTATGAATATCGTATTATAAAATACAAACATAACGAATATGCATCTTTTCCGTGGGTCTCTTAGTAAATTGTGCTTTATTTCGCTGTATCCAATAATATTGTGTGTAGTCTCATATTTTTGCATTATAAAATACAAACATAGCTATCAATGTTATGGTTTGGAAATCAGCTGATGGCAATTATGAGGTAAGTTTATTTAGCCTATTTAACTTAAATCAGAGCAAATTTTCTTGCTTCTAATTAGCATATATGAATCTCTAGATACTCTGTTTATATGGGACAAGGTTATTTTACGTCATACAGTCTTTTTAAGTCAATTATGTCTCGTGAAATCAATTTAGTTATTTCTATATGGAGTTGTGGGCATTTTTTTTAATCAACAGATTTCATTCGCTATTCACACTCGATTTCATCATAATACGAGCTATATGTATCTTTTATGAGCATGAGAACAACAGTAATATGTTTTCTTTCATGCTCTGTAGTTTTGATTAAAATACATTTATCCAATTTTATTTATGGTTGAATATGAGGGCATAAATTATCAAAGTTTACGTGAGTTTCATCCGTGATGGCAATGCATGATAATTTATAGTCATAGCAGCTTGAACATTGTTTTCTCAGCTTCAGCCACCACTTGCAGTTTAAATTTAGCTGTATATTTTGTTGCTGATCCTTCCTCCATAACAAATAAGGTATACAGTTGTGTAAAATTATATCCGTCCTATTGTACTTAATGTCATGTGTAACATAACTGTGGTAATTGTTTACTATCGTATGATGGTTGAAATGCAAACAAAACGCCGGTTGTTATCTGGTTCAGTTGGTCTTAGCAAAACAGCCTTTTCTCCTTTGGTTGTTTATGGCTGGAAGCTATTAAATAAATGAAAGGTGGGATAAAGAGATGGAGGAAAAGAAGTTAATCTACTGTAATTTGGCTTCTCACTGCCTGACTGTATGCTTGTCGAGTGTGAAATTTAAAATATTTTCAAAATGTATCGATATTAATTGCCAACCCCATCTCAAAATCAGGTTATTGCAAGGCAAATTATCGTAACTCAAACAGTACATGTATTTTTGTCATCTCATTACCCTCTACAATCAGAATAAATGACGAAGAAACTAATTGCAATAATTATGAAAATGGTGAATTTAGGAGATGAAATTCACCGATGATATTCTGCAGATTCTGAGAAAAGTTAAGTAGTAGACTTATGGTTCGGCTAACTCGGGAATGTAGGCTAAATGTGTTATATAAAGTACAGTATGAAGAAAAAGTACAAAGAAGTAAAATATCTGAATTATAAAATGATAAAGTGAAAAAATATGTGGAATTAGCTTGCAAGACTGTTCACATAAGGGCTTCACATTTTAGGGTTGTGTTTTATTTTCATGGATTTTCTGTGGTCTGGCAGTGGCTTGGTCCCAAGGTTCCCGGATTTAAGAGGTTGGACTGTATTAAAATTTTGTTACTACTGGGGTCTTTTCATTTGACTATTTTGTCTACAGCATACCCATGTTCAATATTGTCATTGCACAAGGAGTTCAGTGTAAATACATTTTATTAACCCTTACAGCCCAGGCTAAATATACATTAACAAAACCCCAAGTCTGGGCAACTTTAAGGTTGGCCAATTAAAAAAAAATGTATAGAGGAAGATATGCAAATGGACACAGTATAAGGAATTAACTGTACCTTCCACAGGAAGCTGAAAATGAATATTTTCAACCTTGTGCTGGGCCTCTTTTCCAAGACGCTCATAGAAATAGCAGCTAAATTTAGCAAGTTACAGTATATATGTTCTTTCCAATAAATATTTTGTACTTTATATGCAAAATTACAATTACAGCTGACATCATAGCGT
The DNA here is from genome assembly GCF_040412425.1 of Macrobrachium rosenbergii. Classification (NCBI taxonomy): domain Eukaryota; kingdom Metazoa; phylum Arthropoda; class Malacostraca; order Decapoda; family Palaemonidae; genus Macrobrachium; species Macrobrachium rosenbergii. The sequence goes on along the minus strand of NC_089753.1, from coordinate 24,297,185 downwards.
ACAAGGTAAGAACTAAAACCAGCAACATTCCCTGAGTATATTTACGGTCAAATATATACGACATGCTGAGAAGGGGAGATTTATTGCCTTCCCCCATGAAATCTCATGGGAGAAGCTTCTTCCTTGTATCACTGAGCTGAGGGCAAGTGTTGCCATAAGAGTTGCCTTAAGTCATTTATGGCCCATTGAAGTGATATGAATATTTTGCCATGAAACTCATTCAAAAAGCATGGTGCAAACGATTGATTCTCATGGCAGTATATCAAGATTGAACCCAGTATATATTATATATATATTATGTCTCAGGATCATATCTGGGTGCAGGGGGTTCACCCTCACAGACCTGGCTAAATTCAGGGGTAGCCAATTTAAAAAAAAATCTCTTCAATGGAAAGAGGAAGATACGCATATGCACATGGAATAAAACAAAAAGGTTCTAAAAAAATTTCTGTATATTCCTTGGGAAGTTGAAAGTGAATATTTCCAACCCTGTGCAGGGCCTCTTTTCCAAATGACAGTTGTCAAAATATGCTAATTTTACCAAGTTATAATTGTTTTTTCAACTTTTTTTTTTTAATGTAGAAGTATAATTACAGCTCACACAATATCATAACAGAAATGAACTAAAATCAGTATCATTGTGTATATTTATTGTAAAATATTTAAGAGATGTCATTGGATGGGAATTTTGGACAACATTACTTCATGACATCTCAAGGCAAACTGTTTCTCTCCTGTGCCGACTAGCTATTAGAGTTGGGGTTAAAGTTTCCAGGAGTCATTTATGGCCCATGGAAGTGATCTGAGCACTTTTCCCGCAATATGAGTTCAAACTGTATGGCTGAAAATCTTGAACATACACGTGTTACCCGGAATCCTCTCCAAAGCTGTAATTAAACATAAATGTATGTTACCCATCCACGAAGGGTTAAGGAATATTAACTTTATATTAGACCTTGGGATAAAGTAATTGATCACAGATCGAGAGAGGAGGGTAGTCAACAGGCATTGATGTGATTGCCCATGGAAGCTACAAACAAATGTAATCGGCAAATGAACTTGCAACATTTACACGTGAATTTGAATTTGATGGTTTGCACTATAGTGTTAATAATAACATGTTAAAGTGTTAATCATTATCCAAATCTATGATAAAATACACCTGCTTGCTGTATTTATTGTAGCGATGATAGTACATACACAAGTGTACAGATTGGATTGTAATGGATGCCCTTTAGGGAAGTATTTTTGTTAAACTGTTATTTATTCAATTGAAAATTGAGAGTTGTTGAGCAACCAGTAAAGGTTTTGTAAATTACAATTGTTGGTTGATAAGTAATTTTGTCATCATAGCATAAGACAGAAAATGCATTGTTGCCTCAGTTCAATTTTTCTATTTAGAAGAGTTCAGTGAAGTATAGATATTTCCTTTTAGTTTATACACATAATCAGACTTAGAAGACAGTAATGACTTGTTAAATAAGGTAAATTTTTAATTAACGTTTGATAATTCTTAAAGATAGTGCAAGAGAAAGCATTAAAAAAGAAAAATTTCAGAGCATGGATGGTGTGAGAGTATATAAGTGGCACAAAAATGAGGAAGTGAAAGGTCTTTATTTTGAAAATTTTGGCAAAAGTTACAGGGATCATAATAGGTAACTTTATTTGAGAAGGTTGAACAATATTTCTGCAGCAGGGAAGTAGAAGTCTGAGGAAGTATTGTTTTTACCAACAAAAGTTGATGATGAATATGTAATGCGAATGTCATTTAAGAGTGTACAGCATTGAATTTACATCTCTTTGACCAGTAGATAAACTATGTCTCTCTCTTTGATCAGTAGATAAACTACAGACTGTACTTTGAAAGGAGTCGGTCTTTGCTGTTGTTTTAGAGTGAATTCTTTGCTTTATGAGAGAATTGCGTTTCTTTACCGTAAATTATCAAGGTTTTTCTGATGGGAGAAATTGCACTGTGTAAATGAGTTTCATATTAAGAAGCCTTTCATAAATGTATTTTGAAGTATGGTATTGCATTTGATTTCCTGTTGACGTTTCTGCTTAGAAAGTGAATACAGTCAGTCCCCGGTTTTATGGTGCTTGTCTTGCGACGAAAGTCATAATTTTTGGCACCAGTACATACCTAACAGAGGCATCAATTCCCAGTTATCAGCAATTTTCGCGTATCATCAAGCTGTCGGAATGGATCCCACACCGATAACCGGGGGCTGCCTGTATTGCCATTGTTCTAGACAAGCAGGTATTTCCTTCCCTCACATCTTCTAGTTGGTACAGTTTGTTTTTAAGAATAAATGGGGAGAGCTGAAAGGAACAGTTGATATTATACAGTGGGATAAAGGATGGTAATATCCGCAGGAAATAAATTTTGATGGTCCGTTCCATCTTGCTTGTTGGGAATCTTGTAATATTTTATCCTTATAATTTTCTCCAAAGTTAATGTGTTCTGTTTGCTTTAGAAATTTTAGTGTTGTTAATCAAGCTATTAAATGTTATGATATTAAATTTTGCACATTACTAACACAAGTATTTTAGCTTGTAATCAAACCACTTTTAAGTCAGTTGACATCGATGCAACACCTGCTCTGTTCCAGTGTGCATTTGTGTTTCTCCCTTTTTTTGTTTTTTGTGTGTATCACTTGTTACTCCTTTTTGCCAGTGTTATCCTTCAATCTGCTCTTACATTTCTGTGCTTGTGATTATAGTTCAGACCTCTACTTTTATTTTCCAGCCATTCTCTGTTGTTTGCTCTGCCTTGAATAGCTAAATTCTTTAATGTACTGATTTTGATTTTTATTCCTGTTCCTTTCTCTGGTTAACTTAATTATAGCATTTTATTTAGATAATTATTAGAATCATAAATGCATGCTTTCCTCCTCTAATAATTTTGATGCAAATACTGTATAACTAGAGTGTAAAACCGTAGCTTATTAAATTTAGTGCTGCTCTGAGTGTCTGTATAGTTGATGGTATTGGTAAGTTCTTCACTTCTGGGTGATGATGATGACGTTCAACTCTGCTAATCTGTAGCAGAGTATTGCCGTCAGTTCACCGTGTCTTGTGCTGTAGGCATTGGTAAAGGGTGTTTGCAGTGTTACTTTGGCCCAGAGCTGCACCATCCTTTTAGCCTTTTACTTTACCCCCATTCCTGCTTGCTTTCTTCAGTCTTGCTGTCCAACCTTCATAGCTATTACTGTACTTCTTATTGCAGTTTCACTGTCAGAGCCGTGTACTTCATCTCATTTTGACTTTCTCAGCCTTAAGATCTTTCTGTCCAACCACACTCACATCCTTTTCACTCTCTCAAGTGCCAAATATTTTGAAGTGCCCAAGTGCTTGGCTTTGTAGCCTAAATTTCATAAACAATTAATTGATTCTAAATCAGTTTCTAAAGAAGTTAAGTAGAAAGATTGAATTATTTTAGTGATTATTATCAAAGCATTTCTTTTAGGAATTGTTTTAGTAAACTGTAATGTCTCTCAATGTAATCTTTCTTCTTTTCAGATAACTCAGATTTAAGTTTATTGATCAACAAGGAAGACTTCCTGAGTGCTCAGCCATTAACCACACAAGGCTTTGGCTATGTGTGGCATGGAGTAAGAGCCACATACGGTTTCACAAGGGGAAGAATCTTCTACGAGGTCAAGGTTTTGGACTGTTTGCCTGTGCCCCACCTGGAAGAAGATGAGCAACACCCTCACGTGGTTCGCGTTGGTTGGTCAATCGATGAGGCTGGTTTGACACTTGGGGAAGATCCTTTCAGTTATGGATATGGTGGCACTGGGAAAGCTTCCACCAATTTGAAGTTCAAGGTTGGTATTATGGTAGTGGTGGTGAAGGCTGTGAACATCTTAATTTCATATGTATTTCAGATAGATATTTTGAAAGCATGAGTGAAGTTCTCTTAGTGTGGTTGATAGCAACTGTATAGTTTCAAGCATGATTGTACATTGATGATTATGTCCTCTGAAAAATCTTTATTGGAGGTGAATCTTACCTACTGTTAAAACTAGCTTACATCTCCGCGCCGATAGGCAAGTCGGCATTCAAACAAAAGTTCGAATGGCTGCTTGGATGACTGTCTAGTTCACCCATTCTCCACCAGGCGTGTTTTGAATGTATAACCTCTTGCCAGAATTCTCCTTGCCTCCATTGGGTATAGGCACTTGTTGTATTTCATGGCTTTTTGCTGCTATCACGGTACCGTACATTTATTTTTCCTAGGATGCCTTCGCTGGAATCAAGGCTAAGAACATCAGGTTCTGTAGGAATGATTACTCTGTCAGCAGGATGTTGCTATTTTAGGAGATACACTTGTACTCCAGCTGCATGGTTTCAAGTTGATCTTCAGAATAGATGTGAGGAAGTAGAGATTTTCAAAGGATTTTCTGCTTAAGTTTCTTAGTATAGGAAGAGAAGGGAAGCAGTTAGATTGTGAAGCAATCAGTTAGGCCAGGTTATCAACCTGTCATTTTTCCCCCTTCTCTTAGTACTTCTGTAGTTATCCATACTCGTCATGGCTTTTCCTTTGTTAATGCTTTAGTTAGTACTAAGGCTTCCTCTTTAGCTCAGCCTTCTGCTCCCCTTTCCAGTCAGGAAAAGCATATTGAGAATTTAGAACGGGTCATAAACCTTATTTTGGTCAATAGAAGGTTTGTCTGAATTGGTTAGGGAACTGCTCCGGGTCCCCCCACTGTGTGATTATTTTTGCATTCCCTCATAAGAGATCAGGTGTCGGTGCTCTTGCCAGTCTGTAGCCTGAGCCTAGGCTATGACAGGTGGATTCTGAGGAAGAAATCCGGTGCTGGGAACCGGATCGGTTCTTGGGCCAATGTGGTTCTGTGCCCTCCATCACCTGCCTCTCCGTTTTTCACGTTCGTAGTCTTGTATAATGCATTGGCCCGAAAGGCTGTTTTGGTAAACATTGTGGATGCGAGACAGGTGCTCGGCTGCTGTTGTCTCCTGTCGCCAGGTGTTGATAGATGACAGCTGTTTCCTTCTGTCGCCCTCTGGCAGAAGAAGAGTTTGAATCGGAGGATCTTCTTCTGTTTGCTGGAGTGTTGCGCTTCTCTTTATGCTCATTTAGTTGAGGAAAGAGACCACATAGAGAATAGGCTCTTAAACTGTCTTTGGTAGAAGATTCGGTTTTTTCTCTTTCCTTTGAAGAGACAAACTCGAGACTGACAAGTTCTGAATCAGAGTCTCAGTTTAGATTGTTGAAGTGTTTATTGAACTTTTGCTCAGTATTTTGCCACTTCTCTGCCTCAGCTTTGAGAGGTTGAGGCTCCAGCTTAGTCTGTTTTTGGCATCAACTTGGGAAGTTTGTGAAGCAAGCTTTAAGGGGTTTTGGCACCAGCAGGAGTTTATTGAGGAAAAGTGTTAGTTTTAACTCATGTCTGATGCTAAAACAGGCTAATGTTCACAAGCTTATACTACTCAGTTTGGAAGAAGTGAGAACGCTGTAGTAAAATCTTATGCTGTACAGGTTGAGGCGATAAGGAAGTATATATTGGTGCAAGCCTTATTTTATACCCTTCGAGGATAAGTTCAGCCCTCAGGTTCTGGTAGATGGCCAGCTGCAAGTCTCCTGGCTTGCTTGGAGAGACTTAGGAGCAGACCTTACATGGTGGAGTCAGTGAAGGAGAGTTATGATTCCATTTAGGTTACCCTTAACTGGTTTAGTCTTTTATAGCTGTTCCTCTGTCTTCTCTTTAATAAGAGGTTATAATTTGAGAGAAAGAAATGTACCTGGCAGTAATTCACTGGGATCTTGACTTTTTGCTAGCTCCATAAGCAACTGGAGATTGGCAGCCATCGTTGGATACATATGCTTTTGCTTTTCCAGTATGGTATAAGTGACTCTCCAAAAGAATAATCAGATGTTCTGGTTGACATGCAGGAGACATTTTTCTCTTTCCAGTACATCCTCAATCACCTGAGTTCCTTAGAGGTGTATTTACAGGAGGTATTGCTGTTCAAGGTGCTTTGTTAGGGCTCGTGTACAACGCCCCTATAAGTAAAGTAAGTACACCTTAGTTTTACCAGACCACTGAGCTGATTAACAGCTCTCCTAGGGCTGGCCCAAAGGATAAGACTTATTTACGTGTCTAAGAACCAATTGGTTACTTAGCAACGGGACCTACAGCTTATTGTGGAATCCGAACCACATTATAGCGAGAAATTAATTTATATCGCCAGAAATAAATTCCTCTAACTCTTCATCAGCCGGCCGCAGGAATTGAACTCCGGCCCATTGAGTGAAAGTCTGAAGCTCAAGTGACTCGGCCAACAAAGGGCTGCCTCTGTAAGTATTCACAGGGAATTTGTTGTCCATAGGTGGATGGGGTCGAGGTGTAGGAGCAAGAAATCTTTTCCTCTAAGTCAGCTGGTTCAAGTTGGCCAGCTCTTGACAGTATGCCAAAGGCCAAGGATCTGTTGCTTCACCTAGCTCAGTCTCTGTGCAGTATGATTTTCAGTTGACTTCCCTAACTCCTCCTCATTCTTATTTATTGATGCAGGGATGATCCTTGAACTTTAGCCCTGAAGGAAGCAGTTTAGTTTTGCCATTCAGTACCTTAAGTATGCGGAATCATGTTTGAAACAGTAAAGCCCTTAGTCCGCTACTAGTAGCGGGTAAAGTTTTCCAGAACAGAGGAAAGAGAATCTCTCAGGCTGTTTTAAATTCTGGGTTTTATTATTTTAGTACTTTTATATCGTATAGGTATTTATTTTGGGCTTTTAGGCCTAGGCACAGGGGTCCCCTCATGCTGCTTCTGTTTCATTCTAGCTGAATTGAAGTGGTTTTTCTCCGCAAGGCTGCTCTTTACTTCACACGTATGAGAGCCATGCCCCCGAATGGAATCCAACTTCTGGCGGCAGTAAGATCAGAAAGGATTCCAGATTTGTTAAGAATGTTTTGGGTTTCATACAAGAAACCTTTTGCTCGAATGGCTGAGCGGATTTTATCTAGCTATACTAACCACCATCCTCTTCTCAGTGTGGAATCGGCTAACTTTAACAGTAGGTAAGTTTCATCCCAAATAATATAAATTTTTGGGATAAAATTTATTATTTGGATATTTACCTAATGTTAATTTAGACCGCACCCAGCCTCCCCACAACTTATTGGGCTGTCAAGGAGAATTCTGACAAGAGCTTAAACATTTGAACACACCTGGTGGAGAACAGGTGAACTAGACAGTCATCTGGGCAGCCATTCGATCTTTATATTTTCATTTTGCAATTTTGCTATATAAAGTTATTTAATTAGAATAGCATTGTGTTCAACATTTGATGGGTATTTTGCTATCAAAGTGTATTCTACAGTCTCTTCATTTGCAAGTGTTGGTAAAATTATATTTAGATGATTATTATTTTAGATTATGCCAATCTTTAGTTGAAAACAAAAAAGTAATATTTAAGCAGTTACAGTACCAGAATTTGATTGGGTTCTTGGTCATGTTAGATATGAGGTAAACATGATTTATGAACTGCATAATGGGGTCTAGTATACTCGCTTGTAAAATAGTAAATGAGAATAGGTAAAAATTAATTCTGTAACACCAGGTTGATTCCATTACTGTATGTGAAAGCTTGGCATAATTGAATACACAGGTTTTCTCTCTGACCTTATGCTATGTGCATTTTATCTTTTCAACACAAATTCATGTTCATGTCCTCCTTCCTAATCTCTTTGTGGATTAAATTTTTCAGGACTATGGGAAAACATTTGGTAAAGGCGACATTGTTGGCTGTTACCTTGATTTGGAAGCTGAGCCCATTGTTATGTCATTCACTGTCAATGGGGAGAACCAGGGGATGGCATATGAAATCTCGCGTAGCACGCTGGGTGAAAGGGCACTGTTTCCACACATTGTGACCAAAAATTGCAGTTTTAAGGTATTTGCAAAACAGTTTCTTATCTTGAAAAGATTTCATTTTGCATGAACAAAGTACTGTAATTTGTTTATAAGTGACTTACCAAGTAATTACATAGCTGTTAGTTTGACTTAACCCTGGCAGTTCAAAATTTGAAAATCACAGTAATGTGCTATTGTTTTAGTGTAGGTAACTAGACCCCACCCACTTACAGGGAAGAATAGGTACAACAGTGCTGAAGAGCTCAATTCGTTTCAGTCAGTCAGCTGAACAACAATTGGTTGAGAAGCTCTGATTTGAACTTCACCAGATGGTTGTATCTTTCACCTTTGGTGAAGTATTCATTCATGTTGGTTGCATGCTATTTATTAGCGTAGCTAATTCCCTATTCAGACTTGTGACTAATTTGATTTAGTATATGGTGATTGTATGTTAGTTTTAGAAGTTAGTCATTATTTTATTTTTATTTTCTGCATTAGTGAAATGGTATGGGCATTACAAAATTATAAAAAAAGCACGTTTAATTTTATAAGTCGTTTTTATAGCAAAGCATTCTTTATGTTTAAAAAGTATGTTCTTGTTGTGACGTCATAGGACGGAAACGGCAGGAAGAGAAAAATGTAAACAAATGTGGGCGGGAGTGTTGAACAAATGGCGGTAAGGTAGAGAGAGCTCTCTGAAGGTTAGGTCGATAAAAGTTGGGTTGTAAGTCTGTTTTGTGGTTTTTGTTGTTGTAAGCTGGATTGCATAGTGAAAGAAGAACAACGTGAATAGGTGAGTGGATCACATAATTGAATAATTTTCGGATGGGTTAGGCTAGGAAAATTTTCAAGTGGTAGCAGAGCGTGGTTCGGTAGAAATGGACCAATCTGAAGGTAAACTTTGGGAGATGAAATGGAGAAGAGACTGTCCAAGATTTAACGGGACACAGGGTGATTATAAAAGATGGAGAGGACAAGTCGAAGATTGGCTTGTGGTGTGTGGAGAAGAAGTGAAATATCCGGCGATAGAGATAAGAATGAGCTTAAGAGGGAAGGCTTTAGAAGTAACGAAGGAATAGATAGAGATAAACTTAAGGATAGAGAGGGTTCAAAGATAATCTTATCCAAACTAGATGAAGTGTATCTAAAAGATACGTTGATGGAAAATTACAGTAAAATGAAAAACTATTTTAAAATAGAAAAAGAATTATTGAAAAGATGAGAGATTTTATAAAGTAAGTATACCTTAGTTTTACCAGACCACTGAGCTGATGAACAGCTCTCCTAGGGCTGACCCGAAGGATTAGACTTATTTTACGTGGCTAAGAACCATTTGGTTACTTAGCAACGGGACCTACAGCTTATTGTGGGATCCGAACCACATTATAGCGAGAAATGAATTTCTATCACCAGAAATAAATTCCTCTAACTCTTCATCAGCCGGCCGCGGGAATTGAACTCCGGCCCATCAAATTTTATAATTAGTTATGAAAAGGCAGAGTCAGAGTATAGTAGAGCACTAGGGAAAAGCATGCATGAGGGGGAAGCAAAAGGTTTCCATGTACCAGAGCAATCGAATCTCACAGAAGATAAAAACAAATGGTATTAGCAGCTTGTGGTTGAGAAAAGTTGGAATATAAAACAGTGTCACAAACAATGAAAAGAATATTTGAGGGATTAGGGAATAAAGAGGAGGGGGAATGGTTGGGATGAGAAGGTTGTGCAAATTTTGGGAAAGGGTGGAAAAACCAAAGATATCGGGAAAAGGTGAATCGAGGTAGAGGTGGAAGAAATCCTTTAAATAGAGAAGGAAAAGTAACACTGTGTGCAATATGCAAATCGGAATGGCATTGGGCCAGAGATTGTCCTCAGAATTTTCAAAATAAGAAGAAATCAGAAACTGGACAAGAAGAAGAAAAAGTTTATACAGGAGAAGTTAGTAAAATAGAAGAATGTTGGGAAGAGGTTGATGCAATTTTAGACACGGGATGTAAGTCAACAGTTCGTGGGGAATTGTGTCTAGCACGCATTGTTGTGGGTTTGAGTCAGGAAGAGTTGAGGAGAATGAATGGTACTAAGAACCTAATAAAGTATTTAATTTCGGTGAGTCATCATACAAGTCGAAAGTAATGGAAATACCGGTGATGTTGAAAAAGTTTTATTTGAAGACAGAAGTTTTGCAGGGTGATGTACCATGGTTAATAGGTAAGAAAACCATGAGTAAAATGGGGGGAAATGAAGGTAAAGTTAAGAGAAGACAAACAGAGACATTTAAGAATACCAATTTTGAGGGAGAAGGTAGAAGAAGAATTGTTATTGGAGGGTTGGAAGCGGAAGAGTCTAAGGGAAATTGAAGGTGCAGTGATGAAGTTACATCTACAACTTGGCCACGGAAGTGGAGATAAAATATGGAAGCTAACAGAAGAAGCACAGTGGAGTGATGGTTTGAGAGAGAACGAAAAAAAAAGGAAATATAAAAGTTACTAACAGACTTAATTGCAAGTTGTGAGGTATGGAAAAGATATAAAAGAAACCCAGCTAAACCAGTGGTAGGATTTTCTTGAAGTAAGATATTTAATGAAGTTGTAGCAATGGATGTGGGAGAGATAGAAGAGAGAAAGTTCTTGGTAATGGGAGATATGGCAACAAGGTACTGTCAGGCTTTTTGGATAAAAGATAAGAAACCAGAAACTATTATAAAGACACTTTTTGATAGATTGTTTGCTATTGGGGCACCTTCTAAAATATTATCAGACAACGGGGGAGAATTTCAAAATGAAAAAGTAAGGAGGATGGCAGAAAGATGGAATATTAAAGTATTAGCCACAGCATCTGAATCTCCATGGAGCAATGGATTGTGTGAAAAGACAGTAGGCATAATCAAAGAAAGCTTAAGAAAGATGAAAGATGATGAGAGGAAGTGGAATGGTCCATAGCATTAAGATGGGTAGTGAGTGCTAGGAACTGCTTAATAAATAATGGCCCATTCTCCCCTAACCAATTAGTATTTGGGAAAAACCCTTCCTTGCCTAATTAAATGGGAGAAGAAAGTTCAAGTCCTGCAAGCAGAGAGAAAGGTATGGAAGAAAGTATAGTAAGGGATACACTGAATGCAATGCATAAGGCCAGAGAAGTGTTTATCAAAAATGAGTCTTGTAATAAAATAAGAATTGCTTTAAACAAAAATATCAGAGAACATAAATTTGAAGAAGCAGTAGTGGGAGAGAAGGTATTCTATAAGAGGGAAAATGAATGGAGAGGACCTGCTCAGGTAGTGAGGATATCAGGTAAAACAGTAGTGGTTAAACATAGGGATTCTCTAAGAGAAGTAGCAAGAATACATATTACTAGAATTCAAAGACTATCACCAGAAAAAGAGAAGATACTTAAAGTAGACAAAACACACACTGTGAAGGATGAATCCCTTGCATCAAAGGAAGGGAATATAGATGGGCAGGAAGGAAAGGAGATGATAATTGGCTGGAGAAGGAATGCAGATATAGAAGAGACTATAGAAAGAGATTTGGCAGAGGAAACACTGGAAGATGAAGGGGAAAGTGAGGTAATAGAAGATGAGTTAATAGAAGAGATACTCAAATTTAGAAAGGGAAATAGAGTTAGAGCTATAAACAAAAATACAGGACTAGTAGAAGAGTGGACTATATTGAGTCTTGGGCTGATTCGTACAATGTACAAGACTCACAGTAGTCAGGTGACAAGGGATGGGGTAACTTAAGAGATTATAGTCATGTAGAAAAAATTGAAGATGAAGAAGAGGTTTTGATAGGATTCGAAAATAGAAGTGTAATTGAAGCTAAAGAAAAAGAACTGCAACGTTGGAGAGAAAACAAGGTGTATGAGGAGGTGAATGACATTGGACAAAAAGGTATATCTACAAGATGGATAGTAACTGAAAAGGTAAAATGGGGGAAAAGGATATGCAAAGCAAGATTGGTAGCTAGAGGTTTTGAAGAAGAAATAGAACTGAATGGGAAAAAGATGCTCCTACATGCAATGCCGAAATTTAAAAATTTTGTTTGACAGTAATAAAACTGAAAGATTGGAATTGTTATACGTTGGATGTAAAAACTGCGTATCTACAAGGTGATGAAATACAACGAGAGGTATAGTTAAAACCACATAGTGAAGATGGTTGGACTGGATTATGGAAATTGAAGAAAACTGTTTATGGGCTCAAGGATGCAGCAAAGGCATGGTATTGTATGGTGGTAAAAGTGGTGGAGGAGCTTAAAGGCGAGAGTAGTAGATTAGAACCTAATATATTCTTTTGGAGGAAAGACAATAAATTGAACGGTATTTTATGTACACATGTAGATGATTTTTGCTCTGGAGGAACTGAAGGATTTTTAAAGGAAACAGTTGGGAAATTGAAAGGGAAATTGCAAGTAGGAGACCAAGAGAGTAAAAATTTTAAGTATATAGGAGTAATAGTAGAGTATAAGGAAAATGGAATTTGTATTAATCAGTGGCAGTATATAAATTCTATAAGAGAACCAGAAGCTAGAAGGTTTACAGGTAATACTGTAGAGTGTAAGGACAAAAGGAGTTAACAAAATACAGAACAGTGGCAGGACAGTTGAACTGGGTATCGCTACATACCATGCCAGAAATATCTTATGATGATAGTGAATTGAGTAAAGCTTTTAAAGAAGGAACGACTCAAGATATGAGAAAGCTGATTAAAATAGTGAGAAAAACTGAGAGCATGAGTGAGTTAGAAGACGAAAAGATTTATTGGGAAGCCTATGCAGATGCTTCATTTGGGAATATTGAAGATGGTCATACTCAATTAGGTTATGTGATATCATTGACAGATTGTAAGAGGAGATGTCCCATATGGTGGAAATCCAGAAGAGGAGCAAAGTCCACCATTGAAGCAGAAGCTCTGAGGGTGGTGGAGGCCATAGAAGGATTGATATATTTCAAACATTTGTGAGAGATAGCAGGAGGGAGAAAATTAGAAGCACTGGTGAAAACTGATAGTAAAACCCTAATGACTGCAATAAATTCGAGTACTGGAGTAAGTAGTAAGAGATTAAAAAATTAATCTTGCAGCAATAAGAGAAACAGTAGAATCTGGAGAAATAAGTGAGGTGAGATGGACGGATAAAAGGAAAGCATCAAATAGCTGATCTATTGACCAAAGCTGGAGTTTCAGGGGAAAGCATTAGGAATTATTTAGAGGGTAAAGAATTGAAGAATAATGGAGATTAGAGGGGATTAGGATAAGAAAAGGCTGGAGAGGAGAGAGAAGGAGATAAGTGTGATTGTATGTTAGTTTTAGAAGGCAGCTGTTATTTTATTTTTATTTTCTGCATTAGTGAAATGGTGTGGGTATTACAAAATGTATAAAAAAGCACGTTTAATTTTATAAGTCGTTTTTGTAGCAAAGCATTCTTTATGTATAAAAAGTATGTTCTTGTTGTGACGTCATAGGACACAAATGGCGGGGGGGAGAAAAATGTAAACAAACGCTGGCGGGAGTGTTGAACAAATGATGGTAAGGTAGAGAGAGCTCTCTGAAGGTTGGGTCGATAAAAGTTGGGTTGTAAGTCTGTTTTGTGGTTTTTGTTGTCGTAAGCTGGATTGCATGGTGAAAGAAGAACAACGTGAATAGGTGAGTGGATCGCATAATTGAATAATTTTCGGGTGGGTTAGGCTAGGAAAATTTTCATGTCTGACCCTAGCTTGTCTAGTATTAGGTGTTGCACCAAAGGGTGTAATACTAGACTTACTTCTGCTAAGTATGACTAAACTCCGTTACCTGGCTCCCATTCTTCCAAGCACGATGCCAGCGCCAACCTAGAAGCTAGAATTGACCAAAAGTTTGGCCTGCTTGTTAACACTATCCAAAATCGGGTCTTCGGATAAGGCCCTTATGGACCAGGTAAGCGTAATTATTGTTGCTGGAAGTGCAGTGTCAGTGGAAGAGGTGACTACTCGTCCCACCAATTCTCCTAGACAAAGGTCAACGTTAAACTCCACTAAACCTGGGAGGAGGCAAACTGGAGGTCTAAGGGAGGTCACAGTGGTTTGCCCATGGGTAGTTGTCCCCCTCAGTCGAGCCTGTTGATTGAACCCAGGACACGGCAGATTGCCATTGGAAAGGTGTCCAGTCTTTGACGCAGCATTCCTCATCCAAGTTGTCAGAGTGTTTTGTGTTGAAGTGCCCAGTGTCCGAGCGCCCATCTTCCAGTCCCGAGCATGTTGTGCATGACACTTCAGTGAAAGAAGCCAGTCTGACGCGGCATTCCGCATCCAAGTTGTCCGAGCGCCCGGTTTCCAAGCGTATAGTGTCCAAGTGTTGTATCGAAGCACCCAACTTCCGAGCCCACAGTGTCCGAACTCCCGATGTCCAAGCGTATAGTGTCGGATTGCCCAGTTTATGAGTGCCCAACTTCCTGGCCCACAGTGTCCAAACATCCAATGTCTGAGTGTTTAGTGTCAGATGGCCCAGTGTCCAAGTGATCAGGTTATGAGCACCCAGTGTCAGAGCGCCAAGTGTCCAACCATCGAGTATCCGAGCTTTCAGTGTCGTAAGTGCCCAGAGTTGTCCGGGCTCCTAGTGTCCATATGCCCAGTTTCTGAGCACCATATGGCAGGATTTCACCTTCGGTATGCTCGGCGCCAGTAGCCAAGCATTTGGCGCCAACCCTGATGTCATGGATCCTTCTTTGGAACCTATCCAGCAGCAGTTGGATAGCATCCTAGGCCTTTTACAGAAGCAATCGTCTGTTACGCAGGATCAGGTGGATTAGCTCCTTCTCCCATTTCATCCAGTGAAGAAGCCATCAATCAGTAGCATCCTTTGTCAGCATATGGAGCACTTTTGAAGTACTTCCGCCTCTGTTATATCCAACTTTCTTCTTTCCGTAGAAATTTTTTTCTTATACCGTGTGCATATGCATATCTTCCTCTTTCCATTGATGTGTATTTTTTTTTTAACTGGCCATCCTTAAATTTATCACGGTCTTGGGCAGTGCATAATATATATTGAGGCCGGAGTGTGAGGGTTAACGCCACCACCACTGTTATTGTTATTATTAAAAAGGGGTCTGCAGCCTTGTCATCAGCCCCATCTTCTAGCACTGGACAGGCGAAGGCTTCTTTTCTGGAATGGCCTTGCAACTGTACCATGCTAGTCAAGAACATTGTCCAGCTTCTCAACCTTGTACTGTAATTCTAGGTTATCCTTTCATGCAGGAGATCAAAGGAAGTTTTCCTGTAAGCCTTTCAGTTGCAGATGAAGTCTATCTGTCCCCCTTTCTCCTTTGATCTGAGCCTGTTCCAAAGTGTTCCTGGGGATGGAGACCAGTTTTCTTCTTCTTCTTCTTCTTCTTCTTCTTCTTCTTCTTCTTCTTCTTCTTCTTCTTCTTCTTCTTCTTCTTCTTCTTTCTTCTTCTTTCTTCTTCTTCTTCTTCTTCTTCTTCTTCTTCTTTCTTCTTCTTCTTCTTCTTCTTCTTCTTCTTCTTCTTCTTCTTCTTCTTCTTTCTTCTTCTTCTCTTCTTCTTCTTCTTTCTTCTTCTTCTTCTTTCTTCTTCTTCTTCTTCTTCTTCTTCTTCTTCTTCTTCTTCTTCTTCTTCTTCTTCTTCTTCTTCTTCTTCTTCTTCTTCTTCTTCTTCTTGTCCCCAGAATGTACAGCTCAACAGGGAAAAGGCAGACCTGTCAGCTTCAACTTGTAGGGTGTACCTGGAGATGTCAGTGGATACTGCTCAGAACTGGCCTGTTCTTTAAAGGATCAGAATGGTTCATCTTCTCAGAACCATGGACAAACTCCTGCTGCAACTTGGTGTACTGGTAGTTGTTTAGTGGTCATCTGTTATCCATGGAGAAAGTAGTCCCCACCAAATCATTTTTGCCTCTTGCCTCCTCCAACTTCAGCTGTTGGAAGGCTGCCTCATTGTTGTCAGCTATCAAGATTCTGATAAAATGAAGGCTGCCCTCCATGACTGCATTTGGTAAGTGATTGCCAGACCATATAGTGTTTTTGTTCCCTTTTAGATTCTTGAACTCGATCATGTTCTGGGTTGCATCAGCGTTGGGTTGAGGGCCCACTTCAAGGGGAGGAAAGCTGCATACACAGCATTATTCGCAAGCTGGGGGCCACCTCAGCCTCCAGGCATTCATGACTGTCTTGTACACCACTGCCATAGCCTACCTTTGGAAGTAAGGGGGACACAGTCAAATTCACTTTCTCATGGTGATAGTAATTTTCTTGTGTGCAGAAAGGCACTTCACCCTATTGCCTCACTTCATTGCTGGAGTCTGAAACATGGTGGCAGATATACTTATGAGGGTGTAACACCCTCCTGTTGAAGTGGTCTCTTCACTTATACATGTACAGAACTCTGTGGCTGTTATAGTGGTCTGTTTGTTATGTCACTGAATGCCTTATTTTTCTCGGTTCTGCTTGCCCAAACTACTAGGGCAGCTGACGGATATCTTGGACTTGTACACCTTTCCACAATCGGGTCTGTGGAGACAGCTGCTGCTGAAATTCATGCCGTGGTAGACTCCTGGATGACCCTAGTTGTTCCCTTTTGGCCTCAGCATGAGTGACTTCTGGACCTTCTGAATCCTGAAATATATTTTTCAGTCACTCCCACCTTTGAGGTTTCTTCTGAAGTAACTGCAATTTCACAGGTTTCATCAGTATCGTCAATCCCTACATCTTTATCCATGCCATTAATCAAATATAGCCTCAGAGGGAGATTATTTTCAAAGATTGTTATGTTTGCTGTTGCTACCCTGTCTGTCTTCCACCATATCCTTTTGCCAAGCCAGTTAGATAAGGTTTGTGGCATGTTGTAACAAGTTGGGTTTTCATCCTTTCAAAGCCAGTTCCAGTCTTAGCAGACTTTATCGTCCATTTATGGATTGACAGAAAACACTCTTGGCTGTAGAGGGATAGCCCACTACCTTGTCATTAAATCTGTTCTTTGTCTATGTGAAGCCTCCAAGCTTGTACTTAGCCTTGGTCTTGCACAGTGTTACCACTCAACCATACGAGCCTTTGTTGGAAGCTTTCCTCTACATTTTGACGTGAGCAGTGTTTTTGACTGCCTTAGACCCTTCTTAAGTGTTTTGAACTTCATGCTCCTTCTGGTGATACTTCCTACTCAAGACATTTGTTTTTGGTCAGGCTTTTCTTACCCTAAGACATTGTAGCAAACCTGTCTTTCATTGGGACAGTTACTTTTTGGTCTTAATGCTGTCTTTTCCAAAAGAGTATAATCTTGTGTGTCTTGTGAGGTATTGATTCATTCCTCCTCTTCAAGTCTTCTCTAGCAAAAGAGTGAGTAGCATAGTCTGGTCTTCAAAGAACTTGTGTATTACTGGCTTCGACGTTGTTAACCAGGCTAATTTTGCAGCTTCTAGAGAAGACCTTTCTTCCCACTAGCTCAAACCCCATGAAGTGTAGGCCCTGTCTTCCTCTTTGACTTTCAATTGTAACTTTGAGCTCCTTGCCAGCCCTAGAGAGGACATTGTCAAAGAGCTTTTGTTAAGTTGTATTTTTGTGATGTCACCCACAAGACTTATGATGTTATTCCATGGGGATCTATTGTCATGGCAGGTCATGTTTTATCATGTTAAGGGTTTGATCATTCATCATATCCGTCCTCATTTTTATTCCTCGCAAGGAATGGTGCACTCTAGGCATTATTTAAGGTTCTTTGCAGCTTGCCTTCAGCCCCTAGCTGCAACCCTTTCATTCCTTTTATTGTACCTCCTTTTATATTTTCTTTCATCTTACTTTCCACCCTCCTCTTACAAATTGATTCATAGTGCAACTGGGAGGTTTTCCTTCTGTTACGCCTTTCAAACCCTTTAAATTTGTTTCCATTTCAGCGATGAATGACCTCATAGATCCCAGCGCTTGGCCTTTGGCCAAAATCCTATGTTCTGTTCTATTCTTGGAAGGAAAACCCCAATGACAGACATCCACTGGAGGTGAAAATACAGTTTTTCCCTGGAGCAACTGTATCTGTGCTTCTAGTACATATTAGTCATTAGGATTTACCTTCCATTACAAGCCCATTACTTATGGAAGCCCCCACTGGTTGGAGATACTTCTTTACAACTTCATGCATGCTAGCTATCTGCCCTGGATTTGGGATTGGATCTCTGGAAACTCAGCCTCATAGGCCTTTGCATTGACTGCCCTTCTAAATAGCAATTCATGATATTTCAAGATGAATTGGTTGTATTATCAAACTAGGTTTTACGATATAATTTTTTTTATATACATTCTTTGTAAATACCAATGCCTTCATCACTTTCCCACTTGTTAAGATGGGAAAGTTTGCTTAGCTTGCATAGTGACTTTTTTCTCTCCTTGAATAATGTTTTGTTGGAGCCTATGCTGTGGCTGCTTTTCTACTGGAATGTATTGTTTATAGTATTTTGGGTATGTAAACAAATTATTTATTGTATTACAGTTATGGAAAATATCAGATAGACTGCCAGGTTTTTTCAATCTTATATAACATGTGATAATGAAGAACCCCAGTTAACTCTCACATTTTTTCAGATAGAAGATGCTTAGGCACTTATGGAACACATTTTCTCACACTGTGACCTATATTAGTTTATCATAAAGGACCAGCACTAGCCTATCGTACCAATTACCAGTGTATCATTTACTTATTCAACTCCTGCCTTACAGGTTAACTTTGGTGCTGAAGATCCATGGTATACTCCTTTAACAAGATACACTTATGTGGGCCACATATCACTGCAAGATAGAGTTTTGGGTGGACAAGGACCTGCAACTAGAGAGGAAGCTGAGGTAAGTGTGTAGGAAACTTTGTGGTATAACTGCAGATACCCTATAAAAGTTGAGTATTTTGACTTCTAGGTCTAGTTAACACTTTCACATCTTTATGGTATGAGCGCCACGCCTATCAGAGATCCGAGGTGTCTGGGAGCTCTCGACAGCGTGAAAAAATAATTTTTTAAAAAATTCAGCAAAGATAGAAATTTTATGCCAACAATGTCCATTTTGCTGTTCTTTTTTTCTCAATGTTTATATTTTATGGTGGACATAGTTAGAATAAGAGTTACAGCCCTCTAAATACGAAAAAATTTGAGTTATTTTACAAAAAAATCGTTACTTATTTTTACATATTCGTTCGTAGCCCAAAAACTATGAAAGTCAGGCGAATGAATTTTTTTTATGAGAAAGTTAACAAAATTCTCCAAATATCGATATATGAAATAATGAAAAACGAATAAGTACAGTTGGTGAAAAAATTGATAGTAAAGACAGTTGCGGATTTACATTGAGGCTAATGAGGCTGCAGCCTCCAGGCCCAGGTACTGAGGACCCCCGATGAGGTGATGATTAGAAAATATATCAATAAAATTGGCAATAGTACATTCATTTCTGACTTGGCAAACCTGGAGTGTATACGCATTCATGTCAGCTAGGAAACCTCGAGGTAGTGGTGTGGTGTATATAGTGAGAGGGAGCCAACGAGTACAGTTCACGTGGCACAGAAACATGTTGGACATGCACTGCGCTGTGAGTAGTTGAGTTTATGTGAACAGTGTGAATTGGGTCTGCACTATATTTGATTGTGCTCAGTGTTTGATAGTATTGAGGTGAATTACTGTGCGTGTGGCATTTGGTTTGTGAAGCGTTATGTTTTGTGTTATCATTTTTTTTCACAATCAATCAATCGGGTCAAATAATCAATCAATCAAATCAAATATATATATATATATATATATATATATATATATATATATATATATATATATATATATATATATATATATATATATATATATATGAATATAAGAAGGCCACATAAAACACTATTTAAACGTTGAAACCATATATTTTGGGCACTAGCTTCTGTGCCCCTGTTCACTGGTAGAATATGGACAGGTGGAAAGTTACAATGGGTATATATACAAAAACATAAAGGTGTGGCCCTAGGCCTCTGATGTTATGGAGGTGGCATTTCTTAAGGAAGAGAATGGCCAAATTCTAGTGGTTTTTGGTCTCATTAGCTCCCGTTTGGCATGGATCTGGCGGTCGCGTTTCCTGGGTCATCTTCTTCATGAGGGTTTGAGGATTAAGGTGTCGATGTCAACCAATTTCCAATGTCCTCCTGACAGGTTCATATTGTTGGTTTGATTGATGATAGCAGATTCCAGCATCCTTCTTTGTAATCGGACAGCTACTTTTTGAAAACCAACTCCGCCCCACTCCAGTTAATAACATGCCCTGTATTTCTGATATGTAGGAAAATTCGAACTCTCCGAAAGCGTAACGTGCTGATCTTTTATGCTCTGTTATTCTTTGCGAGAGCGATCTACCTGTCTACGCCTATGTAGATGTCTGACAATTACTACACGGTATCTTGTAAACTCGGCTTCTTCCCTTTTGTCATTTAAGTATCGTTAACGGCGAACTCCCATGGATTTGGGATAATGGAAAATGAAAGAGTTGTTAGGCCTGAGTTGTTGGAGGCCTTTGGGATGTTTTCATCGTCACGAAGCTTTATTTTGTTGTTGAAATCTTTTTGTCCTTCTGACATTGAGACCAGCTTCAGTGATGAAATGATTCACTTTGATCTATGCTTGCAGCAAATATCAATGATTTCCAGTAACAAAATGAAAACCAAGAATGTAGCACTGAATTGATTGTATATCAATGCTCTTGCAACACGGGTTGAAAGGAAGTCTTTCGAATGTTGAAATAGCATATATCGCCTGTTTTGTGTCTGTAATGGTGTCAAACTGTACTGGAGGGCGGAGCTTTTCAAAGCAAACTGATAAAAAATGAAACACGAGCAAAAATGAAGGAACAGCCTCTAAACATGCTGTCACTTATGTACATAGAGACCAGTATTTTACAAGTTAACTTTCAGGATGTAGTGAGAGACTTTGCAAACCAGAGAAAGCTAGGAAAGTGAAGTTCCCTAAGTAGGCATTAACTTACAACATGGATTTTCATGTTGACATTTGTTTGCTCGTTTTCATTTTGACATTTATTTGACACTCATTTTCACATTTTTTCATGTTGAATTTATGGAAATATATACAATGCATATTAGTATTTTCATGGAAACATGAGACCAGAGTTCATAAAATGTATCTAATGTGATTGATTTTCTGTAACTACTTACCTTCATCTGATTAGGTAACTTACCTTCATCTGATTAGGTAATACTTGCCTCATATGTGAATTATACAAATACATGAATTGTTCAGTTTAATATTTTCATTGTTTTTCTGTTGTTAGTTTGTAATGGAGTTTTCTTTTTTTATACAGTATGATACAGCATAATAGATCAATCGTTTCAATGTAACTCAAACGTAAAACTTATTGATAGTACACTAACTGATATTGTTCATATTGAAACATGTGCTAAAACAAAATATGATAAATGTGTACATGTCTGTTAAAAGGGCCCCTGATGTGAAGTAGCCTCAGGCCCCAAGTACTGTTAATCCGCCCCTGAGTAAAGAGGGTAAGAAACAGAGCGTGCTGCCCAGTGTACGGTGAGAATTAGTGCTAGAAAATGATTTTTTTAAGAGCTCTATCGGTTATTTTCCATAGAAATTACTTTGTAAAAATACGAAAATGTAGAGGAGAGGTTGAGGAATACAGTGAGAGTCAAGAAAAATGGTTTTGGTAACGGCAACATTTTCATTGTGACGTTATAAGTCGATTGAAACGAGAAAAATGTTACCGTTGTCAACATTATCATTCGTAGCTCAGAAACTATAACGGTTAGGCAAATGAATTATTTTTTATGAGAAAGCCAACAAAATTCTCTAAATATCGACATATAAAAGAATGAAAAACCCAGACGTCTCTTGTGTGATGTACTAACGCATTTTCCACTAGCTTTACCATAAAAACTTGGCGAATGTGTGTTGGAAATAAACGGTCATACCTCGAATTTACACGAGATTAGGTTCTGGAGCCCCTCGTGCAAGGTGAATTTTCGCGTAAGTTTGGCATGGTCTCTAAAAATGCTAATAAATGTTTATTTCCAGAGTTTAAGTACTAAATATGACCCCAATCATGCTCCCAAAGTATTAACCCTTAAACGTCGACTGGACGTATTTTATGTTGACAAAAATGATCGGGTCCCAAGTGGATGTAAAAAATCGTCGACTACAAAAAGTTTTTAAATATTCGGGGAAAAAGTTATAGGCCTAGTTTATGAAAGATTTTAAATCACGCCGCCTTGAGGATGCTGGGAGTTCACGGATCACACTGTTGTTTTGTTTACAAGCGTGACCCAGCTGCGCATGCATAAATTTATTTCTTCTCAGACTACAAAGCATCAGCGGCGCATCGGAGAGCGATTTCTTGACGCGTCGTGTTTTGCAGAAATTGTGCAGTGTTAGCGTTTGTGACGTAATAGGGCGTTTGCAGAGATATCCCAACGTCATCAGGACTGTGAAAGGCACGTATTGCCTGTCGTAGTGAGCATGTGGTGAGTTTAGATTTGGATGCTGGAAGGGACACCCAAGGTGACAGCTTTTCAGCGCCGTGTTGTTGGCCGAAAGGGACCAAGGACCACATGCTGTGCCTTTACGACCCTAGGAGCGTCGGGTGTCTGAGGGGCATTAAGCGTAAGCATTTGGGAGGCCTCAACAAAAGGACAGTGATGAATACTTGTTGGAGCCTCGATCAAGAGAAGGTGGAAAGTCCTCATTTGATGGCAGTTGGTCATCTGGTGACTGCGGACATCACGCCCGATGTCAGTGATGACCGTGGTAATTGCCCCAATGTCCGTGAAAGGCCAGAGCATGAAAGTGAACTGCCGGGTTCAGTGGTTTCAGTGCCTATGAGGGAGTCTGAGGAGGAGGAGGAGGCACCGATTTTGGCTGGTGGGGGCGACGACAGAAAGTGATGGTGAAAGTGAGAGATGGGCCAGTGGGGAGGGTGGGAGTCGGGAAGTCTTCCTGCACGGGCCGTGAAATCGCAAACGCGGCAGCTTGGGTGAAGGGCGTTCGTCAGAAAGTGATGATGAGGGGTGGTTGGATGACCCCACCCCACCTAACATGCACCCATTCACGGCAGCACCTGGACTGACCGTCCCTGTGCCCTCTCGCTGCACTGGGGTTCATTCAGCTCTTCCCTTAGCGGAATTGCTGGAATACCTCATTCAGAGACGGCGGATTACGCTCGACCTGCCGTGAGGAACTGCAGACGACGCTGTTGTATCGCTGTAGGGCTGCAACCTCACGGACATGGCGCATTTTGGCGCTCCATTTTTTCTTGGAATGATGCCTGCTGCCAACGTCAGGCAATATTGGAAAAGCCGAATTTTTTTAAATGCGCCAGTTTGCCCGCATTATGCCCCGTGATAGTTTCTGGCATTGGACAGGTATTTCAACACCTTCAGCCAAGGGCCATACCAGAATAACCCAGATCGCCTCATCTTAGTCTGCCCAGTGTTGACTACATTAAATGAACGGTGCCAGTTTCTCGTGGTTCCTTCCAGAACCTTTCTTTGGATGAGGGGATGATGATGCCATACAAAGGGCGTCTAAAGCATAAAAGTGTACAACCCCAAAAGCCAAAGAAATATGGTGTAGAAGTTATTTTTATTGACGGAATCAACACTGGATACGTCGTGGACTTCTTTGTGTATTCCGGGTCTTTCCACGCTGCGTGACACTGTCTTGGTCTTGTGGATCGTTTCTGTAACCAGGGATACCACCTGTTTATGGATAATTATTATAACTCGGTATCCCTGGCCCAGGAACTGTATGAAGCAGTTGTGCACATCAGTGGTACCCTTCGGTTGGTGTGTGGGGCCCCGAATGTCCTCAAGAGGTTCGCTAGCCAGCCGCAACATCTGGCAAGAGGAGAGACAGAGTGGCGGTGGAAGGGAGATGTCTTCGTCATCTGTTGGAAGGGGGTCCGACTCATGCCCATGATTACGACCAGTCATGAGCCCACCCAAGAAGAGGTCGTTCAGCGGAAGAAGACACGTCGGCAGGGCTGAGATACGTATGAGGAGTCTCGTGTCCAATGGCCTACCGTCATTGGGCACTACAATAGGGACCTGGGAGGAGTTGATCTCTTGGATCAGCTCATCCAGTATTATCCTTTCGCCAGGAGAACCAGAAGGTGGACACAGAAGCTCGTCAAATACCTCCTTCAGTTGGCCCTCCAGAATGCCTACATCCTCTACTGTGGGTACAATTCGGACACCCGGAGGTTCTCCCACATCCAGTTTCTCGAGGTGGCCGGGAATGCCCTCATAAACTTGAATCCTGAGGAGTGACCTTCCAACACCAACCCCCTGCCCCGAGCTCCAGATCTGCCCTGAGAGGATAGGGCAGATGTCGCTAGGAGGGCTAACCTCAGTCGTCCTGCTCCTGCTGCCGCCGCCCTTGATGATGCCGCCCCTGCTGATGCTGCTGTCCCTGTCCCTGCTACCGCCCTCCCTCACATTCCAATGTCCCGTTGGGTAGTGGACCCTGTGTGTCGGCTGCAGGCAGGGATCACACACTGGAGCCCCTAGAAGGGCGTGGCAGAAACGGTGCTGGTGTGCCATATGAATGGCAGAAGAAGAGACACCCGGTTCGTCTGTTGCACCTGCAAGGCAGCACTTTGCAGGATCGGGGAGTGTGACCGCAAATACCACACTGCGGTCAGATATTGGAGTGCGCCTACCCAAGGGACACCGGAGGGCGCAGCGGACTGCCAAAGGGCGGCCCATCTGCAGTAAGGGCGCGCGTCTCCCTCCTCCACCTGTGCCTCATCATGTCGAGAAGAAAAAAATGCAAGACTCTTCCAATGGAAGAGGAGAAAAACAAGAATAAACGGCAGAAAGTCAGGATTGCCAAATGAGTATTCTGCATTGATTTTATATTTAATTTTATATTTATTACAAGTTTTCATATATATGTATTTATTGGTGTTTTGTATATTATTTTGTTTATGCAAAAAAAGTTTTCACCTGCATTTTCTTTTAGTTATGTATTCATTGCCAAAATAAAAAAAAAAAATATATGTATGGGTGTGTTTGTATGTATGAATGTGTATATATATATATATATATATATATATATATATATATATATATATATATATATATATATATATATATATATATATATATATATATATATATATATATATATATATATGGTATTTTTGGTAAGCAAAAATCTTAACATTCTAGTGATATTCAATCATTTACCTTCATTTTTGCAACAAGCGGGAAGTCTCTAGCACAATATTTCGATTTATGGTGAATTTTTGAAAAAAACTTTTTCTTTCCCTCCGTGCAAGCTAACTCTGCTGAAAATCTCAGAATTACTTTAGTCACCTAGTCGTAATTTTCACACCATTTTCTATTAGGTGTTACATAAAGTGTTATCCATGAAAATATGCGCAATTTCATGTAGAATACAACTAAAAATAACTCATGGTTGTAGCTTTTATCAGTTTTGAAATATTTTCATATAAATCACGATAAGTGCCAAAATTTAAACCTCACGGCCAACTTTGACTCAATCAAATGGTGAAAAATGCAGTTAGCTAAAACTCTTACATTCTAGTTACATTCAATCATTTACCTTCATTTTGCAACAAAACAGGAAGTCTCTGGCACAATATTTCGATTTATGGTGAATTTTGAAAAACTTTTTCCTTACCTCGCATAACTCTGCTGAAAATCTCAAATTTCTTTTAGTCACGTGGTCGTACTTTTCGTGACCGTTTTCTATTAGGCATTACATAGTGTTATACATCAAAATGTGCACAATTTCATAGAATACAACAAAAAAATAACTCATGGTTGTAGCTTTTATCAGTTTTGAAATATTTTCATATAAATCCGCGATAAGTGCCAAAATTTAAACCCTTTGTCCTTTTTGACTCACCAAAATGGTGAAAAATGCAATTGTAAGCAAAACTCTTACATTCTAGTAATATTCAATCATTTACCTTCATTTGCAACAAACGGGAAGTCTCTAGCACAGTATTTCGATTTATGGTGAATTTTTGAAAAAAACTTTTTCCTTCCCTCCACGCGCGCTAACTCTACTGAAAATCTCAGAATTTCTTTAGTCACCTTGTCGCATACGGCAGACACTTTTGTAAATAGAAGCTCGGCATTTAAGGGTTAAGCTAACTTTTAAATGAACTAAAGTTGGTGTAATTTTATTTAAAATTTAGCTTATTACTCTTGAAAAAGAAATAAATGCTTGACATAAAAATTGAGTACTGCACAGTTTCATAATAGCGCATTTTTAGTCAAAGGGACCTGCCAGAGCTTCATGCAGTTACGTCTGCCTTAGGCAGTGCCCCGGCTAAATCCCTTATCAGAGAACTTATAGCACGGGGTTGGCACGTATTCATTCCAGTTAACGGAAGCTTGTCACTATTGTGATAGGATATCAGGTCTTGGGGGGTCTGCACTTTGACCCCCTATCCACCGCATTGATGAATCAATTCATGGCTAAACATCTCCACTGGTTACACCTTTCCATCTGCGCTTCTGTGGCTAGTTCAAATGAATTGGGTCAAAATGCGACTACGCATCAACTGCGCATGTCGCCAACCCAGTGTTTTTCTGGCTATCCTGTGGTGGTGTGTGACAAAATCTTTTCCGTCTTTGAGGGATTTCAGCTTTATTCGGTATGGAGTCTTCATCTCAGTCAACGGGGAAAAAGATAAGTACCTGCCCTACCACAGTCACAAAATTTAGTCCTGCTTAACTAATATTTTCATAAATTTTTGTGTCGAAATGATGGCTTGGGAGCGTCATACACGCTACCCATATTTAGGCTAGATTCTGCCTTAATTAAAGGCGAAAAGCATAGGTTAGGTAGGATTTTTAGATTCAGCATGTCAAAAAACCTAGCGTGAACTGCTAAACATGCCACGGTTATATAGACCTGATTGTTGCGAAATTATCGATAGCCTGAGCGCTAACGTTAGCGCTGAGATTAGGCTAACCTTTGCTACTTTAGGTTTTACCGAAGCGGATGATAGCCGCTTTCGGTACTTAAATAATTCTTTTAGTGTTATTTATGACATAACTATATTTTGGACATTTTGATAGAGTTTTTGTAAAACCTCAAATTTATGTCCCATTATCAGTGTGGAAAAATGATGCGGGCTTCTGAACACTCTAGGTGGTTTTCCATGAAGCTCTTCAAGCCTTCGACTCAGAAACGCGTTTAAACGAAATTGCATATGATACACTGGCTCCCAGTCATACCAGATTCCTCAAGACGAATTGATTAGAAATAGTAACTTTTTATGTCTAATTGATTCGAAATAGTAGCTCTTTTATGTCGAATAGTGTAATATGGAAATGAGTTATGAACTCAAATAAAGATATGTCGTTCTATTAGCTGTAAGGTTGTTGCCATGTACCAATGAAGTCGTGAGTATCGATTCTTGCCAACGTTATTCGTCTGGGGCGATCGGTCCTATATTGGATATACCTAGATCCCCTAGCCTAGGCTAAGCTTTCATGGTAGCCCACATTTTTGGTCTATGATACCCTCGACTCGAATGGCATGGATTTCCCTGATGCTGTCATAGAACTGACATAATCCCAATACTCTTCGACTTCCGTGTTCGTGATCATAGATTGCCCTTCATTTTTAGCGCTCCCCCCAGTGGGTACCCCCCCCCCCCCTTCCTCCAGTGCCTAGCGCCCATTGGAGGCGAGCCTCGAACAGGGATGTCGACTGGGCATGAATCCAGCCATTCGAGATAGTAGAATGAATGTCACCTCATTCGAGAGTATAAAAACTATATGCTTGTTTTTTCTTGTAATATAATGGCTTATATAACATAGTTCCTTAAACATTTTAGGGATGTTTCATAGTATTTTCTTTTATAGGCTTTGCCAAATAAGTGCGCCAATGCCGCCTGTAAGAAGCGGATAGACTCCATCAAGACTCGGCATGAGTTTTGTCGGGGGTGTGCTCCTGCAGTGTACAGAAAATGGACCATCCATACTGGAGTCTGGAAGGTGTGACATATGTACTGAATGGCTGTCAGGGGCTTGTACGGGCGATCACACTGTTTCTGGCTCTATGGCAAATATTAATATACAACATTTAAGAGCATGGGTAAGAGGATTCTCCAAAATCGGCCCAAAAGGTCCTCTTGGCTATTTGCGAGACAAAGGTGTAAGAGATTTTCTCTTCCCCACGGCCAGAATTCAGTCGGTCAGAGGTTATGAGAACTCACCTGATGATGTCGTGGTGGATCCTAATGCATCCACTGAGGTGCCCCCCTTCATACCGGAGGATGAAGTCGATTTGGGAGAATCTGAAAATCTGGATGATGAGGGGGATCTATCTGATGCTGAGGCTCAACCCCAAATAGATCAACCGATTCCTGGCAGTATCCCTAGTAAATCGGCTCCTATGGACGTCGATGAGGATAATGTTTCAGTCCGCACAACTGCCTCTACTAAGAGAAAGTTTGCGGCACAAGAAGCCAGGATGTCTGCAATTGAATCAAAGCTGGACAAGTTAATAGAACTACAACTTGCAAAATCTTTGGATACAGGGGCTCAGGGACAGACTCCAGAGCAAGCACAAGTGTCAGATCCATCCATTAATATAGATGATTTCCCAGATTTGAGAGTGGTGAAGGACGAGCCAGAGCAGTATAATCCCTGGGGTGTGGCATCATGGCTAGCTAGAGCGGTGGATGGCATCTTCTATGATAGTGATGTATGCACCCCTCTAGCTAGGTTAGAGTTTGCAAAACCTTTTGTCCACTTCACAGGTAGTAAGTTTCGCTTTCGATGCCAAACACCTAAGACTCTGGATGTGGTACCAGAGGAAACCATGATTTTTACCCAGGATCAAGCGAAGGGCTTCCTTTCTAATATCTGCCAGGACCTGGGAGGAAGTGCTCTGGGCACCCAGGTTCTTGCTAGGAACCTTCCTGCCTGGAAAGTACCAGTTGGTGAGAAGTTCCCATCTATCACCAATAAACTGTTCAATTCTTGGGAAAAGAACTGGGTAGAGTCGCCCATGGGATGAAGTTCTCTTTAAAGGAACTCCAGGACTTTGGAATAGTTCTGCCAGATCCCATGGACGATCTAACAAAACCATTAGCAGGCTTCACAGAGGTGATGAAGAAAGGCAAATTTCTAGCAAACCATGCCCGTTCATGCTTTTTTGCGGACACTCCTTACCTTGCCCACACCCTGTGTGTTCAAGAGTTTGAGGCGAGGAAACTATTAATGTCCTGCATTTCAACCTTGACGTTAATGGAATCAGGCATACCGCTGTGACCAGCAAAGAGATTCAGTGCTTCCAAGGTTACAAATTCAGAACATGGGCCCAATCTTCATTCACCTTCTGGAGGGTTGGGCGGCGTCCAAATTAAAACTCAGACGTCAAGCCCTGAAATTTGCTGACCAGAAGTCTATACCAGTAAAGGAGCTCCTCTTACGCCTCCCTTTATGTGTAGACCTCTTCCCTAGGGACCTAGTAACCAAGCTTGAATAATATTGCTACCCAGTGAGGTATCAAATTTGAGGAGTTACTAGGATATGACCCGAAGCAGACCTGCAAAGGGGCAAAACGCAGGAAGAAGCAGTATAAGAAGGCTTTTAAAGTGCCAGCTCTTCCTCGCCAGACCCAGGACAAGGTCCTCTTCCAGAAACAATTCCCTATGCCGCACTCTCAGCCATCCTTGAAGAAGGCAACAGTGCACTGCCATCTCAACAACCCCAATTTAGGCAGTTCCAGGAGGCTCGAGGCGGTTGTGGAAGAGGCAGATCCTTTTCGAGGGAAGAAAGGTAACAGGGAGGACAAGGTGGTGGTAGAGGTCAATTCAAACCAATGAGACATTTCAGGTTGGGGCAGACTGAAGAGGTTCAGGAAGCCTGGAAAGTGTCCCCTTGGGCCTATCAAGTGGTATCGAAGGTCTGTGTTGGGATTGGAAGGGCCCCTTCATGCACAAATACTTTCATCTGTGCAGCACAAAAGAGTTGAACCTATTGTGAACAAAATGCTAATAAAGGGCACAATGAGAAATGCCACTTTATCAGGTTCCAGGGAAGGCTTTTTTCAGTGTTCCAAAGAGGACTCTCAGGAAAGGAGAGTCATTCTGGACCCTCTCTGTCCTCAACAAAGCAATAAACTGTCCCAAATTCAAAATGCTGACGTTAGATCAGATAAGACATACCTTGCCAAAGGACAGCTACACCTCTTCTATCGACTTGAAAGACTTATATTGGCACATTCCAATCCAACCTCATTTTCTCCAGTATCTAGGATTCCGTCTGGGTCGCAAGTTGTACAGATTCAAAGTGATGCCACTCGGCCTCAGTGTAGCCCCCAGTGTTCACGAAATTGACCAAAGTGATCTTAGAACAACAGAGACTACAGGGGGTGAATGTCATGGCATATCTGGACGACTGGCTGATATGGGCGGAATTGATAGAAGTGTGTCTAGAAGCGTCCCGAATAGTGGTTCAGACCTTGCAGGACTTCGGGTTCCTAATTGACTGGGAAAAGTCACGGCTGAAGCCAGAAAAGAAGTTCAGATGGCTAGGCCTACAATGGTGTCTAGAAAGCGGAAAGCTAGCCCTACCAGAGACCTCCAGGAGGTCAATAGTAGGTCAGGTAAAGAGGTTCAGAAAAGCCAAGAGTTTTTCCAGAAGGAACCTAGAAGTGCTGCAGGGCAAACTACTATTCTCATGAATAGTAGATCCAGTCTTGAAAATGACTTTGAAGGATTTGAACCGGATTCTCATTTTAAAGTCAAACAAATCATTCAGAGACCACAAGGTCCCGATGAAAAGGAGGTGCAAGGCAATGCTCAAACCCGTGGGCATCGAATCAGGCCCTGAAAACTTCAGTCCGGCTGAGTCCCAAACCAGTCTCAGTGACCATTCATACGGATGCTTTGTCGAGTCAAGGACGGATGGGGCGACACAGATCAGAACAGTGTCCGGAAGTGGTCGAGCCTCCAAATCTTGCCATATCAATATCAAAGAAATGATGGCAGTGTTCCTGTCAATCAAGGGACTGAAACCAAGAGGATCTCACATTCAGTTGTTCATAGACAACAAGCGCCGTGTACAATGCTGAAGTGTGGGGGATCAAGGCCAAAGCCATTGAATCATATAGTGCTGGGGATCATGAGATTAGCTCAGGTGAAGAAATGGACTATGTCAGCATCCACCTGCGGGGAGCTCAGAATGTCATAGCGGACTCCCTCTCAGATTCAAAGCCCAGGAAGGGGAGTGGGAATTGGACAGCGGGTCATTCAGCGGGATCCTCCGAGATCACCCATATCTTCAGGTAGATCTGTTACTTGCAACACGACAATCACAAATTACGACTTTGTCACCCCTATCACGACCTTGAGCAGTGGCCAGAGCCAGCTATCGCTGGACTGGAACATTTATCTGTTTCCCCAAGCGAATTTATTAATGAAAGTAGTACAACTCCTCAAGGAGTTCAAGGGGAGGGAGTATTGATTGCTCCAATGTGGCGAACAGCCTTGGTTTCCAACCCTACAGAAGCTGACTTTCACCAAGCCACTACATCTTCCTGTTCTTTCCCAGCAGGTTCAAGGATAACTGTCTCGCTCCTTTCTGACTGAAAAGCCTTCACATGGACTTTCTCAGATCCCTGTGCTTCATGGAATGGTCACCTGAAGTCAGGAATTTCTTAATCACTAATATTAAGGGGAAATCAGCCAAACAGTATCAGTCAGTGTGGAACAATTTGTCTCATATGTTAAGGACCGTAAACCAACGACCGATAATAACTTTGTGGGGGAGTTCTTTGTGTTTTTATTTCACGTAAAAAGTTGGCTTCCTCCACTATTAAAAATCACAAGGCGGCCCTTGCAGTTCCTTTTTTTGCAGGATTTGGAGTAGAGGTGCATTCAGAAGTGTTTGAAATGATGATGAAATCAATGGCTCTCCGATATTACTGAGTGAACAACCATGTGAATTATCATGGGATCTAGATATAGTCTTAGCTGCTCTGAACAGACGTTCAGACAATATGAAATTCTTGTTAGAAAAAACGTTGTTTTTAGTGGGCCTGGCGATGGGAGCCAGATCAGCAGAGATCCATGCGCTAAAAAGAGGAGATCAGTTTAGTTTTTTCGGAAAGAATAAAGTAGCTTTTTTGTTTGGAGATTTTTTAGCTAAAAACGAGAATCCGTTTCATAGACGGAAACCCATAGTTATTCCTTCTTTGCCCTCTAATCCAAGCTGTGTCCAGTGGCCACAGTGAAAAAGTACCTTGATTGCACCAACCATGTCACTAGGGGCCTCTTTTTGGTACCAAACGAAAGCACCCCACTTTGCCTGTGGAAAGCCTTTAGAACCAGCATTTGTAAGTTAATTGTAGATCTATGCCCAGGATCAGATCCAAAGTCACATGACCTCGTAAGTGCAGCCTCACTTGCCTTTTTCGGTAACTTTAGTATGGAGGACGTATCTAAGTACAAGGTGGTCTGGGCATGGAGTGTTTGTCAAAACACTATGTTAGACAAATACGAGGTGTCCAGACTCGCGTCGTGTATCCTCGGCAAAGTGGTGGGCAAGAGATAAGTTCGCCCTGAAGGTGAATTGGCTGGCAAGAGGAACTCTTCCCTTTAAAGTGAGTGAGCGTTTTAAAAACCGGTAGGTTATTTTTTCCTATTATAGTCTATTTTTGCTCTTCACTAATACACAGTCTCTTGGAGACAGCTTAAAGGGGGCTGTTAAGGCCCACAGGCGATCATGCATGCATGCGCGCAAACAAAGGTGGTTGTATATGCTTAACCGTCGTTTGTGGCAGTGACTGATGGAATGCGCATGCCGATTGCGCATGCTTACTGGTCAGTCTCTGAAAAGCGCATGCTGACTGGCTGTCTATGGTTTAGCATGACAGTTTTGCTCAGTCATTTCAAGTCGCCATGGCAGGTAGATCCGAGCATCAGAGTTTTGGTCCGATTTTTAGCCCTTTATCGATTTGCCGTACTTTGGAAAATCAGAAGTGATTGTTATAAGAACAGACAAGCAAAGGGCAGATGGTTACGCTAAATTGGTAGAAAAAGATGAAAGAAATAGAGCCAAAAGCGAACAGAAGCTTGGTAGTGAGAAAAATTAATACTTTTAGATCAAATTACAGGAGGGAACTGAGAAGAGTGTTGAAGAGTGAAAAGTCTGGGGCTGGTACAGATGACATATATCTGCCATCGCTATGGTATTTCGGGACTTAACTTGGATTTCTCGACCAGGAATGCCAGGAATCCGGATTGTCAACCATTTCGGATGATGATATTGCACGAAATCTCTGCCTGAAGACCCATAAATTTGCATATTCCATTATTATAATTGTTTGTAAGATAGGAAATAAAAAGTACTATACAATGCAGTTTTTATTTCAGTTGTGTCCCAATAATCGAAGAAATTATTAGAAGTGCCTTTGAATAATCCCCTTTAATTGCATTGGCAGCAAAGTTGCATACCACATGAGAATTAAAAGATATACATTTTGACTAGTCATAATAAAATCAATAACTATTCTGTTGCATAAATATTGAATCAATTTTATGATAGTGGTGGTCAAATCACAAGAAAACATGTTACCAGTGTTATCAACGTTTGGGCTTATTACTGAAAATAGCATTTAAACTTATCTCTTACGGTTTTGGCACATATTGGTGCATCATTTCCATCTATACATTCTAATGGAATGAGTTGGCCATTCTCTAACCTAAATTTTCAGACGAATGTCTGGTATTTTTATCCTCTAATTCAAAAGGACCTTGCAAATACGCTTGACATTCCGCTTTTTTCAGATAGTTGTGTAGGTAACAGCATGTCAAAGTAATTTTGTAGATACCTTACTTGGGCATAGATTTACAGCAGATAAAAACTCTGAATCGTGAAGCTAGTATTCCAAAGGCATTTTCAACAACCCTACGGATCGAGATAGCCAATAATTGTAGATTTCTTGTTCCTTTGTCAAATTCCTTGAGGATATGGTTTCATTAGATTAACCATTAGTGGGAAAGCATCGTCAGCTACTATAACGTATGGCAATATTTCACTGGAAACAGGCAAAGGTTCAGCCATAGGTATATCGTGAACTTTTGTTCTTTCAGCTTGTGACCAAATTTGCTGTTCATAAAAACTCCTCCATCCGACACTCTACCATTTGCCCCAACATCAACCATAAGGAACTCCCTGCATTGACAAAGAGCCATTAAAACAATGCTAAAAGACTTTTTGTAATTATAATAATAAGATCCTGATCCAGCTGGTTTTCTTATTACAATATGCTTTCCATCTATGGCGCCTCAGGCAATGAGGAAAGCCCCATTTTTCAGCAAATGAGTTTGCCACAGCTTTCCACCTGTCTTCCGTAGTTGGCATCTGTTGAAAGGAAAAAAGCAAAATTGTCAGAATATAACATACAATAAAAATTGCCCCCATATGCATGAAAATGATTAGACTTATAACAATTGGTAGTAGATTAAGTTACCTCTTTTTTTCCTCTTATGACAAAGCATAGTAATTTGCTATTGGTTATTGAAATGGAAGTACATTTTATCTCTTCAATTGTGTAATCTAGGTAAACACTAAGAAACACTATAAAATATATATTAAAAATCTTCATTTAATTCTCATTAGCAAAACTTAAAAGAAAAGAAAAACCATACTCGAGTAATGAATATGTTCATATCCTTCAGCAAAACGATTATTAGTTTTTCATTATTTTTTTTTTATTTAGGGGTGCCGAGTACATCCAGAGGTCCCTCTCGTGAGGCAAGTTCAGAAGCCAAAAAAATGAGGCAAAATATATCGGAGAAAAAGGAAACATGAGCTTCTAGAGATAGCTTGTGAGCAACTTCAGAAGGAGGATGACCTTCATATATCATTTGGCAAAACCTGGGCCAATGATTTTAATAAACTTAGTGAAGATCAACAAATATTTGCCAAAAAAGGCAATTAATGACATATTATACGAAGGGAGATTGGGAATTTACGAGCAAACTCATTCAGAATAAATAGTGCTGAAAGCCATTCAAAACCGACAAGATTGCAATCGACGGATTCTAAATACACTCATGAACAGCGGAAATGCTCTGCCAGTATATTCAACGATTGATGATCTTTTCAATGATCCACAATACAATGTTTGATTCAACATTTATTTGCATTTTTTGTTGGGATACTTTTGTCAATGGTTTAGATGGAGTAAATTTTTGCATTGCATTTGTACCATTATTCAAGCATACACTTACCTTGATATAATCTTTCAATACAGATATGAGAGCTTCACATGTCTCCATGTGATTATAAGTCCAAGGCTTTGAGGCGATATTGCAGTGACGAATTTCAATTCCTCATATGACTGGCTGCTGTAGCAAGAAAGCGCAAAGTGCTTGAGAGTCTGTTACTTGCAGGATGGAATCTCTCATAATGGTATTTTCTTTCTTGATTAGTGGTTCCACTCTCTGAAGGAGATCTAGAAATGTTAAATGATCCATCCGCAGATAATTTTCATAACTGCAGGTGCTGATATGCTAAGTTCTTGTAAAGGTTATCGTGTGCAAATGAAGACCGCTTTTTAAACCAATCTTTTATCCACATCCTCCTCCTATGTTTTTCTTTGTGTTATCACTCTCTAAAGCAATAATAATGGCTAAACAGCAAGCTTTAAGCTTGTTCATCCTCTTAATGTTCTTATGCTGACTGCCAAAGATTAACTGGCATGCACAATCTTTAGGGTCGCTTGTGGGCTCAGCAGGATGATTGCATGCATTCATATGATTGCGCATGCATGCATGATCGTTTCGGGGCCCTTACAGCTGTAAAGGGAAAGGATTTTAGATTTTGGTTTGAACCCAAGGAATCAAAAAGCTTTTTTGGTTAGGGATAGTGGCTAAAAGTCCATCCTCCTGTCAAATGATGTTTGGACGGCTTTATAAATATACAAAAGCCTCTTTTAAAGTGTTCTCTGGTACACCTGATGAGGCTCTCATGCTCCTTTGACTAAAAAACCGGGTTTGAACCCGAAGAGAAATGAAAACCCTATTTTTAGTCTGGGAGCCACGAGAGCCCCAGACCCTTCCAGTTAGCATTAAGTATGTTGGGTTATGCCCAGCCCTTCATTTGCAGGGAGTATGACCTTTTAGGGAGGCGCGGCTATTCCTACATTGGGTTGGCGACATGCGCAGTAGATGCGTAGTCACATTTTGACCCGATTCATTCGAACTAGCCATGGAAGCGCAGATGGAAAGGTGTAACCAGTGGAGATGATTAGCCATGAATTGATTCATCAATGCGGTGGATAGGGGGTCAAAGTGCAGCCCCCCCAAGACCTGATATCCTATCACAATAGTGACAAGCTTCCCTTTACCGACCAAGTGTCCCGTACGGGCTCTTAAAATTGGCTACTTTTGGGAACTCGTGGCCAACAAGCTTATGCGTGTATGAAATTGACTATCTGGTACCTTATTGTCACACCTCCCAACTCTTCAAATCAACCAATCAGAAGACAGCACTGTCCATGGGGTGGGGCGTGTGTGCTTTTGAATCGCCACCAGTCTCTTGAATGACGTGATAGGGTGCAGTCACGCTAAAATTGTTCCGAAGGATCCCCCCCACACCCCGTTGTAATCATGGTAAGTACACAGTTTTTTCATAGGTTGTTGTTGAATGATATGTCTTCATGCTGAAGTGTTTTCAAGGTGATGTGATAATTAGAATTTGAAATCATAGCCGTAATAAATATATATCCCGCAGAATTTGAAATCATAGCCGTAATAAATATATATCCCGCACGGGCTACTTCGGTCCGTAACGGTAAAAGTATGGCGCAACACGACGCCAAAAAAATTTTTTCAGAAGCAATTGCTTTTACTTTTTTTGCAGATTAGAGTGATATGTTTTATGGGGCGAAGGAATGCTGCCTTGGAACACAGGGAGGGGAAGTGCGACGGCATGGATAGCCCCAGAAGATGCCAAGATAGTGATGTTGATGTGGAGGTAGACAGTGACTGTGAGGACTCAACATACCAACCTGATGAGGACGTGCTGGCTGACGCGGAATTTCTTCAGCCTACTACTTCACGAGGTTAGTATCATAACAACATCATGTATTTTTTTCATTGTTGATGGATTACATATCATTTATACATATCATTCTATTTATTTTACACAGTGCCAACACTCTATTTATTTTACACAGTGCCAACACACTCATACACATGCACACACTCATACACATGCTCACACTCATACATACACAGATGCACACACTCATACAGATACACATAATTTCATGTGTTTTTGAAACTTTTCATTGCTGATGGATTACGTATCATTCTATTCACTATACACAGTGCCTACACACACATACACACACACGCACACACTCATACACACATGCACACACGCACACACATACACACAATAACACACTCATTGTCCACACACACAACACAATCATGATTTATTGTCTGTATTACTAATGTGACTCTTTTCTTATTTCAGGTGGCCGTCCTGTCCCTGTTGCAGTGCCACACCCTATGCCAGATGTGGTAGATAGTGCTGCTGATGTACCATCCGCCCCTAGCAGGAACAACAAGAAAGCTCGGCCCCATCAGTGGAAGAAAGAGGACATCAGTAACCAGCCCCTGCCTGATTATGTTCATGAACGCCCTTGTTATTTGAGGGCACCAATGGAGTACTTCCTCCAGTTCTTCACAAATGAACTGGCGGAACACATTGTATATCAAACAAACCTGTATTCCAGGCAGAAGGATGTTGGGGGAACTTCAACATCACGGAGGCTGAACTCAAGGTGTTCATGGGTGCCATCATTTTCATGGGGTTTTGTTCCATTGCCCAGTATAGTTGACTACTGGGCTGTCCACACTAGGGTTCCACAGATTGCTGACTGCATGTCCAGGAACCGCTTCAAGGCAATCCGGTCTAACCTCCACTTCAGCCGACAACGACTTGGCAGCAGGGTCAAGGGACAGGTTCCTGAAGGTTCAGGCAATCTTCAGCAAGGTCACCAGGAGTTCCTGAAGGTTGCTGAAACTCCTGTACAGTCTATTGACGAGGTCATGGTTGCATACAAGGGGACCACAGCTGGTAACCTTCGCCAGTATGTAGCCAAGAAGCCAGACAAGTGGGGCTACAAACTCTTCTGCAGGTCCAGTGTGGATGGATTTGTACATGACATCCTCATGTACCAAGGAGAGTCCATTTTCAAGTCACCACACCACACTGTCTGAAGAGGAGGAGAAGATGCCAGTCACTTCCAAGTTTGTTGTCGCCTTGGTGAAGACCTCAAGAACCCCAAGACCACTGCAGTGTATGCCAACGATTACTTCACAAGTTTATCCTTGGCTGAGTACCTGAGGTCCCAGTATCAGTGTCTGTATGTGGGCACTGCAAGAGAAAATAGGGCTGGCTTCCCCACCTCTGATGACTGTGAAGGATATGTCTAAGAAGACAGTAGCCAGGCACACTTGATTTCGCCTCTTCTGAAGGGATCCTTGTGGCTAGGTGGAAGGACAACAACATTGTGACTATGCTGTCTACTGATGTCGGTGTGGAGCCTGTTGCTGACATTCAACGGTATAACAGGGAGAAGAAGAAGAAGGCAAGCACCTGTCCAAATGTCATCACCAAGTACAACAGCCGAATGGGTGGCATCGACAAAAGTGACATGCTGACCCACCTCTACAAGACCCCTTCAAAGCAAAGAGGTACTATGAGGCTCTTTGCATACATTGTGGACCTCATATATGTAATGCCTGGTTTCTGTACAAGAGGGACTGTTTGGCATTGCAGTCCAACCCTATGCCCCCAAGGACTTCCGCCTCCCGCGCTTTGGCACTGAGGTCTTACAAGGTCAACCCCACTGGAGTCACCAGGTTTCCCTTACTCAGCGAGATGTCCCTTCACCAAAGAGGCCAGCGAGCTGTTGTGCCTGCCGCTGCAGAACGTCAGGATGCCACTAAACTGCATATGCCTTTGTATGTCAAGGCTAGGCAGACCTGTAAGTTTTGTTCCTGTAAGGGCCACATCCACAGGTCCCGTGGGTGTGAGGACTGTAAAGTGGCACTGTGTCTGACTGATGCAAGGAACTGTTTTGCACTCTTCCACAAGGCATAACTTTTGTAAATATTGTATATATTTTTGTAAAGTTTGTATGTTGTGGAAGTCTTGTAAGTTTGTTATTGTCTATTTTTTATGCTAACCTATGTAAGTCTAAGCTGTAAATTATAATTACTAACACATTTCACTGCCAGTATTACTTGTATATTTTTTTATTTTTGTAAAATAAAGTATTCAACTATCCCAGGATATCTTTTATACATCAATAGAGGGAAAAAAACAGAAAAAATTCATAATAAACACAGTAGCAAGTCATATTAATGTCAAACACAATAAATTCATCATGGAAATTGGTAAAAAGGTGAGTATATTAAGAGTGGTATTATCGGGAAAAGTTTCACCGTTATGGTCCGGTGTCCCGTGACGGGATGAGCGTGTCCGCCGAGCTCGACTGAGGCATCCGTCACGGGATACTTTCATTGAATGCAATTATTTGCCAAGTTTTGCAAGATTTCAAAAAATGCACAAGAATGATTTGATCTTGTATTTTGATATACTATCACATACTAAGAGGGTTTTTTGAAGTTTCCCATAAAACCTAGGGTGGACTTTAAAGGGTTAACCGGAATGAATACGTGCCAACCCCGTGCTATAAGTTCTCTGATAAGGGATTTAGCTGGGGCTCTGCCTAAGGCAGACGTAACTGCATGAGGCTCTCGTGGCTCCCAGACTAAAAATAGGGTTTTCATTTCCCTTCGGGTTCAAACCCCGTTTTATAGTAGGTGTGCACGTAAACTAATGTAACTCCTAATTCATGGGATGCCATTTTATTTTTCACTTAGAGTAAAAGCCGTTTTCTTTGCGTCACTACGTAAACGTCATGCGTCACAGTCACCAGGGTACATACAGTTCAATAAAATGAAAACGTACTTAATGCTCGTAGAACGTAGTATAGTACAGGTAAAATTCAATCAATTTAAAATTATTATTATACCATACAAGTACTGTAATGACGTACAGAGAAATAATAAGTTGTAAAAATACGATTGAGCGCTAACTACGAATGAGAGAGATATACTGTAATACAGTAACTGTACTGCACTGCTTTTGTATCGTATTTATGCGCAAATATATAAATACAAATTTTCCATTCTGATTTTACACCTAAAAACACGAAAACTTGTAAAATAGTACTGAAAAATGAAACGTACTTTCTGCAGGGTTATCATCTTTGAAAAGTGCAGTAACTTTGTAAATGGGTATCACATCTTATAAAAGTATACCAACTGAACGTGCTGTAATGACATGCGCATACAGATTGCACCAGCATTTTTCTCCGAGGTTAACAGAGCAATCTTCAAATAATGACACTTACACAACTCTTAGTTACATCTCTGATATTACATTAACGAATTCATTTTATCAAACGAGTGCGACTGAACAACCTCATCTCAAGGTCATGTAGAGAGTCCTAGTGACAAAGACTTTGCGAATGGACATAATATATACTTCTTTGATATTTATGTACAAAAATGTAAATATAAATTTTACATATCGATTTTACAGTTAAAAGTATGAAAACTTATAAATGTACTTCATACATTAAACAAGCATTTTCTGCAGGGGTATCATCTTTGAAAAGTGCAGGAACTTTGCAAATGGGTATCACATCTTTTAAAAGTACACTAACTGAATGTGCTGAAATTACCTTTGCATCATATTTATGCATGTACAAAAATAAAAATAATAAATTTTTCATACAGATTTTACACACAAAAGCATGAAATGCATTTTTCATATAGATTTTACACATGAAAGCATGAAATACATTTTTCATAAAGATCTTACGCATAAAAGCACGAAATGCATTTTTATACAGATTTTACACAAAAAAGCATAAAATGCATTTTTCATACAGATTTTATACATAAAAGCATGAAAACTTGTAAATTACTTCAAAAATTAAACATAACCACTTTTGCAGGGTTTCTCGAGAATTTTATGTCTGTGAAAAAAAATCGTATATGCCAATTAGTTAGGTTCCAGTGAAAAGTTCGTGTGTCTGTGAATTCGTGCAACTCGAATCATGTAAGATCAAGGTATTACTGTATTCTATATTGATGTCACTGTATGTAAACAATCGCACGTGTTCATAGTAGCTCGCACGCTTGGTCTCTGAGAGAGAAGTGTGGGTGGGATCAGCTGATTTCTTTGTGAAAATTTTACTACGCCAGGGATTTGCGCATGTGCAGTACAGGAACTGCTTGGCTGGCGTATTGATGCCTGAGTTACACAGTCCAAGGTATGCTTTAGCCTATGGAAACCACTAATTGTCCGAAAAAAAATTTTGCTCGTAACACACATACAAAAATTTTTTGTAAATTTTACATAGCAGTACATCAGTCGGATAGGAAGGGGAGTAGGGTAATTTTACGTACCACTACGTCATTTGGGCATGAAAGGTTAAATTGTACTTTATATACTCTTGGCATCACAGCTCAATGAACTGTTCAGTGGCCCAGTCTTCCAGTAAGTAACAGAATCCACTAAACTTGGTACATGGTCATGAGATAAAAATTACCTGTTGCCATTCATTTTCATGCTTACTAAGTGGCCCAATGTTACAGTGGTCTGGCCTGTCCAGTTGCTTCGTTTGGCTATGAGCTGCTGTGGTGGAAGGTAGTATGCCTGTGCTCTTCTGCCTGTGGTGATGTGTAGAGTGGAATTTGGGTAATATTTATCCCAGTGCACTGTGAACCCCAGAAACGGGTGGCTAATTATTTGCAAAATAATTAAGATAGCTACAAAAACTCGTGTGTCACTTTTGTTCAATAATTGACTGAGATCAAGTATGACAGTTGCTGTTTAGTTCACCTTGCCTCCTACCAGGTGAAACTGAAACATTTATCTTATATTGAGGAAACTTTTTGCCACCATTGTAAATGCAAGTTTAGTAATGCAGAAGTTTATTTTTAGAAGTTTTCTTGATAAAGTGGTTGCATTTCTTTTGTTTTTCCATTCACACAAGATGTCTACCACCAGCAGTATTAGAGATAGGTCTGTAAGGTTGTGCTAAACAGACAGTTGTCTTAATTGCATGTATTCATTGAGTCATGGTAGACGTAAGTTTTGAATGCAGCCTTTTGAGGCTGCGCTCTCGATTCCAGTTCTTAGAAGTCTGCGTCTAAGACTTATTCTGTGCCTGTCCCTCCTCGGTTTTCTTCAGAAGCCAAGAGGATCTTACTCCCAATGATTGTTCTTACGAGATTTGGGAGTCTCGCCAAGTGCTTGGACTCCCTGGAATCTCAAGCGCTTGCTGAGCGCCTTGGATTCGAGCACTCGGGTTAGCAGACAAATCCCCTTTAAACCTTCTTCTCAAGGGGCTTTTAAGGATGTCTTGAGGACAGCGCTAGTTCATGGCCAAGCTTTCCTGGCTCAGTTCAGCTCAGCCCTGCTTACTCAGCCAGCCACCTGTTGCTTTTATGTGATTGGCTCAGCCCGTTCGCCCAGCCCCTGAGTGTGTTTCTAGACTGGCTCGGCCCATGATTGTGTTTACGTAATCAGTTCGGCTTGTGTGGTTTGGCTTGCGCGCCCAGCCCCCAATCATATCTACGTGATCCACTCAGTTCAGCGAACCAAATACTGTCGAGGTTCTCCTTCCTTCAGGAAACTCGGCTCAAGTGAACTTTCACTCTCTTCAGGTTAGCTCTTGGTTTTCAGATTGGCTCGCCATACATCCGAGTAGTCGAGGATGGTTTTCTGGGTTCTGGCGAGGTTATCCCTCCAAGAAGAGATTGGGAGTGTCTTGCCCAGGGAAGACTTGAGTGTCTTCTTCTTTGGCTTGCAGAAACCCTCGATTTTCTTTTCGCAGAGAACTTCAGGCCAGTTTGTCTGTACAATGATCTCAGGGAGAAGACCATGGCATCCTATGTGAGTACTCTTCACTGTTCCTTGCAGGGGTTTTGTTGGGGCTACCACAGTCCTTGCTTGGTATTAGGGCTTTCTCGACCAGATGAATACCCTTTCCCTGGAGAATAAGTTCATTTTGGTTGGGCCACCCAATCAAGCTCCTTCCTCTTCCTCGACAGAAGCGGTTCTTCTTGCCCTGGGGTGGGGATGGGTTTCCTTATGCCGACTAGCTGATTGTCCTGGCTCTGGCTCCTCCTGACTTGGATCTTTCGCTGTTTCTCTTTGCCGCCAAGGGTTTTCCCTCTCACAACAAGAGACAGCGAACCCGGAGAACGCTGCTATGGTGTCCCTCCAGGTAGTCTTCTGATGAATCTGTGATCCTTCACTTTTTCAAGGCTTTGCTGCTTCAGATGTGATCATTCCTGAAGAGGTCTCTGCCTTCTAGACCTCCAGCCTTGGGGCTGGGTTCACCTACCCAGCACCAGACAGCAACCTGTGGGCAATTCTGGTGCTAAGAAGAGGGACACCGTCTTGATTCCGATCTCCAGTCTAGTAATTTCCGAGTTGTCACATTTCCTCAGGAACGGACCTTTATTCGGTTCTGTCTCCTCTTTCACGGAGAGTAGGTAGATACTGCAGTAGTCAAGAAATGTGCCAGGGCAACTGCCTTGTCCTCCGGACAGTGGCAGCCTAGCACTTCCTCAGTCCCTAAGAAGTCTCAGGTTCTAAGGGCACTCGCAGAACACACAGCCTTCCTCATTTACTTCGTAGAAAGTGCATATACGTGTGTCTCTTTCAACCCTCTTTCCATTGGGAAGAGGGAAGAGAGAAAGGGAGAACACTCAGAAAGGCATTCTCCTCCTGCTGGTACCTTGATGAATGAATGGCTGTCAAGTCATTGGACTGTATGACAGCAACATAGCAGAGACCTGGCAGTGGATATCCTTCAGGAGAAGTATGTATTTCCTCCGGATCTCAGCCACCTTTCATCGAACTTCCTTTCCGTCTCCTCTCCCGTTCCCGACTTCAGGAGCAACCAACCCGGCTAGAGCTAGTCATCTTCAGTGTCCTTTCATCACTGGAGAAGCTGTCCCCTCGGGGCAAATTCGCCTTTGATTCTCATCAGGGAGAATGAGGGAGATCTGCTTCCAGTTCTTAATCCTTTCCTCTCTCGAAGGATTAGGGAGGATTTAGTCTGGTTCTTGATTGACAGGAACCTTTGAATATGTCTGCAAATTCTCCTCGAGACATGCTTCTATTTTCAGATGCACTGACCGCGGATTAGGCGCAGACCTGTAAGACCGTTGTCTTCGAGGTTTGCGACCGTGACGATAAGTACCTTCTCATCAACATCCTGGAACTCAAGGCAGTTTCCTGGCCCTCCAGGAGTTTCAGAATCGTTTTTATTTTAGATACTTTTTGGTGTTGTTAGGCAACAACAACACAGTAGTGACATATGTCAACAAACAAAAGGGTCTCATTTCCTTCTTATTTCTTCGGTTGACGGCAGGTGCGTGAGTGAACTTTGGTGCACTCTGTTGAGCTGTCAGCCAGATACATTCCAGGCAGT
Organism: Macrobrachium rosenbergii; assembly: GCF_040412425.1. Taxonomy (NCBI): domain Eukaryota; kingdom Metazoa; phylum Arthropoda; class Malacostraca; order Decapoda; family Palaemonidae; genus Macrobrachium; species Macrobrachium rosenbergii. The sequence goes on along the minus strand of NC_089753.1, from coordinate 24,252,747 downwards.
GGGGTGTATTGGCAGATAAGCTCAGTCTCAGGCATTGATTGATGGGAACAGAGAGCTCTCTTCACTCAGTTCTTCACAGAGAGGTTGCTCAACTTGAGGACTCCCTATCCTGCCTCAACAGAAGTCTGCAGGTCTTCTGCTCAGCCATACCAGGTATCTCTTATCATCTGCAGCAGTACCCAAGAACTTGAGCCATCTTCACTGGTTGGTGTCATTGATGGGACTTTTCCTCTGGTCAGAGCGCTCTTCAGCAGGTCGCAGACTTTCTTGTCTCCTCCGTCGAGGGTTGCTTCTCTCCGATCAGTTGTGGAAGACGTCGGCACTATCCGGCCTAGCCTTCCTTCTGAAAGTAGCCTTTTTCTCTTCAGTCAAGATTTAGATACTGATGAGAAGCTTCTATCGGTCTTGCTGTCCCAGGGGCCTCAGGTCCCTGGGTGGCTTGTGACTCGTTTTGGGTTCCTGTCTCATGCTTTGCACATCCCCTTGCAAGAGTCATCAGACAGGTCTGCCTCTCAAGACCATCTCTCGTCTCACTCTGGCCTTGGCGTAGAGGACTGACGATCCTCATGGGCCTACAGGGGATGGAGATCAATGCCTCGACTCCGTCTCGGATGTCGTAGTGAACTCCAAATTCGTAGGCATCTGTTGCCAGGTACGAGTCCTTCTTGATCTCCTCCTCCTTGGACTTTGTAGGTAATTGATGATCCAGATCAATCGCTACTTGTCCTGTTAGGGTGCTGCGGTACTTTACGAAAAGGCTGAACATCCTTAACCTGGTTGTCATCGCCACATCTTTCTTCTGGCTTCGTGAGGGGATCGGAAAGATGTCCTCTACAGCTCACGACAACGACACCTGTACACTCCACCCGAGAGCTCACAAGTCAATGGCCTGGTCCATCCGTTGCATTAGCCCACATTTATGTCTTCTGCCTTCGGGTCTTTGCCCACAGACCCTTGGAACCTTTTTTTCTTGGTTCTGTGATGGCTGCTCAACAATTGTGTTCTCTTACCTGGCTCCTTTAAGAGGACAGGTAGCATCTCGCCTAAGGTGTATGGTTCTGGAAGTGAGAAGGATTCCGAGAGTGACTGGCCTCTCCCCCTCCTCCTCCTTCCTCATCCTATTTCTTCTCTTTCTTTGGGCTGAGAATGGGACTCGAATCGACATTTGCTGGAACTGGCATCTGTTGCGGTAAGTCTATACATCGAGCACCCATTCTTTTTTTTTTTTTTTTTTCTCCCTATAATCATAGAAGCAATCCTGCTCCTTCCTCTAGCAAGGGGAGGAAGGAGACCCTGGCAATAAGGGAAACCCTTTTTCGGGTCTTTACCTTACTGCCTCCGACTCTTTAGATTCCTCCCAGCCTGTTTTCGTATGAGTTATGATTCCTCACTCATTTGAAAAGGTTCAGATGTCTGACATTTGATCTCGCAATTCCAATACCATGATCAGTAAGTCAGATGCACAGTACTCCTCCTCTCTCTTTCGACCAAGAATAGCAGCCCAGTAAAAGATTGTATTTTTCGTAACTATACATGCCTGAGGTCCTGTACATTACATTTTTATGCCCACCTCATGCCACCCCTCAATCTGAAACCTGGGCCGAAAGGCAAACTGGAATGTTTACATCTTGGCAGGCGGGTATTCCCACCTACTTGATGGTACTTACTGCCTAACCACCTTGTCCAAGAGTTTAACAGCCGTTTCCAGCTGCGCAGTAAGTAATCCTAATGTGAAGGACCTCAGGTTTGTATAGTTAGGAAAAATACAGTTTACTTTAAAAATTGTGATTTGATATAAGTAGTTTCCTCTGCCACAGCAGCTTAAATTAAAAAATTCGTGAGTAATGCTTCAAAGTTTAATGCAGATGACTGGTCCCGCCCATTCACGGGAATACGAGGAACAACTCTGCAGACAAATTCGGTCTGTTTCTGCCGCACATGAGTAAACACCGAGTGTCGAAATTTGCCCCGTTGGAAACCGGATTTCAGTGAAATATTATTGCTGATTTCGGGTAACCTTCAAGCCTACAGCTTTCAAGATCAGTATTTTATTGTTTTGTTATTAAGATCTGATTCAAGTTTATCATATTTCACGAGGCTGCAGTAGCAAATTCGTGATCAAATGCATTAACTAGGGTAGCTTAGTTTACTGTGCTACCACCTTTACCAGTTATTAATACTTTCATACCCAATTGACTTAGTGGTATGTAAAATTACCCTACTCCCCTTCCTACCCGACTGACGTACCGCTACGTAAAATTTACCGAAATTTTTCGTACATGTGTTAGGAGTAAGTTTTTTTTATTTTCGGACAATTAGCGGTTTCCATAGGCTAAAGCATACCTTGGACCATGTAGCTCAGGTATCAATATGCCAGCAAAGTAGTTCCTGTTCTAAGTTCTTCTTTGGAGGAGTGGTAGAGCTTTCGACTGGCACGCTGTTGGCCCAGTGTTCGACTCTCCGAGCCGCCAAAGAAGAATTAGAGGAATTTATTTCTGGTGATAGAAATTCATTTCTACTCATAATGTGGTTGGATTCCACAATAAGCTTGTAGGTCCCGTTGCTAGGTAACCAGTAGGTTCTAGCCACATAAAAATAAGTCTAATCCTTCGGGCCAGCCCTAGGAGAGCTGTTAACCAGCTCAGTGGTCTGGTTAAACTAAGATATACTTAAGTTCCTGTACTGCGCATGCTCAAATCCCTGGCGTAGTAAAATTCACACAATGAAATCAGCTGATCCCACCCACACTTTTCTGTCAGAGACCATGCTTGCGAGCTACGGTAAACACGTATGTTTGTTTACATACAGTGACGTCAATAGAGAACAATTTCCAATATGCATTCGCGAAGTTTTTAGGGTAAAACTAGCGGAAAACGTGTTAGTGCATCACATAAGAGACGTCTGGATTTTTGGCAGGGCTCTGAATCTCCAGAAGATGCCAAGATAAGGAGGCTGCTGCTAGATTACAACTTTTCCTGGAAGGCTCGTAGGATTAATCTGACCCCAACCAAGCAAGCCCTGGAACTACTTCGTCTGGAGTGGGAGGAAGAAGATTCCGGTGCTGAAGTGCTTGATGCTGATGCTGATGAAATGATTGAGGGGAGTGATGTTGATGAGATAATGGCTCCAGGAGTTGTAGCATTAGAAAATGTGTTCCAGGTACACAAAGAAGAGTTCAAAGAGGCCGCTATTAGTGTTGGTGAAGTACCGGGAACAAGTGGCGTAAGCATCAGGGAGAGAGGCAAGAGGGAGAAGAAAAAAATACGCAAGTTGGAGAGAGGTGCTTCTGGTATTTCTGTTGTTGGGGGTTCTGTTGGTGAAGCTGGCCTTGTTAGGGGTTCTGTTGGTGCTTCTGCCGGTATGCTTGTTCGAGATGGTGCAACAGGTGGTGTAAGTATAGCGAGTAAAGGTAAGGGTAAGAAGGGCATATATGCCAAGAAAAAGACAAAAGGTAAGTTTGTGAGAGGGCCTGCTGGTATTGGTGTTTTGGTAGGAGATGCTGGAGGTGTTGGAGATGTTGTGAGTAGTGTTGGAGGAGGAGATGGTGATGCTGGAGGCGTTGGGGATGCTGGGAATAGTGTTGGAGGAGATGGTGATGCTGGGGGTGTTGGAGATGCTGTGAGTAGTGTTGGGGGAGGAGATGGTGATGCTGGGAGTGTTTGTGATGATGGTGTTGTAGTGATAAATCTTGAGGGTGCTGCTGTGTCTGTTGTATATCCTGGAGGTGCAGAGGAAGGTGTTGCTGATCCTGGGAGGCATTCACTTGATTTTGAGGGATTTCTTGAAGGCAGTGATGCTGGGAGGGGTGTTAGTGATGATGAGGGAGGCTTTGAGGGATCTTACGGTGCCCCTAGTGATGCTGGGAGTAATGAGGCCTTTGGTTCTGGTGATGCCTCAGGGGTTCAAAGAGGCAGTAGGCGTGCCAGGAGGAGTAGTAGTAGTAGTAGTAGTAGTAATGAAAGCAGTAGTTCTGATGTCGAGGCAGAGGGTGCTGGTGGTGATGTAGATGTAGGTGGTCTCCGTCGTGCCCAAGGTGAGCGTTCCCGAAGGAGGAGGTGGTCTGGATCTTCGAGGATGAGCGGCCGTTACAGGCAACCAACCCATGATGTTGATGAGGAGTGGACCCAGGATCCTACGCCTCCAGTGATTCTGCCTTTCACAGGCATGCCAGGGTTGAATGTCCCTACCCCTAGGACACTTCTCGGGTTTCTGCAGCTCTTTATTACTAGAGAGCTGTTGGTATATTTGGCTGCAGAAACCAATACGTACGCTGATTACATGCGTAAGGAGATGCGTCGTGGGGACAAGGGATCCTGGGTGCCTGTAACTGTGCAAGAGATGGCTATGTTCCTGGGCCTCATCATTATCATGGGGATTTTTCCGGCACCCGAGAAGCGAATGTACTGGCAGACAGGCAGAATTTTTTCAATGCCAGGTTTTGCTCGGATCATGTCAAGGAACCGTTTGACACCATCAACCGGGTACTTTCATACCGCAAACCGAAAGGCCATCCTCGAGATAACAACGACCGATTATTCCTTGAGACCTGTCATCAATTACCTGAAGGCACGATTTAGGCCACCTACACCCCAGAACGCAATGTCTCATTGATGAGGCTTGATGCCATACAAGGGTAGGCTGTCTATCAAGACCTACAACCCCAGAAACCCTTCCAAGTATGGTATCAAACTCTATATGTTGTGTGAAGCCAAGAGCGGATATGTTATTGACTTCTGACATATGGAGAAGTAATTTTAACCTTGAAGGACATTGTGTCGACACTAATGGCCTCTCTTGACAAAGGTTACCATGTTTTTCATGGACAACTACTACAACTCTATTGAACTGGCTGAGGAGTTGTATTCTCATGGTGTTCTTTGTTCAGGGACACTTCGTCTGGTAAGGAAGGGAGCACCTAACTTTCTAAAGACTATGACTCGTCAACAAGTGCCTCGGAATGCAATGCACTTCCGTAGGAGGGGGAACGTCTTCGTAATCTGTTGGCAGGACATCCGACTCGTCACAATGATCACTACAGCTTGCAATGCAGAAACGGAAGAGTTTGTGCACAGGAGGCGAGTAAGGCGGGCTACTGGAACAGAGCTTGAAACAGTCACAATGGCTAGACCTTTGATTATTGGCACCTACTGTCAGTATATGGGTGGGGTAGACCTGTTTGACCAGCTGATGAAATACTACTCAATGGCCAGGAAGGGAGTGAAGTGGACCCGCAAGTTTACATTCTATTTATTGCAGATGGCAATACTGAATGCTTACACTATGTTTGCCAAATACCACCCACAAGGTAAGAAAGTCAAACTTCTTGATTTCATGTATGAATCTGCTGAAGCACTTACAAACTTCAATGCAGAAGACTGGCCCTTGAGTGATATTTCTTTTGCTTGTTTACCTGACCTACCTGTAGCTGACAGATTAGATGTCCTGCCTGTTCTTGTTCCTGCTGCTGCTGCTGCATCTGCTGGGGAAGATTCTGAGCCTGATGATCCCCATTCTATGGATTCTGATGTTGACATTCCTGAGGCTGCTGTTGAATCTCCTGTTCCTCCTCCTCCTCCTCTTCCTTCTCCTCCTCCTCTTCCTTCTCTTCCGCATTTCTGTGCCCCCTTCTCTGCTGACGTTGGTCCCTCTGGTGCTGGCCCTCTTCTGCTGGTAGCTGAACCGGAACTGTTAGGTGCCACGTGCGCGTGCAACTTCCTGGAGAACTATGAGCGTCTTGCACCAGGGGAACATAGCCTCATTCATATAAGGGAGATTCCCTCCATCAAGTCAAAACAGCTGAGATGCCACATCTGCTTGCTAGACAACATACGAAAGGACACATCATGGGTGTGTAAGGCATGTAGAGTTCCTCTGTGTAGGGCACCAAGAAATTGCTTCTACAGATACCACACAGAGAAGCAACTCAAGCCTTCACCAAGTCGTGGGTCAGGTCGTGCCAAAAGAGGTGCAGGGAGACCAAGGATAAACATCTAACTCCTGCAGTTTCCTCCTCCCTCAGCAACCCTTCAGATGGCAGGCCCTTCACCTGAGGGAGGAGTTGTATATAGGAATTCAAGAGGGGTCACGGTATTTGGTAAGTACAGTATTCAAATTTCTTGTGATGGGTTTTTATGAGTATTTCTAATTTTTTCCCATACAATGTTTCTCTTCTAATATTTTGTAATAATTTTTTTTATAATGTGGGGTTTGTATGTGGGTTTGTATCTTAAATTTTTATTACATTTTTTTTTTTTTTTTTTTATATATATAAAATGTGGGATTACATTATTGGAAACACACTGTTTCTTACCCTCTTTTCTATAAATTTTTTCACCAACTGGACTTATTCGTTTTTCATTCTTTTATATGTCGATATTTAGAGAATTTTGTTGGCTTTCTCTTAAAAAATAATCATTACTTCTTAACTGTTACAGTTTTTGAGCTACAAACGATAATGTTGACAACTGTAACTTTTTTTCATTTCAATCAACTTATAACATCAAAATGAAACTTTTGCCGTTACCAAAGCCATTTTTCTTGACTTTATTCCTCAACCTTTGCCGATACCAAAGCCATTTTTTCTGACTCTTACTTTTATTCTCAACCTTTCTTCTAACATTTTTATACGTTTACAAAGTAATTTCTGAAAAATAACTCAGATAGGGCTCTTAAAATTTTTTTTTTTTTTTTTCACACACGTATGCTGGGCAGCCTCTCCTGTTTTCTTACCTCTTTTCTATCAATTTTTTCACCAAACTGTATATATTCGTTTCATTCTTTATATGTCGATAATTGGAGAATTTTATTGGCTTTCTCATAAAAAATAATTCATTCGCCTAACTGTTATAGTTTTTGAGCTACAAACGATAATATTGACAGTGGTAAAATTTTTTTCGTTTCGATCAACTTATAACATCAAAATGAAACTTTTGCCATTACCAAAGCCATTTTTCTTGACTCTCACTTTATTCCTCAACCTTTCCTTTACATTTTCGTATATTTACAAAGTAATTTCTATGAAAAATAACCAAGATAGGGCTCTTGAAAAAAAATTTTTTTCTAACGATAATTCTCACCATATGCCGGGGCAGCGCGCTCTGTTTCTTACCCTCTTTTCTATCCATTTTTTCACCAACTGTATTTATTTGTTTTTCTTTATTTTTATATCGATATTTGGAGAATTTTGTTGGCTTTCTCATTAAAAAAATTAATTCGCCTGACTTTCATAGTTTTTGGGTTACGAACGAAAATATAAAAATAAGTAAAGGTTTTTTTTTCTTTCATTAAATAACTCACATTTTTTCGTATTTAGAGGGCTGGGACTCTTATACTGACTATTCCACCATAAACTATAAACATTGAGAAAAAAAGTACAGCAAAATGATCGTTGTTGACAAAATTTCTATTTTTGCTGAATTTTCGAAATTATTTTTTCGCACTGTCGAGCGCTCCCAGACACTTTGGGTCTCAGGTAGGCGCAGCGCTCAAACTATACAGATGCGAAAGCGTTAACATAATAAATGTAAACAAAGCATTCATTGGTGAAGGAATATTTACGGTGAAAAATGAATTACTTTTTGCAAGTCTCAATTAATGTTTGTTAGGATTTGCGACATGACAAGTCTGTATGATGATACTCTGTGTACTTCAGCATTGTTGATAAAGGTTAACTTTCCTTTTCTGAGTAGTGTAATATAACATAAATATTGTGTTTCTACCTGTCCAGCTCTCTTGGTAGTAAACACATTTCTGAAAGTCTCTATTACAGGATGGCCTCCGAAAGTCTCTATTACGGGATGGCCTTCATCCTGAAGTTGAGGGTTAAGATACAGATGGCTAAACTTTGGCTTTAGTGGTTATAGCGCTGTTACATCTTGCTACAATTGGCTGTGCTACCCCAATCCCAAACCACAACAACCCACAATGCACCAGTCATAAGCAGAGCATCGACACACGCAATATAATACGCAAGACTTGATACATAACAATCTCAATGTTTGATACGATTTGAGATATGTCTGTTTGATGGTACTCGGTGTACTTAGAACTATGTCGGGAAAGGTCAACGTTTCTTTTTCCGAGTAGGATAAAAAACTTGATATTGCGTTCGCTAGTTTCTTTGCCGATTAGTGTAATACAGCGTAAATATTGTGTTCTCTACCAATCGAATATTTTCGGTAATGGATACATATCTGCAATCTCAAATTAGGTAGGATTTGGGATATATTTGTATGATGGTACTGTGTACTTCATAACATTTGTCTGTAAAGAATTAATTGAACATCTTATTATTACACTTTCCTTTGCAGAGAACTGAAAAGTGTAAGGTCCAGAATGCAGTAGGAGAGAATTATGCTTAATGTTTTGCTTACAATGAGCTTTACCAAGAAGACATTCTCGTGAGCCGAGAACCATGCTTTGGTACTTGCTTTAGCAGTACATATATAAACAAGATGACATGAGTTGTGAAAAGTTCCTTTTTATTTTTAAGCTCATAGTGCTTACTAGCTCGCCTGGCACCAACTGCAGAGGACTGCTCTCAGGCATTCGGCGCCAGTTACTGAGATCCTGACGCCAACTCTCAGGCGCTTGACTCCAGTTACTGGGATCCTGGTGCCAACTCTTGGATGCTCAGCGCCAGTTACTGAGATCCTGGCACCAACTCTCTCCTGCTGGCCCTTCTGCCTTTTTTATCCACTTGCTCCCACGCCTGGCTCCCTCACTTCCTTCCCGTGCCATTGCCAGTGTTGTGTCAGGGTTAACAGATGTTAACTTTGTAATAATAGTGAAGTGTTGTGCAGTGGAGGAGGTGGCTACTCGTCCCTCGATGTTCCTAGACAGAGGTCGCTGTCAGACTCCCATGCACCAGGGAGGAGGCAAACTGGAAGTCCAAGGGAGGTCTGGGGGTGTAAAACACACGGGTAGTCGCCCCCTCAGTCAAGCCTGTTGCCAGTCCCAGGTATCGACAGATGGCCACTGGAAAGACGTCTTACTGGATACATAGTGAAGGAGTAGCTATCTGGCCCCTCAGATCTCCTAAACTCAGTCCCTGTCAGACCCTTGCACCAGGGAGCAGGCATACTGAAGTCCATGGGAGCCTGGAGGGATTTGCCCCTGGGCAGTTACCCTCAGTCGAGCCTGCTGTCTGCAGGTGTCGACGGACCGCCATTGTAAAGGCGTCCATAGAGATGTACTTCTTGAAGTTTTGCCAGCCTTCAGTTAATGCCTTTGCTGCAAAGCTGCTACTTGAGTAGCAGATGTTCCTGGCTATGCCGCCACGTCACTACAAGTTAAGTGGAGGCATGTGGAACGCCAGTATTGACGCCAAGCAGAACATAGCTTCCGAGTGCCTAATAAGTGCCTGAGCTACCAATAGCACCTGAGCTCCCTATAGCGCCAGAGCTCATCTTCAAATAGAGCTTCCAGCACCAGCTTTCATCCGTTTGGTGCCAGCCTACTAGTGGCTGACAGCAGTCTCTCTTTAACTCGGTGCCTGTCTCTTCTAAGTGCAGACTTTGGTTCTTTTTCTAGCACAATTTCCAGTTGAACACTTAGCTCCAATCTTCAAGTGGCCAGCTGCAGTCTCTGATCATTAGGTGTTCTTCTTAGTATCGGACGCCCTCCTTTGAGTGCCATACAACCGCTCTTACGCAGTTGTGTCTCTTCAGCCTGTTCCACCTTCACCTAGAGTTTCAGACGGGCTGAATTGCTCCCCTTGTGACATCAGTTAGTGTCTCAAAGCACTGTCCTTTGCAGACAGGGACTTTCGTGTATGAATTTATGAGCTTGTTGACGAAGACTGTGACCTCTACAGGGAGTAGGGAGTCTGACAGGTGTTTTTTGTCCATCTCTCCCTCTGATGCTTAGATGGAATTAGTCCTGCAGCAGATGTCTATGACCCCATTTTTGCAAAATTTGAAAAAATGCACTGGAGTAAAAGTGTCTTAGATTTGGTGGCACTACAACATACTAAGAGCGTTTTTGGCTGCCACCATTATTTCTGGTAGTGCCAGTTAAAGGGTTAAATAAGAAAATAGAGAGGCTGCACAGTCCACCTATACAGAGGTTTTTCAAAGTCTACACAAAATTTTTGAAGATTTTGTAAATATGAATATTGAAATTCATTGGTGTTATTCTTTTTATCAGATTATTGAGAGAGAGAGAGAGAGAGAGAGAAACTTCGTCGAATGAGCATGATATGAATGAGGGAGAGAGAGAGAGAGGAGAGAGAGAGCATAACAGAAAGTTAGGTTTCAAGTGTTGTAAACCTGGTAATTGTAATGTTGATTCATAAAATTACATAAGCATACTAATAAAGTATAATATATAATTGACAATCAACACGGCAGCCACTGAATATAGACAATGTGAATGTAATGAAAACTCCTGTCGTTAGAAAATGATTAACATATTTAAATGGTCTACAATATCCTATATACCTCTGGCTACAGAATCTCAGCACATGCCTGCTAAAGTCTGTAATAATAATAAACCTTGATAGTACTTTTTTTTATGATCTTAATGGATTACATTATATATATTTGAAATAGCTGCTATCAGATTGTATAATAAAAGTGAAAAGGTTCTTTTATAGCAAAAACACCAAATAAAAGTGCTACCAAACTATTGTGCATGTATTCGTATCTTGGGTAGTATGGGACAGACAGCTGCTATCTTCAACCTGGCCTTAACCTTAACCAATCAAGGTATAGAATGTCAGTACTGTATTTTCATTTTATTTCCCAGTCATACAAAGTAAAGGTATAACAATTACAGGAAACGTTGCTTACAGGTTATCATGATGGTTGGCCTGCCTGCTTGTGGAAAGACTGTTTGGGTGGAGAAGTATTGCAAGGAAAACCCTGAGAAGAAATATTATGTCCTTGGGACAAACTTCTTGATTGACAAGATGAAGGTGAATGGACTGCCCCGTAAACGTAATTACTCTGGACGCTGGGATGTGCTAATTGAACGCTGTACAAAGTGCCTCAACAAGCTGTTGGAAATGTCATACAAGCGCAGACGTAACTTCATTATTGACCAGGTAAGGTAGATTGGAATCATATGAAGGTAAAAGAAATAGGATGTTTTCAGTTGAACCATCAATTAAAGTAAATTTACCTGAAATTCAAGTCATGGAAAGGCCAACTTTCAAAGATTTTTTGTTTCCTGCTAAGACCAAATGGCCTGTAAAGGCTGACAGTACAAGAACCTTGTTGGATCCTAAGTGGTTCACTGAGTTGTCAGTTGATATCAAGAAGGTAAGTTAAGTGAAAGGAGACAGCTGTAGTGTTTGAGTCGTCATCCAGCACAACCAAGTAAGTCCACTAATGGTCTTTTGTCTTTCAGGTTAAAAAGGTAAGTGTTCTGGTTTTTTCAGGTCATTTTCAACCTACCGGAAAGGTAAGTGTATTTTTGTTTTCTCAGACTCCATTCTAAGCTGAAAAATAATTTAAGGTAAGTGTGTGTGAGGATACTTATAGAAGATATGCTGCAGACAGTAGTAAATGCAATTAGGAATCAGTATTTTGGTACTGTTGTTATGAATATGTAGGTATGGCTGGTCTTGATTGCTAGTCACACATTTGACTTATGATAGGTGTTTAGATGAGGAATTTTTTTAGCACTGCAGGATTCATTTCTTCAGAAGACAAACCGGACGGAATGTAATGTACAAGCAATGATTTCGAATGAAGAGACGATGGTAAGTTGAACAGGAGTGACATGTTTAACAATATGCTAATGAATTCTTTTTCTTAAGAAATTGATAAAGAAAACTACAGCTCTTCTACATCAAGAGGGTGGGAGAAAGGAGGAAAATCCGTAACTTTGTGATGCACTTAGTCAGTCCAACCTTCCTTTGGAAGGGGTCTAGGGAGGTTGGTGTCAGCACACTATTGAATGAGATACTGCATTTTTAAAAACTTTATCAGAAAAATTTCACTTTACAGAAAATGGTTGCATATTTGTCTCGGTGGATGGCATAACTTGATTCACAAGTGCAGCGTTGTTTACCTAAAACGATGCATGGGTAAATAGAACTGTCTTATTATTAAGTATATTAGTTTATATATATATATTTGTTGAGGTTATCTTATCAATCTTGTCTGCTTATTAGTTCTCTGATGTCAAATTTGGGGGTACTAAAGTTTTTTCCCCTCAGTGTGTCCATGTGTCTGTCATTCTTACCTTTTAGCACATCCCACATGGAAGAAATTTTCATTTAAGCTTGGTTCAAAGGTTAACAGTCATGCATTGATATGCATAAAGGGAGGCCATCTCAATTTTTAACAAAATGTCTCCTTGACTATATACCTTTTCAAGAACTGTACTGCTCCTGACTCACACATACCATCAGTCATAAAGTTCTTAAAAGGAAATAATTTTGGGGTTGTTAGGGATTGTACTGCTTATGCAATAATCTTAGAGTGCTTTTTTCATACTAATTGGAACATTTTCACTCTTTATTTGGGAAAACCTGATCCATGCATAAAATCTGGATGGCAAATTCCAATGAAAGATATTATAATATTTTTTTAAACTAAGTACACACAGTCTAATTACATTTCCTTCATATCCTTTTTCTTGAAAGGCAAATAAATGGTCAAAACATTCATAGTTACAAGAGATGAAATAGAGGTTTAAATTGCGATGGTTAGGTTGTAGTTTGTCTGGTGTCACAACCATCAGGATAAATTATAGGAAGGAATTTGAACTCAAAGTTTATGGAAGTTCTTTTTGTTGAAGCTGCCAGTGGGGCCTTTTGTCCGTAACACATGCAAAGGCCTAAACTGTATTTGTGATTCTGTAGCTGTGCATGCGAGGATTAAGACGGACAGGAGCAAATGACTAAGAACATGTTGCAGTAGTACATTTTGCCTCAGATTTTCACCTTTCATGTTCAGACAAGAGTTGAATGATTAGCATTCACCTCATTTAGTAAAGCTTCATCATCAGTAATTCCTGTATGGAGGAATTTGTATCAATTGTTGTTTGTCATAAGTCAGTACTTTGTTAAAAATTGCACTCTCTCTCAAAAATAGCTTTGTGCTTCTCTCTCTCTCTCTCTCAAGATCTCTCTCTCTCTCTCTCTCTCTCTCTCTCTCTCTCTCTCTCTCTCTCTAAATACCTATGATGGCTTTATGGTCAGTGACATTGTTAAAGATTTATTGTTTTTCCAGTTTTTCTTCATTTTACTTATTTCTTAATCTTGTAACATTCTTTAATCAAGTGCCCAAGTACCACAGATTTTAGTACTCATTTCTTTGAATTTATGTATGGTTGTATTTAAATTCCTCTTAGGGTCACTGCCATGTTGTTAAGTATGTCAGTCTAAATATATGGCAGGCGATTGAAGGGTAGGACACACTGACTTGCTCAACTGTTGTTGACGCCTCTGCTTGAGTATGAAAATGGTGGTTGTTATTGAATTAATTTTATTCCCTTTTGACTTAATTTTTATGTCTTTTGATTGTAATTTGGTGTTTATGATTTTAGTTTGAATGATGGTGCCTAACATTTGCTTAAAATTTAATGTATTAATGGTAAGAACAGCATAGGTCTTCTAAGCACGATACTTTGTGAACATTGGACAACGTAATTGAAATAATAAAAAGAGGGGTGGGGCAGACACCTGGTGGACACATATTAAGGTCTGTTACACTAAATGGTTATCACCTGCACATGACCATTCTTGTGATGGATGAACTGTGGCCCTTCTGGTAATCTGGGATTATTTAATGGGTCACTCAGCACTGTCGATGCGACAGCATGACTGTAGTTCCATATGTTGACAGGCAAGAGGGTACGGTCTCTCTCCCCTCTCTTGTTAGTTTTTGTTCTCCTGTCTCCAAGACTTTTTTGTTGATTATCGCATTGAGATGCTGTTGACACAACATCTTAGGCCCAAGTGTATATGGCTGTTCATCAGCCCCGCCAGGCACAAGAAAGATAACCAAATATGCTGTTTCGTTATGGCTTCAGGAGGTCATCAAGCATTTTTATGAGTCATCTGTGAGGATGAGGACTCAGGCTTGAGTGCAGTACAACTGTCCACTAATACTGGCAGGCACCGGGAGGTATCCAAGCAGTTCTACAAGTAGTCTTGGTGGGGATGATTGCTCACAGAATCATGGCATTGATATGTCCTCAGTGTTTGAGAAGAAATATTTCAGTGGCACAGGTAATAGGGCAGGTGTCAATACCAGAACACTTCTCCATATGACTTGATGTGGCTGCTTAGTGTGTTGTGTAACTGCCCCAGCTCTGATAAGACGGAACAGTATCTTGCATAAGGTTTATGGTGGATGAAGGTAACAAGTATCATTTTTCCCTTCTGTATCTTCTTCTACCCAGAGACTCATCATCTCTGGGTATACTTGACAATATTGCTACCACCCAAACTGAAAAGGTTACTACAAAGCCAAACTCAAGCATGGGGCCCTATCAGCCTCTAAATCACATTATCAGGCTGTATAGTTGGTTAAGGGAGTTATCCTTCCCATGCTCACATTCTTGACCAATAAGTTAACATTTCTGGATGAGAAGAACATCAGTCATGCTCTCCTGGTAATACTTCCCACCCCACCCCCCAAAAAATGTTTTTTGTCCTCTCTGTCCTTATTGCCAAAGGAAAATGTAACAATGTTAGCTTAGTAAACTACCTCGTTTTTAAGCTCCAGTGTTTGGACCCACTGTATCTGTATAAAAATTTTAAGCTTTTATAAGCTATACAAAAAAGATAAATAATCCTCCGATTGAAATATGTCTGTTAGTGAGTTCCTTCCCACCTCTAGATTTCTTAATACAAATAAAGCTATTTACTCTTTATTATTATGTACTGCAGGTTTTTGTTGGAGATTTGCTTAACGCTTCAGGGATCTTCCTGGATAGCCAGATCCCTGTTTTGTAGTTCATTTGCAAAGTATGCTAACCTTCTGGATGTGTCATTTTAAATAAATATATACAAAGTTATTTGCCGGATGGTGTATGACCCATATAAATATAATTTGCGCATGAGACAAGTAATAAATGTACATAATAATAATCATTCTCTCTGTTTTTATTCACCAAAGTAGTGTTTCTTGATGGATTAAATCAGTAACAAAGTTATACATTCCATGAATGATGCCCTCAATCACCTTTTTGTACTAAAATTCAATAGATCCGGTAAAGTGCAACCAGACACTTACTGCTTGTGTATGTAGAAATATAGATAGCAGACAATATTGATAATTTCCTCTATTAGAAGTGGAACTATAAAGCTCAGAATGTGTAAGGATTGTGATGGGCTAGAGTGAAGCTTGATACAGTTTGTTATACTGTATTTTAATATCAAGACGCTAATGGACTTTTTAGGAAATAATCCTGGTGACATCGGTTATCTATCATTTAATTTTGCATTTTACTGTTGTGAAGAGATGTACTTACAATTCTCAGGTTTGTAAATGTGTCGTAGAAATTCATACCTAGTTATCTGTTACATCAACAAGTCATATAGAGGCATAACTTGTGATTATATTCTAATATTTTAGCTCAGTTGGGATCAGTTCAGTGAATGTGTAATGCTTCTCACTGTAAATCAGAAATAATATATTTTTAAGATAGAAACTTTGATATATAGGTGTATGTAGAAGGTGGATAATGGTAGAAAGTAATGAAAATGTATAAATCAGTATCTGTAGTCATAATTCTTCTAGTAAATTCAATAGTAATCATTTTAAAAGAAGCATTTTAAGCAGTGTAATGTATGCGCTAGTGCAGGGTACATCAAGGGTTGGAAATGAAAATCTCTGAATTTTAATAAATTTTTTTTTACAGGTTATTTATTGGCAGTCATGAAAATTTTGTGGTGTAGGTTTTCATTCCAAAGAAGTTTCCTCTGTGATGTATGTTGTAGATGAATAGATGTCAAATAGTCATGCATCTGATTGGAGTATTGGTGCATATCTTTTCAAATGGACTCTCTGTAACCCAGGAGTGGAGAAGGAAACAGTTTACAAGCTTGTTTGTAAATTTTTTTTTTTCAGCACTGGACATTAATTCTTAGGTTCGTATAATGTTTAAGTGCCTTTTGGAAAAGAAAATAACCGGAGAAGCATTAATAGGAATAAGTAATCAATGGAAGGTCTGAGAAAGGTGATGGTTTACATTTTTTTATTTAAAAAGTAATGAGACTGCATGATTATGGTATCTATAATCATAGTTTATGAAATTTTGGAGACATTCTTATTTTTAAATTATTGCTTCTAGTTGCATAAACAGTGAAGCCAAATACAACTACTGTGGTATAGTTGGGCTCATGTAAATAAAAGAAAAGATGTTAGGATGTCAACAGGTTCAGTGCACAAATGTTTATCTGGGGAACAATGATTTAACGAGGGGCATCTTAATCTTTTAGAAGGCAGTACGTGTACGAGGTGATTAGCTGTGTCATAAAGCCTTAGAATGACCAGTTCTGAGAAAGGATAAAATTTTCAAGGAAGATTAAATGGCTTTTATGTTAAGTGAAATCCTGAAAATGTTGTTCATTAGGCACTTGGAAGAAAAAAAATTTTTCTTCTAAATCTTGCTTGTTCTTTGAATATTCCTCAGTGTACTGTTGTCTGAAGTATTGGATTTTTACTATAAATGAAAGACTGAGGGTCTGTTATTAACAGAGATTTAGGAATGAGGCAGAAGAGTAAGTGTAATGAATTATGTTGCTTAGTAAAGATGTAGTTGAGGTGAATAATTCATGATGGAAATGATGTTACAGGGAATTTTGATTCGGAAATTTAGGGAACAAATTGTTTGAGGTTAATAGTGTGTTTAAATGTATTGATAAAAATGTTGATCGTCATCAGTAGTTTGGGTCGTGGTAACAGTACGTACATGGCTGTTTATAATGTTTTATATTCTTTTTGCAGTGACTTACACGGTAATGTTACATCCTGAAGTGTCATCCAGAATGTACAGTATGCTGTACTGGAATCAAATAAATTTCTTTGTCAGTTTTGTTATAAAACTTGACAGTTTTGCTGCTTATATTTAGTAAGGTATATGATCTCTGTCTGCATTAGGTCCATTTTTTTAAGAGAACAAACAGTGTGGCATTTAGAGACCCACAATATCTGGAAAGGGATGGAATATTTTTTGTAAATCAGGTGAAATTTTCTTTTGATGTAAGTCAATTGTACAGATTTTATATACAAAAATGTATTCATTGATATGAACACTCCATTTGATCTAGCATATAATTGTTCATAAGAGGTGAAATTTTGAATAGGTGTTGATAAAATATAAATTTTCAGCTACTGATTTTCGTTAAAATGGTATCTGATTACTCTGTGTAAATAAAGAATTTTGATTCATACTGTATAGATTACTTGTATTTTTTTTACCCGTGTTGGACTGACTAATGTGCATCAACAGAGAATATGGATAGAGGTTATCTGAAGTTTGGAAGATGTGTAAGTTCTGTAAATTAGTTAGCTGGTGTTGTTAGGGTACATTAGGTGGTTAGTGTGATAACAGGTTCGCCATCACCTGTAATGGCTGTGAAGGTCACTGGGTGGGCTGGCATTGGCTAACAATTTTTCAATTACAGGATGAGGATGTTGTTTAAAATCTGGACTGCCATGAGAAAGAGAGGGGAAAGAGGAAGTAGGGGATTAGAAGAGGAACTACCTTATCTTTAGATAAGAATTATGATTGTTGTCATATTAAAGAAAAGATTGATCATTTCAGCAGGTCCTGATCTTTGGGTTTCACAGGTACGTATTTAAATGTTTAAGATGGGGGGATGCGAACAGAGGAACTGCTGCTATTAACCTGTTCTTGCAGACTGTCTTTACAGAGGACACTTTTAGAAGGCTGACATCAGCCAAATTGACCTCCTTAAGGTCGTTGGGCAGGATCTAAAAACTTAAGTGCCTAATGGCTCTTGTTTATCTCCTCTGATACGGAACAGACGAATGTATACCCATCGGCTCAGAGGCGTAAAATGAAGGGTTTTGCTGGCTTCTATCGTCGGGCAGTGGTAATTTGCCCTACAGACGAGAACCTGAAGAAACGAACTGAGAAGAGGGAGAAGGAAGAAGGCAAGGATGTTCCTGATAAAGCTGTCCTAGAGATGAAAGGTAAATAAAGGACGTGATAAAGGTAAAAAAGTGACACTGACTGTGGAATCATGGTTAGCTGTCAAATGTGTTTACTTCTTCCACTGTAAAATAACCTTATGATGCTTGCTCTTACTACACCTAGCCTGTTCACTGGTATTAAACTTTTTTCCTTTTATTACAGAAGTTTGGAGAAGTTGAAAAGGGTTTTCACTGATAGTCACTAAAAAGAATTAAGCAACAGCTTTAGTTGGATACTGTTTGACCGCAAATATCAGCATTTATATTTTAAGTGAATGGAATGAAATTGAAATCAGTGAAAGCCTTTGCTGAAGATGACAGTAATGAGGATAAATAATAACATTATCTTTTTAAACAGCAAACTTCAAGCTACCGGATGAGGGGGAACTGTTTGATGCAGTAGAATTTATGGAGCTTCAGCGTGAGGAAGCCAGCAAGTTGGTATCTCAGTATAACAAAGAAGGGGAAAGTGCCGGTTTTGGTCAGAAGAAAGGCTTTCGAGGAGGATTCCATGACAGAAGAGGCGGTTTCATGGAGAACAGAGGTGGCTATGGTATGTGTATATTTCTGAGAAAATCATTTAGCAACTAGGTTTTAAAATAATTATTTCCACTACCTTTTAAGGAAGCACTACTAGAGTTAACAACTTGCATTTATTTCTGGAGTCACAATGCTTTCATTTTTTTTTTTTTTTTTTTTTTTTTTCCTCTTACTTTTCAGTTTTTCTTTCTCTAACTTTCTAAGTTTAAATTATGAAGATGGGATGAAAGTTGAAATGTGAATGTGCTTCTTTTTACTTCAAGGCTACAGGAGGGAAAGGTTCCATGGCATGCTGCTTCAGCCATTGAATATTAAACTAGACAAGGAGGAGGAAGTGGAACTGTCTTCCCCTCACCCTTAGATTTTATATGCCTGTTCTCCTTATACCGTATATGAGAATATGGCTAACAGAATGCCTCTCAAAATTATGAATTTGTAATTTACAAGTATAATAAATATTAATTCATTAGTATATTGCACAGAACTATTAGGAATCGGCAGATTGAGCTGTATGATTATTTTTGTTATGGAAAGCATGGGAAGGCTAAAGTTATTTCAGTACTCCTGTGTAATTGATTTATAGCTGCAGTATGCAGAAAGTACAGGACATAATTTAGTTTGGTGCAGTAGTAGTTTGTCAGTTTCATACAACTTGAGCTCTGCATCTCTATCTTAGGCTAGCCTACATTGTATTTGGTATGATTGTCATGTAATGTATTGAAAGAATAAAATGATATATTGTTGGTAATTCAGCCAGGCTAGTCAAGTTTTAATTTTTGAAATTAAACTTTCTTCTCCATACGTATTATATACCTTTACCTTCTGCACCAGCAAAAGTATGACAGCAAAATTTTTAAGGTTCTCTTTCTTTTCTTTAAGCACCAGTTTATGTTTATCTACTTCCCCCACCCTCTACCAGGTGGGCTTATAGCTACAGGGCCCCCTCAAATTGGGACCACCTTGACGTGGTGAGGGGGCTCTCGAACCTAGGAATCTTTTTTTTTTTCCCCCTAAGTTTGATCCCAAGTGTCCCACATATATAATAATACACTTTAAGAATAATTTTGTGGATTTTTCCACTTTTGTCAAAATTACCAAAATTAATAAAGAGGAAAACGTATCATAGCATGGAGTGAAGTTGAATCTGAAGCTAAATAGTGGGAACTGTGGTAGAACCATCATCTACCTGGTAATGTTCGGACCTGTATTTTCAGGCGAAACTATTCTGTGGAGCTGGACCACGGATTCCAGGGGGGCCTGGTTCTAGGAATAGGACTCTCGGCTTTTTGTCCGGTTAGCCCATATTGTGATAAGGATGGGGATGACTGTATTATTACAATACACTCAGTCCTAGCAAGTGGGTTTTGCTTACACTTTGGCCATACTAATCATGATGTGCCATCCCCCTCTTTGGGGTAGGGTAGGGACGCGGACATTTGGGAGTTGGTTCCTACTTGTGCCATTAGTGGAACATTCAACTTTATAAAAAGCCAATGATATCTTTTCAAGATTTATTTATTATTATTTTTTTTTTTTTTTTATGCAAAGTAATCATGAAGAATTTAGCACCCCTGGACCCCGTGATGGTAAAATTCTGGCACAGTCGATGACTAATGGAACATCACTCCTGAATCTCCTTAGCATAAATATAAACGCAACAACGGAACATCCTGTTCCGAGTAAAATATCAATTCTTAAAAACTCAGTGAGTTTAGAAAAGTCAAAAGAAACAAATAAAAACAAATTGGTAAACTCCATTGCAACACTGGAACCATACATAAAAGGACAATAACTCTAAAAATAGAGACAGGTAATCCCCTAAAACCCCATCAACACAAAAGAGAGCTCATCACCGATGAATGTGAAAATTAAAAAGAAATAACTATCAATCAATCCAACACTAGTTCATTTTGAACATATTTTTGGACCAGACAATTGGTCCAGATTTTTTATATTAAAAACAGAGATCTCTTCAGCCATTTTAGAGAACAAATTATTAAAATACACCCTACAAGATATGAATGTAGACAAAAACAATGAATGGCTAATACAAACAACAACCAAAGCCCAATCAACAACCTTTCTACAAATAACCAACACAAATGAAATAAAAGTAACAGTAACCAGCCATGAAAACACTAAACTATACACAAGGAACAGTAATGCTCCCAGACAACGATGAAAAAGATATACCATCAAAACAAATCTTAATTGACCTCCCTAAATTAAGATACAACAATATACATGACTTGGAACTATATACTGTCCCAAGTGGAAAGGATACAAATAAACATATTAAAATAGACAAAATAAAATTTACAAAACCGGGAACTACCACAAAAATAAAAATTTAGGACTAAATAGAGGTTGGCCTTTGTCCTAAACCTCTCCAATGTTTCTAACTGTCTAAAATATGGCCAATCAACCAAAAGATGTAGAAATAACGCTTATATGTGCTGTATGTTCTGAAGACCACACAACAAATTGGAAATGCAAAACCTTCAAATGTGTAAATTGCAAATTAAATCATCATGCAAAATCTAAAGACTGCATATTTTATCAATATTATACAGAATTACAAATGTTAATGGACAGAACTGGTATGCCTGTTAACGAAGCCAAACTGGAACTGAAGGTGAGAGAATGATCCAGTAAAACACCATTCATATTCAAATGCAATTTGCAATGACCTGGTCCCACAAACTCCATATGGCAGCAAATCTGTCAGTCCTGACACGGTCCTTTCTCGTGGCATGGCTGTCGAACCGTAAAGCCCTCAGAAGAAAGGAGAATCGCTGCTCACTCATGACACTCCTGTAGAAAGGGCATCCATAAGCCTTGGAAAACATCTCTTCCATCGTGAGATGGTTATCCTTACGTGCCCCTGTCATGATGAGGATACCAAGGAAGGCACGTAACTCCATGAGGGTGACGTCCCTGAAGGTGGGATCCTCTTGCCGCTTATACTTGTTCCTCAAGATGAGGATCTTGTCGTTGGTGTGGACGCATACCTCTGCTAGCAATACGTCAGGCAAAATCTTTGAAAACGCTTCGGCAGGAGTTTTACACCCAAAGACGTTCATTGTAGGGCCTGCATTGTCAAATCTATCTGGCTGCATGATGGGTGGCAGTGCAGAGTTTGGCTCTGAGTGCCACTTCATCATGTCCTTCGTCCAGTACGAGTCCTCTGGTAACCTCTTCAATGCCACACCTTCATCAGGGCGAAGAGGCCCTCTCCTTTTCCTACTTTTGAGCTCCAAAGGACTAAGGGAAGCCTCAGGATTAGACGCTGAAGAAGGCACAGGAGACGCTGAAGAAGGCCCAAGAGCAGCAGCTGAAGACGGCCCTGGGGAATGCAGCAAGGGAACCGCATGACTAGCAGACAAATCTTGGAGAACTTAAGGTTCCACATCGTCAGGATCATCCTCCAAAAGGGGGCTAGCCTCCTCCTCCTCCTGCCACGTGAGGGCGTCATGCAGGTCGTCATATACGTTGTCTGCCTCGTAGATGATTTGTGAAGGTTCTCTTCATCACTGCTCAAAAGGGCGTCAGATATTCCTCCTCCGTCCAGGAATATCTCACTATGTTGAAATCTGGAAAATACAAGAAAATGGAAAATTAGAAATTAGCCTAAAAATCACGTTTTCAGTGCCCTCCAATCCAATATGGCGATAGGTATGGTTAGCTACATCACTCACTATTTTCAGAAAATATCACAAAAATATTTCAATAAATAACAATTCAGCAACATAAAATGCAAAACTTTTGCAATTGTATGTCACACCACGTACAAGGTAGAACTGTGTCAAAAATGCACCATAAAAATCTTCTATGGCCGAAAATCCAGTGAAGGAGCTTGATTCTTGCTGCTGCACGTCTTACCTCCATCGACGTAGGCTACAAACTAAAGGTTTGTAAAGGAAGAAGCGAGCTGATGTCCCTCCTCCCTGCACAATCGCCAAAAAATCACCTTTGCACAGCGTTGTGGTGCAGATTGTACACCACGTTACCATTCCAGGGTTAAGAAGAGGCTTATCCCTTCAAGCAGGCACATCTCCTTTATCAAATAAATTTCTCAATCAAAATACAAATAATAACCCAAATCAAAACTCATTTACTAAAAAAACTAATCATCTATTGAATTTACATAACATGATACCCAAATTTACCCAAGAAATAAATCTGATCACACCATGGACACTAAAAAGGGCAAAAATATGCACATATTTATCATAATATTATCTTTCAAAGAAATATATGTTCAACACAGAAATGTACCATCAACATGCCATGGAACACAAGACAGAAGGGTAATCCCTTCATAATCTACACAGATGGATCCAAAAATGAAGGTGGAGTGGGCTTATCAACCTATTCAGGTGATATAACTATCCAAATGGGCCTTCCTCTAATATCATCAGTATTTACAGCTGAATTACCAGCCGTACAATTGGCTCTCAAGATTATAACAAAAAAAAGGAATTCCTTCAGCACTCATATTGAGCGACTCAAGAAATGCAATTGAAGCAATAGGATCATTTAAATCAAATAATCACCTTGTCCAAAATATCCAACGGGAAATTCATCAGTTAATTACAAACGACCTTCAAGATCAAATTTGTTGGATCCCAGCCCGTGTAGGCATTGAGGGTAATGAGAAAGCAGATAAAGCTGCTAAATTGGCTTGTACAATCCCCCCAACTACTACGAAAGCCCCATATCAGACTGGCTAGCATCAGTTAAACCTTTAATTTATAGGGATTGGCAAAATGATTGGACAAATATACCCCCTCAAAACAAACTCAAATAAATTAAGAACGAAGTTAAAAAGTGGTATTCTTCTACCCAAAAGCAAAGAATTAGTGAAGTAATTTTAACAAGACTCAGAATAGGACACTCCAGACTCACACATGGTCATCTGATGTCAACTCCGCACACAAATCCAATAACTTGTGAAAGATGTAACATCCCAATAACAGTCAAACATATCTTGATTGACTGTCCCAGATGGCATCATGAAAACAATACTTATTTACAAAATAAATCAATAAATGATATTCTAGCAGAAGGTAATAACTTTTCAATTAATAATATAATTCTCTTCTTAAACAAAATTAAATTGATAAATAAAGTATAATCTCCCCCTTTTTTCCCTTTTCCTTTTTTTTTCTTTCCTTGACTTTTTATTTTAATTTTTTCCCCTTTTTTATTTATTTATTTAATTACTTAATTTTTTATGTACTCTTTCCCCCATTCTTTTTCCAGCCTGAGAAGAACCCTAAAAGAGTTCAGAGGTCTGGTTAAACAAATCAGTAACTAACTAACTAACTATAGTTACAGGGTGTCCCTGAGTTACAGCAGCACCAACTTACGCGTTCCGATCTTACAGCACTTTTTCAAATACATATATCAAGAATACAGTAGATATCTAGTTATGGTGCCATTAGAGTGCTGTTAATGGTGCCTACAACAAGAGTAGGTATCTAGTTATGATGCCATAACCGCCATTAACAGCACTTACGACATCTATTGATAAGCACCGACTTATGGCGGAGGTGCGCCACTGGAACCGAACCCCCGTCATAAGTCAGGGACTGCCTACAAACACAGACAGGTAGGCAGTGTCCTTCTGTTGCCGGTATAGCAAACTGGTGCTTCTGGATAGAGAAATTACTCTTGTTCTGTTGCTGTTTTATATTTGTTTTGGACAAAAAATAACAGCTGAGTTTTCAGGGTAAATGGATTCCATAATAATATATATTCACTCTTCAGTTTATTGGTATTGACAGGACTTCTGCTTGCAGTACAAGGGTGTCTACTAAGTATTTTGCAATAGGTTTCATGTTTGCAAGACCTGGAATGAAATGACTGGCTTTAATTTATGCCCTCCTTGAAGGTCAAATTGCTTGATGTTCAGGCATTTATGGGAAAATCTTGCTTAAACTTTTGAAGCCACTGGTGGAAGTGTACTTCATTTATTTTACATTACAGAGCTTTAGCTCCTCTATTTTGAATGGAAAGTTCTATCCTGAGACAGTGACCATCTTGGTCATTGAGATCTCAGTCTTTATTACAGTTGGTGGATCCCCCCTTGGGTATCTCATTGTAACTTGGTATTCCATGTACAGTCTGGCCAAAATGTAAATGAAATCATAGCCTATGGTAGCATGTGAAAGGGTAGATCTATGAAGATGATTAGAGCAGAAGGTACAAAGCATGTTTCCCTCTGTGTCATACTCCCATTTGGCAGTTATGTTGCCAATTACCTCTTATGGTGCACTATAGGCATTACCATAGAGTGTTTGCAGTAACCTTCATCCATAGCTGCACCCACTTTGTTGTATTTTACTTTACCTATTTTCCTGCCAACTTTTTCTGCCGTATTGCTGTCCAACCCCTCCAGTTATTACTTGTTCCTACACGAATACAAACCCTCGGTCTTTACATGTGGGATTAACTTTCAGCGAGGTGGAAATCCAGCCTTTGAGCTTTTTGCAAGTTGGTTATGGTAATAGTTACCGAAGGTAGGGGCGGAGGTAATGCCCACCGAGGCTGAATGCATTCAATTCTAGTCAGTTTACTTCTGGCCGCTGTCTCGATGAGACGTCTTTATAGGGTAGCTGTGGAGTTTTCTTAGTTCCGTCTTCTTTTTATCCTTTTACTTTGTCTCATTTTTTTCTAGATCTGTCTTGCTGTACAAATTTTCCTACTTTGTCTGTTCACTGTCTAAATTTCTGAATAGCTGAAAGTGGCCCAATGCTTAGCTTTATAGCCTAAATGCCTCAGTTCTTTCATTCCATTTTGGCATACAAAATCAATAGGTAGTAAAATATAAACTATGCGATAACTTTTTTTTTATTCATTCATTTTGTTTTCCGTGATGATAATGCAATAAAAAATTAACATTTTTGTGTATGGTCTTGTTTTCAAGTTGGAAAAGGAGTGGCATTACCAGAGTTAAGAAGAAAAATGTTTATGGTTTGTTGAAAGTATCTATTTCCGAGTTTATGGGCCAGATCCATAGAAATTGGTAGGCCTCATGGTAATGCAAGAAACTTTTTGCAACCTATCTGGAAACATTGGAAAGCCATAATGTGTGGTGTGGAACTGTACTGTAAGAATGGTGGTCATGTTTGATAAAGAAATCAGGCTGTTTGAACTGGGCCACAAATTGACTCCAAGAACAATTCTTTTTCTGTGATTTTTGTGCTTATTTGTAAATTTATTCTCCTACGGTGAGTTATTAATTGCAGGAGGTCTTCAGGCATATGATGTGTAGGGAACAGATGATGTTGATGGATTTTGATACTGTTCCTAAGTTGATATTATTCATTCAGGAAATCGTGGCAGCAGCAACTTCAGAGGAGGATGGGACCGTGATCGCCGTGGAGGGTACACGGACCGCAGAGACAGAGGAGGATGGAACAGAGACCGAGACAGTCGTGATTACAACCGAAGTTATGGCAACCGTGGGGGATACAACAGAGACAACCGAAGTGGTGGTAGAGAATTACAAAGAGGATACAGCAAAGATCGCAGTGGTCGTTCAGGTGGCTATTACAATGATTGGAGTCGGAGTTCAGTGAGTATATTCATATTTATACTGCTTTTATTGTTACAAATAGTATAAGATATTTACTACAACCCCATTAATGCCAAATTGCCTTATTTCTGCGCAGGAAATCCCAGTTGTACCAACCTATTAAACAAGAACAGTTTTTTCAGTTGTACTACATTTTCCCTTACACTTTTTGTTTTATATTTATTGAAATTGTTTTTTGTGTGCTTGTACTACATTTTCCCTTACACTTTTTGTTTTATATTTATTGAAATTGTTTTTTGTGTGCTTTTTTGCTTCTTATGATGTCGCCCATTGCTTTGTATTGTTTTGACTTCGTGGGGATTTCATTTGATGTTTCTCCATAAGAAAGTATATTTTTCAAGCAATTTTCCAGTCAATTTAATTATGCAGCAGCATAGGTTTGTGTGGCTCAGTAACAAACTCTTTGGGTTTTCTATGGTTTTTAATTGCAGTGTTAATGGATTACATATTAACATCTCTGTTCATCTCTCGTGGGAAACATACTACATACATTCTCTCAGGTACTACACTTATGCACTATCCACATGCAACGGTATCTTAAGGCTCGGACTATTCCTTAGAACTAGTCTTTGGATTTCTAGGGTTGGTTGGTTCTTGGAGTGTGGCCCTTGGTATTCTTTCCGGTTTGCCCATCAAGATGATTCAAGTTGGGATGATTGTATTTGTATACTATTTTGTCTCATCAAGCGAGTTTGGCTTACACATTTAGGAGTTATATCTCAATGGTGTCATTGGTGGAGGGATAGACTGCATGAAAGGGCAGTTGCTTCTCTTATAATTTCAGACAGTTCTTTTTCTTCTCATTTATGGTCATATACATGTAATTACAAATCCAGTTACCTCTGGACCTCATGACCCCTCAAGACAGTCTTTGGCTTGGATGTGGTTAGGAAACCCTTCAAGTGTAATTACATGGGAATCCTACACTCCAGCATGGAGCAAAGGGAAATTCACCAGAGATGTATATGAATTAGGGCCAGGAATATGTGAGACATTCTCTTACGATAAATATTTGACCTCCAATCTGGAGCCAAGGAGAGGGTTAGTGCGATCAGTGCACCTCATGTGGTTAGCTGTAGGCATTAAGATTCTTTGGAGCATCCCTTCAGCCCTAAGTTGCAACCCTTTTCATTCCTTTTATTGTACCTCCATTCATAATCTTCCATCTTATTTTCCACCCTTTCATAACAAATGCTTTATAGAACAACTGCAAGGATTTGCTCGTTATGCCTTTAAAACCTTTTACTCTCAGTTTACCTGTCAGTGCTGAAGGACCTCATAGGTCCCGGCTCTTGGCCTTTGGCGTAAATTTTATATTCCAATTCCGATTCAGTCCGGAAGATCCTAATTGCGACATTTTTAATGTGTACAGAGACATTATGATGTGTTGTGTCCAAGAACCTAAAATATCATCTCAGGGTCAGGGGAAACTGATGGTAGAATCTGCCTCACCAGAAGAAAGTTAAAAATAAAAAAAGCATCATTGCATCTTGGAGGAGTTCAAGTTGACTGCGCCATACAGGTGTTTTGGAATCACTCCAAGGGAATGATATTTACACCCAAACTGCAGAAGAATTTAAAGACCGAAGAAGATCAAAAGGGCCTTATTTCCACTTGCAAGTTAAATTATTACATCTGGTTCCACCTGCTTAGCTAGTGTAATAAAAGCATTATGGTTACATTTGAAGACTAAGCAATATATCCCAAGACTAAGGAGATGTTTTTAATGTCAAGAAAATGGTCATATTTTAGGATCTTTAGGCAGAAGATACAAGGCAAGGCCGCCATGTGTGTTAAGTGTAGTGAGCCAGAGCATGGTGTACGTTGTAAAGAACAGAATGTATACAATGGAGATCCATCATCTTAACAAAACTGTGATGTGTGCATCATGTAAAAAAAAAAAAAAATAACAGACTTAAAGTAACTGAACACATCACACACGCAGAGACTAAACACACAGCAGTAAGCTGGTATGTTAGCAAGGAATATCATTTCTAGTATTGCTGCTGATTGAAGAAAAAATTTAAATGCCTCCTTTTTAAAGTAATATTATTATTATTATTATTATTATTATTATTATTATTATTATTATTATTATTCAGCAGATGAAACCTATTCATAAGGAGCAAGCCCACAGGAGCCATTGACTTAAAATTCAAGCTTCCAAAGAATATGGTGTTCATTAGGAAGAAGTAAGAGTAAGTAAGGGAAATACAAGGGTAGATCCCACTTATTAAAAAAAAAGGTTAATAAACAGATAAATAGATAAAAATGTATTAAAATGCAAGAAGAACAGTTAGAGTAGTAATGCATTGCATTTTTGCTTGAACTTCTGAAGTTCCAACTGCACGGCATCTTCTGCGAGGCTGTTCCAAAGTCCAGTGGTGTGAGGAATAAAGGACTTCTGGAACTGAGAAGTTCAACAGTGAGGCATATCTACTGCATATTGGTGCTGCTGTTCAGTCAATCTAGTTGCTTTCAAAAGGTAAGGGGGATCAGATTATTGTGAATGTGAAAGATCTCTTGAAATGCAACTAATGAAAAAGTGACAGACACTTTTGTAAATAGAGGCTCGGCGTTTAAGGGTTAATGTACCTATTCCAGCCTCTCGGGCCAACGTATCGTACACCGTACACTGCCTGATTGTACGGTGTTGCCTGCGCAAGTCGCCCGCGAAATTTAAAAATACGTATTTTCAAGATATTGTCGTATCGATGTTAATTGCTAACCCCATAGTAAAAGCGAATTATCGTAACTCGAGCACTACCTGTATATATATATTATATACAGTGACCGTGGAAAATCTTGTCCAAGTAGTGATTTCTTTTATGTAAAAATTTTTCACTTATCTTTAAGCATGGGTAGAAAAAAACTAAAATAAATTAAGGCGTGAAATTTTATTGCTGTACTCACCAATTACATCTTAATATTTTGTAACATTATATTTATTTTTCTTACACTTTTGGAGGCAGATAGGAATGGATGAAATCAGCCTCTCACAGAGATCAGTGTTGACTGATTCCCATGCAACTTTGATGTGGCGGCAAGTTTTGAGGAGTTGACATGTCAAGCTCTGCAATTGCTGTTTTATGATGGCCCACAGGTTCTCAATTGGTGAGAGATCTGGGGAATTAGGTGGCCAGTCTTCAGTGAACTCTACCCCACAGTCCTTTAACCACCCTTTTATCAATGGTGTTGTATGGCAGGTAGCCCTGTCTTGCTGGAAAATACTGCAACCCGTCTTGGTAAAACTATCTTCCAAATAGAGGTTTAAAATGGTGTAATAAATCTGCTGATTCACCCTGGTATTTTTCTCGAATATCACGAGATCCCCAACACCACCATATCCCATACACCCCCACACCATAACACTCAGAGGAAATTTCTCCCTTGGCCTAACAAAGTTGGGGTCTAATTTGTTGGCTGTAGAACTGCACCAAACTGGAAAAACTGCCACCAGAATAATAAAAAGTTGCTTCATCACTGAAGCACACTCGCTGCCACTCACCCACATCCCATCCACCATACTTTTTTAACAAAAGACTCCCTTTTCTTCAGGTGTGCTGGAGTTAACAATGGCTTCTCTGGTGCCACAATATTCTTGAAACCCAGTCTCTTGGATAAGTAATCTTGGATAGTCCTAACAGACATCTCCCCAAGGAGCTGTGGGTTGCTTTCTTTAAATTTCTGGGCAGAATACAAAGGGTAAGCTTCTGCCTCCCTTTTAAGGACGTTAAGGGTTCTCTGACCCACTTTTAATTGCCTACCAGTCCCGTTTTTGTGCTCTGGTACATGGTTGCTGCCTATTGCCTGGTACTTGGCAACAGTGCCCTGCATTGTTCGTGGGTTCACATCAGTTTGTCTAACAATAGTTTGTAAGCCTAATTTGTGACACTCAATCACTTTCACACGATCTTCAAACGAAGTATAAACTCCAGGCATTATACAGACACTGCAATTGGCCTCTTTACCGGAAAAAATTCATGTGAAACACCTAAAATTTGGCAGCAACTCAAGAGAATTACGGTTCCAAACGACGATTGAAAAGATACTGAGAGAATTGTTACGTACACCCATGCTATAAGGAAGAGATAATGAGTTGACAACTAGCTCACGATTTTTTCATGAGGGAAATATGAGGCATGTGCGGCTTTTGGAAGAAACTGTTCTTGAAGTGTCAACTACAAGACTTTCTGCGGGCACTGTGTATGCACGTATACATGGTGTATAGGGTAAAATATTGGGCCATGACACGTTTGTAATTCCATGGTTTGACACACTTCCAGAACATGCATTTGAATAAACCACCTTCATCATCAGCAAACAAACACATTTACACTCTATAAAGTAAATGTTTTCCCCTAAATTATGAAGTAATGACATTTCTTATTAAAAAGAAGTTCACTAAGGTTTAGCCATGCATAGTGCAAACTTACTGGCCATGACGGTGGAGAAATTTTTACTCATATCACCTTACAAGTGGAGAGTTGACGTTATCCCATGACTTCGTGAAATCACATCTGTAATCAAACTACCCAGTCTCTATGAGAAGTCTGTAAAAAAGTTGTTCCCATAGATGCTGGGAGCATTTCTTTTATGCCGATGTAAACACAGACGGCCAATGGGCCATGAACAGCGATTTCTAGCAAATTTTTTGGGATGTCAGTGCTCTATTGGATATTAGAATATTTATTTCATAACTAGATTAGACTGTAAATTGCATAGATAGTATTAAGTATTTGCGATAGCTATTTGAAAATATTTTTTAACGTAGAGAAACAAACCAGGTTCCTGTAAATATTCTCATCACTTTTGCTATGAAAATCATAATGTATTTTTATCATTTTCCTTACATTTTTTAGTTTGAAATATACTAGTATAGGCAATGAAATGTTGTTTTATTGTGCTGATTGCAACTCATAACTTGAATAATAGCGATAAACATTACATTTATACGCAATTTGTGTTTAGTACACCATTAATTGAGTGCTGGGAAGGAAGTGTGTCACAGTGGTTCAGGTTGCATTATCATTTGGTGGGATGCCATATTGGATTCAAAATTGCCTTTAAACACTTATTTTGTAAAGACTTCACTTGATTATTTTAGTTTGTATGGCAGTTTCATATAGCTCATTTTGTTATTGAAACTTCAATCTTTTTAAAGGTTTAATTTTTTTTTGTTTTGCCTATTAAATATCAAGTGAAAAGGTGAAAATTCAGCGATTGATGTGCATCATGTGCAATATTTTACTTTATGTATGTGTGTGTGTGTTTTGTTTACCAGGAAACTTGTCGAATCACCAAGTAACTTTGAAAATTATCTCATCTGGAGATCAGGCTCGTCATGTATTTTCGTCAGAAGGCAGTCACCAGAACTAAAGAAAATTAAGTTACATAATTCCTTATGAATACAGCAGATTCGGTTTTGTCAGTGATAGGGGAGCGGATGTCTTTGTCCAGCAAAGATGATGAAATTGACCTGCTTGGGAAAATAGTTTCTGTGAAGTTAAGGAAGTTATCTGCTAACAAAATGCAACTGCTGGCTGAAAAGTTTATAAACAAGGTTTTTTATGAAGCATAGCTGGATACCTTGACAGAACAAAAATTAACAAAGGAGATTATACCAAAGCCATCTTATCTTAGTTATCAGGTTTTTTTTTTTTTTTTTTTTTTTTTTTTTTTTTTTCATGAAAGTGGAGTTGCAGTATCCCAGTAAAATTCTCAGTATGATTTATTGATTTACATAAACTGAGCACTTTTGCAGATATGTTTATCCTGTGTTATCATAGAAGAAAAATACACAATTTTTTTTTTTTTTTTTTCCAGTGGAAATGCTGTAAGTTCATTATACTCCTTTTATTTTCTGTTGGATTAATAGTTATTTACATCCTCTGTGTGGATATTTGTATTTAATATACTCTATCCTCTTTTCCTATTGATCTAAGATATATATGTATTAAAATACTAATGTTTATATGGCATTTATATATTTACAAAAAGTTTATGGTGGCCATATTTTCAATTACATTTTCGTTTTCCTTGCAGAAATGGAGAAATTAAAATTTTATATACAAAAGAGTCGATAGTTATAATCTTATTTAGTACAAGAAAAGTAGGTTTAAAAGCCTAGTCTTCTTTAACAGACCCTAGACCTCCTGCATAATCAGTAGATCTATGCCACAATGCTGTGTGTGCAACATTCATGAACTTGTTTCAAAACCTGATTAATTGCTTTACGTGTCTTTAGGATTATATGCCCCAAGGACTGTGGTGAAATGAGAGTTGAGAACTTCATGTGAACAACTTATTGGCAAAGAAGTGAATTGCTCATGCAGTGGTATTATTTTTCTCATACTGGTGTGCATTTTTCTTTAAGAGGTAGACCATAGATAATTCAATGTAGGTCTGTTCATCCATTCTCAGGTAATTGAACTACGTTTCAGTTACCCCAGTTTCAGTTCATTAAGTAGACAGTCATGAGATAATTTGTTTCTCTTCAACCAGTGTTTCTTCTGTTATTTTTTGCTTGTGTTTTCCAGTTTCAGCTGGAATATATGCCACAGCGACTGCTCCAAGAACACAGTCTGTAGCCTCACCACTGAGCAGTGCAGCCATAGCCACACACTACTAGGTTTCAGCAAACTGGAGTAAATCCGAATGTCAGTGGACAACTCAGATACCAGTTACAATGGAACCGGTCACTGTTTGTGTTGCCTGTGGGGTCCTTAAGGAACTATTGGAGTTTGGCAGCCACACTGCTGGCACTGTGGTTGATGAGAGCTGCTCCAAAGCCATTGCACTCTCAAGTTGCTGCTTTTAATATGTTGGATTTTTGCTGCAGAGGCAGTACTTTGATTGTGTGTTGGCAGGACATTTTCCTGATCACGATGATTACTAATGCAGATCATGTGGAAGTAGAGGAGCATGTGCGTCATAAGTGAGATTGGAGGGAAGGAAAGTCTGTACTGCAAGCCTCCAGCTTGTAATGTCATTTGATTCACTGGTATAGTGCGTCACCGACTTATAGGGGATTTGATCTTATGGCGCTTTTTCAGTGCCGTTAACTGTGTTTTACAGCACCATAACTTACTGTGCTGTAACTTGATGTAACATCAAGTTAAGGCACCCAAAGTACCGTTAACGCTGATAGCATATATGATGGATATGAGAGGAGGGTCATTAGATTTGGGCAAAAGATCAAGTCTTCAGTTTTACCTGGAAGAGTGCCAGATAGCATTACTGCATCATGTCTTGGAAGAGCTGCTGCTTCCGGGCAGATGTCTCAAGATAGCATTACTGCATCGTTTCTTGGAAGAGCTGCTGCCACTGGACAGATATAAAAACACTGCCATGTTTGCTACAGGAGTGACAAGCAAAGATTCTTCCTATCAGTGTAGTGAGTGCAAAGTGGCACTTTGCATGGGGTGGGGGGCTGCTTAAGAAGTCGCGCACCCTACACAAGTACTGATCAGTGGCATCTTAAGAGGAAGGGGATGTTGCCTACTATTGTTGTCTCTCTTTGCAATTTCCTTCAACCATTGCCACGAGACACTTTATGTCTCCATATTCCTGCTTATTGCAGGTAAGTCTCATTGCTTTTGCAAGCAGGGCTAGAAGGAATTGCTTACACAAACAGCCAAAGTGGGTATCATATGGAGAGTGTTTCTGCATTATTGTGCATACATATTTATAGTTGATTTATATCTTTTTAGATATGTGTAAAATTTTAGGTATATGGTTGTAGCTTTATATGTAAATTTGAAATTTACATAATTTTTTTTATAAAGTATATATGCTCTTACTCAAAATGCATACACACATGAACACATTACTAGTACAACTTGGGACTGCTACCTGCGTAGACCCTATGGATAATATAAGTAGACACAATGGTAGATGGTTTTGTACAAAAACAGTATAAAATGCACCTCGTGCAATTTTGTTAGGTGTACAAGCACTACTCGTGACTCATATTTTTGTGCTTGTATGGTTGTGTTTCTGTTATTTTCATTATGTACTCTTTATGATATTTACAGTTAATCTTATTTAAAAGTATATAAGTTAATCTTATTTAAAAGTATATACCTTACCTTTAATTTTTCATTCAGCTGTCCTTTTTGTATACAGGGTATACTTGATTTAAAGTAATTACCCCTATGTTTTCACGTATTATATATGTAATGTGTATGTAAGTTTCCATTTTTGTTAATTTTTTCTCTCTCCATCTATTCCTTCTGCAGAGTTATGAGAATAAGACATCCTCTAGCTCTTCCTCTTCTAACCAGTGGCCAAGCCACCAGGGAATGCAGAGCAACCAAGGTTATGGCTATAGCAACTACAGTAACCAAGGATGGGGAAGTGGTCAGCAGGCAGGAAGTTACAGTACTGGAGGGTATGGTCAGAGCTACAGTGGCAACTGGAATCAGCAATACTATCAGCAACAGTACTGGAACCAGGTAATTATTGTTTTTCCCTGAATAGAGATGCCTTCTTGGTATGAAGAACTCGCCACAGATTAATTTCGTATTGAACGATTGTTTCAATTATTTTCCTTTCAGAATTATGGAAGCTATGGAAGTCAGCAGAGCTATGGATCTGGTCAGCAGTCCTATGGTAGCCAGTCGGGAACCAGTGGTCCTTCAAATAGCAGTTGGAGCCAACAAGGAAGTGGTAGCTGGGGAAGTGCTGGAACAGGAAATCAAGGATGGGGAAGTTATGGATCTAGTTACCAAAGTGGCCCTAGGCGATAATTGGCTCCTTAGTCATGTCAATCAAAGCAGCAATCATGCAAGAGGGGAATACTGTGCATATACTTTTTTCTAGAATTTTTCTATATTCTAATTCTCTTTTTTTATAAGTTGACTAATTATCATTCTGTTTATAGTTATTCTATAAAATTATAAAAGGATTATGTCTTTATCAGTATATTTTACTATTTTACAAGTCATTGATGTGTAGCATTTAAAATTTTCAACAAATTGGGTATATTTAAGTGTAGATTTTAGTGTGAATGTTGACCACCAGAATATGTGATTTCTGGCAGAGAGAGAGTTGTTGCTTTAAGTCAGTTGCATTAATTATGACAAAAAATTAGTGCAGTACATTTGAGAGAAGCTTGAATTCTGTAGAATATTGTCTATGTATTGAATAGAAATCTTGTATGTAGGTGAGATTAATAGGTTTATCATACCCATTTATTTTTTCTCATATTTAGAGGTTAATGATTTCATAGGTATGTTGAACCACTTACAATGTACAAAATAATGGAGTATGCAGTCACAACGTGTATTCTATATCATACCCAGAGTGTACTATACTTATATTGGATTTTTTTTTTTTTTTGTATTTTCACTGTTTGTAAGTTGAGCTTTAATAAAGAACACATTCAAAGACATTGGTAATATTAATGTCGTGTTTTATTTGTTCCAGTCATTCTAGCACATGGTAAATATTGATTTATTTATTTATTTATTTAATTTTTTTTTTTTTCCCTATAAAGTTTTAGTGTAAATCCATCACTCATGATGAGTTCAAAATGTTGAGCGCCTGTCCCAGACATGTCAATTCTTAAGTTTTAATAAAGAAAGAGGTAGAAGAATAAAATGCGTTGGTCAAAAGGCCCTTTTCACTCAACAGAGAGATCCTCTTCCAATTAGCATCAGTTGTTTGGAATATACTTATTTCATTGTCTGTTTCCTTGCTTTTGCTTTAGTAAAGTCCCAGTTGTCTAAATGCTTTGTGGCCTCCAAGGAAGGGGAAGTTCCGCAAAGCCAAAATTAGCCTTAATTTAGAACTAAAATATACATATTTTTTCAGACTGCCATATTATTTCATGACTAGATTATTGTCTATTAGACTAACAGTTAGTCACGGATTTTGTTGTGGAACATATCTCCAAATATATTGGAAAATTCACTAATTTGCAGATTGTAGAGCAATATTCACTAATTACTGTATTTTAGTTTTATTTTTGTGACTAAATATACATTTTTAATGATAAAAAATTAATTACGGTACTAATTTTCAAACATTAAGATTACGTAAATTATACGGGTACTCACCAGTGGTGAATGTTCATTGAAGATGAAGACAAATCAGCTGTGCAGTCCAATGAATGATGATACAGGTTTGACTGCACAACAAAGCAGAGGAGTTACATCTCCTCTGGGGGTGCCTCTTCCCCTTCTTCAGGCGCTTTGTCCACCAGTTGCAATTCTTCAGGAGTTTCAGGAGGCTTTAGAGGGTCCTTCAGCACGGTGATCAGGTACGTCTTCATGCTGAAGAGGTTATTATAGGGCTCCATGCATGCATTAAGGGCATATGAAATGTTTATGGAGCATTCCCAGTAAGGATCCCATGCCTTCCCTCAGAATTCAGGACAGACATTGAAATTCTTCCAATTCCTGGTCTGTCGGGGGTCAGACTGGGCATCAGTGAGGGTACAACTTCATCTCCACCAAGGATCCTCGCAAAGCATTTTTCCCCTCATCCCCTTCCATTTCGATATACTGGACGGTACTCTCGTTCTCACCATAATGGACAGATACTGCGGCGTAACTTTTCCCTTCCCTCAACGTTTCCAGAAATCTTCCCTTCTCCTGGAGCATCATGACCTTCCTCTGGTGCTTGGGCTCTTTGTCAGAAGTCTTAGAAGGAGCAGGATGTTTAGAAGGCATCATTGGGCACGATTAAAACAGTTACACGAAGTACAGTACACTGATACGCACCGATACAGAACACGCGAACAGCAGCGGCCTACACAGTGAACTGGGTAGAGATGCAGGGGTCATTTGCGCATCGTACAGTACAGGGTACTGCGCATAGCAATGATACTTTGCGCATCGTGTATGACACATACTGTACATTTTATTGATATTTTGCTGTGTTGTAAGATGATTTTGGAATGATAGTAGATCATATCTAAAATATGTGGGTAGTTTATAGAGCAACGGGACTACCTCCAAACGAAATGTTAGGTTCGTTTATGTCTGAGGAACCTGTCCTGTAGTTCTACAGTATTTTCATTATACTGTATTTTTTTTACTAAATACATAAAAAAAATTACTAATTTTCAGTTAGTAATGTAAATCCAGCAAAATGTCAACAATTTTTTTTTTTTTTTTTTGCTCCAAGCCCCAACCCCCCCCCACCCCCAGAAATTCCAAACAAAGCTCGCGAAAGGAAAATGTATCTTGGGAAGCTGAAATAACTAGGCACAATGAGGGAATGAGGGCCTGTCTTTGGAACATCTGGCCCAAATGATAAGGGCAGCCAGGCAGCTGCAGGAGATGGCTTCAGCGTGGATCCTGATATGGAACACTCCATAAAGTTCACAAATGGCGTTGATGGATTATTGAGGCCCTATAATAATGTCCTTGTCAGTATGAAGCAGCAGCAACAGCAGCTGCCTATTACCATGTTTCTCGAGCAGATGAAAAAGGACCCTCCAAAGTCTTCTGAAACTCCTGTAGAAGGGGAAGAGGCAGCCCTAGAGTAGATGTAACTCCTCTGCTTTGCTGTGCAGTCATATCTTCGTCGTCATTCATCGGACTGCATAATTAATTCATCAAAATCATCTTCAATCAGCATTCATCACTGGTGAGTACCCGTATGATTTACGTAATCTTAAACTTATCATTATTTCTTATAATGTACAGTACAGTATTTAGTGTTTGAACTATTAAAATGGGCAGTAAACTATTACAATAAGCAGTTATAAGTGTTTTAGTTTAAGGAATACTGGGTATTTGGTGTTTGAACTATTAAAATGGCAGTTACAAGCATTTTTAGAGGGGGGGTTACTAACTTGTTAATTTCATTTGATCTACTCAATAATGCATACAAAAAGCTGAATGGCTAGCTTTGGATTTGGTAGCGTTGATATACTTGGCTGAAGTATAAGCTTATAATGTATGTGATATCATAAGGAAGAAGAAGAAACTACTAAGCCACTACCAGGGAGTGCATCATGCTTGTCTCTTGTACTGTATAACATTTGGCAACAGCTGGTTTGGTCACTGAAACCTGGTAACAAAATTATAATGGTGACATGTTAGTGATTGGTGAGGCACTGCCCATTTACCTGTCAATAACCATCTTTCCTACAGTTGCCATCAAGTCTATGCATCCTTGGCACTGCTGTGGTCACAGAACTCAAATTAGTTTATAGTTTAGTGTTAACTTGATATTTTGTGTTTGTGTGTGCGCATGTTCAGAATGTTGGGTAATTGAACTAATGAATTTCATATCTTGCTTCAGCAGTTTTTTTTTGTCTAGAGATTTACTGTATTATAATCGTTACAGAATATTATTCATTATTATAGCAAGACTTGGGCTTGCATATTAATGGGACATTTTCAGTTATGAGAGACATTTTACATCTGATTGTTAATTGCTAGAGGAGCAGTGCATAATTCATCTGTCCTGCATTTTCCTTCCTTAGTCTTTGGATTTCTGAAAAAAGATGGTGACTTGGAGGTTTTTCCTTAGTTTCCCTTGGCTGTTGCCTTCTTTAGAAGATGAAAGGAAGTTTTGATTGTGGTTGGTGTAGGGAGGAAAGGCTTTAACTTTGTCTTACTTTGCACTTCAAACTTGTGTGCAAACATTGTTTTGTTGAGGATAGTCTTGCCATATGGAAGAGATCAGGCTTTGACTCCTCTGTACTCTTCTTCAAGAGTATAGTTTAGGTGGTGGTGGTAAGGAGGCATTCTGATAGCTGGGACACACTAATCCACCATGCCTTGTCCTTCAAGCCTTTCAGGGCTTTGAAGGGCACCTCAGCCAAGCTGATAAGGGGGGCAAGTATGCATTCAGTAGTGGGCATAAGTAAGGTTCAGGCCTCTATGAAACCACAACAAGGATCCCACATTTTTCTGTGAAAGGGCCAGAAATCTTCTCAACCCCTTCAATCCCCACTTCCAGCTTTGCTTCGAAGGGAAGGAGGGAGGCTGAAATATGATATCCGCATCTCCAGTTGCCATGAGTAGGGTAAGGCATGTCACTTGGCAATATGGCAGTAACAGGAGGAGGAGTCCTGTGTAGTCTGTCATTTGGGATTGTTGTAGACTATCTTTCAAGGGCTCCTGCCCTCCTCTCTGGCATACCCTCTTCCAGCAGAAGCTAGGTTACTGATGGAAAAGAATAACATGGAAGTCTCAGACAACCTGCCTAGGCTTCTAAAGTAAACTTTCCTTGGAGGATGAGTCAACTGGGGCCTGAGAGCCAGTCATTGATGTCTCTCCATTGAACGAGCTTGTTCTTCGATCTTGGTTCAAGATGGAGAAAATGCAATCCATGTTAAGTTTCACCAGAGAGAACTACTTCATGTTTTCAGTGGCTCTAAAGGATGTGTATTTTCAAACACCCATTTATTAGTCCTCCAGAAAGTACTTAACACTTTTTCTGCAAAGAAATTTACCACTTCAAAACCCTATGCTTTGGGCTGGGAACAGCCCCTCAGGGGGTTATACAAGTTTCACATTGGTGTCAGCTTAGGCCCGTTTGCACTGTGAATACTCCTCCTGCTCTGACACCCTGAGAGGTGTGGTTGCTCCAAGATAGTGACTGCTTCCTCGCATTTTTTTTTTTGTTATCTGGAGATGGCAATAAACTGCAAGAAACCAGAACTCTTTCCCAAACCTCAGGAAAAGCATGCCTGAGCATGCTTGTTGATACTGCTGAAACAATAATCTTTTGTACAGTATTTGACTCCTGTGTCAGCAAGCTCAGGGAAGTTAGTGCAGTTCTTGTCTTGACAGGAGCAACCACTTTGGCTTTGGTAGATTGTTCTTTGTCAGCAACTAGCCCTGGAAAACGTGTGTATCATGAGTACCTCCACCAACTCTAGCAGGCAGAAGGAGGAGGTGTCAAGGAACACTTCCTTTTTGAGCTTGTTGAAAAAACGATCAAGTGGGTGTACAGCACATTGTGGAAGTAGGACCATTTTCATGTTTGAGTTAGCCCATGAAGGTAGGGGTTTTGCTGTCCCAAGCCTTTTAGAGGAATTTCCCAGTTTTACAAGTAATGACAGCAGATGATCTTGACTGCATTTTACTTAAGGGATGTTGTCCATTAGCCCTAAACACCCTTAGGACCAGAGAGGGTTGCTCATCACATCAGGATGTATAGCCAGTCAAAGCTCCTCAGGGACAGAGAAGCATTTTTCCTAGGATACTTAATGACTTAAGAGGGGGGATTGTTGAATAGATAGAGACTCTCATCACCCCTCCCTTCTTTTTTTCTACCTCTTCCAAGCAACAGTCAGGCTGAGTACACGCTTGAACTGGCAGCGATGCAGATGAGCTTCACATTAAAGTACTCTGTCTTAGAACT
Source organism: Macrobrachium rosenbergii (assembly GCF_040412425.1). Lineage (NCBI taxonomy): Eukaryota > Metazoa > Arthropoda > Malacostraca > Decapoda > Palaemonidae > Macrobrachium > Macrobrachium rosenbergii. The sequence continues at coordinate 24,212,154 of NC_089753.1, read as the reverse complement.
TGTGGGGTTAGGGAACACCAGGCAGGGATAAAGCTATCATCTGAACCCACTATTTTTTCGTTTAACCAGATGTTAGCTGTCTTCTGACTGTTCTTTCTGAACCTCATGGAAAGCACAAGATTCCCTGAAGTTTTCATAGATTGAGTCTTCAAATATGACTTGCTCTGACTTGGGTCCTGTCAGCCATGCATCCCTATGCTAGGATGTATAGATTACAGGAGGCATTCAGCCCCACCAAAGGGCCGAATTACCTAATTTTACTGAATGTAAATGAATCCTGTAATAATTTAAATATGAAAACATCAGTTTTTGTTCTTGTTTTATGAGAAAAACAATGCCCTATGTTCAATGGGAAGAACAAATAAAATTATCAGTTATCGTTGCAGTAACTGATAGTACTGACCAACATATTACGCTATTATTTAAAAATTTGCAACAGTTATATAAATACAGGCTACCTACAAAATGCATTACATAAATTCATGTTAACTCTTAAGGTTTCATCTAATTAGACCCCGTAGGGGGATAGTGCCATCAGTGCACCTCATGCAGTGCACTGTAGGCATTACTTAAGGTTCTTTGCAGCATCCCTTTGGCCCCTAGCTGCGACCCGTTTCATTCATATTACTGTACCTCTGTTCATAATCTCTTTCTGCCATCTTACTCTCCACCCTCTCCTAACAATTGATTCATAGTGCAACTGCTTTGAGGTTTTCCTCCAGTTGCACATTTCAAACGTTCTAACTGTCAATTTCAGTTTCAGCGCTTGGCCTTTCCTAATGTGACCATAACCAAGCAATATTTTTCTCAGATAAAATAAAACAAATGTAGCAAATCTTTTCTTTGCTTGTATTGATATGACAAAGAGCAACTATGTACAGTATTGCAAATTTACTTCTGACAGCAACAAATATTTATTCCTCACCAAAATGATTTAAATGAAAGTCCAACCAAGTTGAGCGACTAACGTGTGCTGAAGTCTTAATGTTGTTAATTGCTAGATTCAGTTTTTTCTTTGCAAAACAATACATAATTTATTTTTATGGAAAAGTAAAATAACTAGGAGTTTTTAGTGTTGGATTGCAGCACGAGGAATTCTCGTATTGCCATTGCTTGCTTTAGTGTATTTTTAATGAGCAAATGAAGCATCAAACACCATGCCATACTTTTGAGATGTAGTGAACATGCATCGATTTTGTTGCTTCAAACACAAACCATGCCAAAAACGATAAATACAGTGTAGAAATGAACGTAAGAAAGTTATTTTTGACATTTTCTGAAGACTAGATCTCAAACTGGTTTTTATCTTAAATGTCTTGTTTTCAGACTATTTCTGTGCCTCACAAAAATGTGAATGGTGTTCCATATTCTGAAAGGTTAATGGAGTAGAGGGTGATCAATTGGGGTAATTCTTTACAAAAGGTCCGCATCAATATTTGGTGTTTGACCTTACTAAAATAATACAAAACCCCTTAATATGTACAGTAACCCAACACAACCACCTAACCTAACCTGGGGCACCGTGCCTACCTAGGCCTGGCAGGGGGCCTCGCCCCTACGACCCCCTTATAAAGGGCGACCCAACACATCAAACAAACACCAAATATTGATGCGGACTTTTGTAAAAAATTACGCCTTTTGGAATCTAGGTAACTGGCACTAATGGAGATTCGAAAGCCTGCCGGTTGATCAAATATAAATCCATATCAGTACAGTAGCTTACAATTTTCCTGTACGATTCTTCGTTGCCGATGCATTAATCATGTATGGTCTCTGTCCAAATTGAGATCCATGGAGACAGTGGAGAATGAGACTTGTGGTAATTCATGTATGAACGCAGACACGATGTCTTGTTCAGTCGAAAAAAAGAGGAAATTCTCGTTCAATTCCTGTCTGAGCTTGTCACTCGGACTTTTTCTTTCCATGTTCAGACTCGGAAGGAGGATGGGGTTTCCTTCTTGGGACTTGTGCGGGGTAGGCTAGGTATAGGACCTGAGCTATAATGGTGCAATCGACAGTAAAAAGAAAAAAAAAACTAAATGATTTATTTAGAATGATATTATAATTAAAAAGTATACTCATATGAATACGCTGGAAATTATCTAAGAAATTATTCCTCTACTACAGATTTTACGCAACGAGCAAGTTTTCACGCTAGTTCTGAAGGCAATACTGTACTCTAGATCTAGCGTAAAATGCGCCAAATTGGCAACACTGCTGGCGGGCCAGGTTTTAGTTTTCCGGTATGGCAAATTTGTGTTTATTTCAATTTGTTTGGTTTTGCACGAAAGCGCAAGAATATTTCGAGTGCTTAAAACAAATACCTTAATTCCCTTGGCAGCGTATTAAACATTCACCATTCAGGAGCTCAGTGAACTGCTTTTACCTTAGATGTTGTTGTTACCAGTAAAACTGTGCTCATTCTGAATGATGTTATGTTCTGCATTTCTTTAAAATCCACACAAATGTGGTTGTTTAATAATATAGCCTACGTGACGTTATTTCTAGAAAAATATTTATAGTTCATCCTTTATCTGATAAGCGGTAATTCAGATTTTAAGTAGGAACGCAGCCTTATAGCTAACTATGAAATTAAAAATTACAAATAACGAAATTGGTTTAAGGACGAACATAAAATTCACATGACAGAAATGTAGTCATATGCACTAAAAAATTTACTGATAAAAATGCATGGCCAGAGTTTGACAATCATAGCCCCGATATTTTATTAACCGCTCAGTGCTCGTCACCTTAGTCAGTTTAGAATAATATTAGAGTATACACGGTGTATATGATATAATTACCTACCTTATGATTACTTAAGGAAACTGCAAATTCCACGAATGTCTAGTAGGACCTTGTCTACTTTGCCGTATAGATAAAATTAGAAAAAAAATAATAGAAATTGTGGTGTCTCAATTAATAACATACTCTGTGGCGTTGAGGTTCATCCACTGATTAATATGATGTCATTAGTGCTTATTAATTTGATCGTATAACCAATCGTAACGCCGGTGATACGTTCGTACGTAAAAGAAATATTTTACGACAGTATACCATTTTCACGCGACAAGCTTCGTTTTCTTTGAAGGGAAACGAAAGTTCGCGTTTTCTTTATTTACTTTCCGTGTATGGCTATTATTTCGCTCTCCTTCCTTCGGTCCCAGGCGTCGTCCAGCAAACGTAAGAAAAATTCTTCATTTCCTCACGTAGAACTAAACTTACTTTACTTCAAATGGCTTCGATATTAAGTATTCCACATTTACAGTAGGTTAGACCATCTAAATTGTCACGTCCTCTTTGATAGCCCAGAGTCAGGTCACTGAAGGTCGGTTGGGTTAGGTTGCGATCCGAGTGAGGTCATAGTGAGAGGGGCCGCGCTCCTCCATTCCAACCCCCCGATGCCGAAGCACCAGGGGAAGGTGGAGGGGTGGTTTCTACCCTAGATGAAGAATCAGCAGGACGGAATCGCGTGGGAAGAGAGTTCAAGAGACAAGGAGCCACCTGGGCAAAATGGCGTCCTCGGAGGGAAATAGTCTGCCCCTCCGAAGACGGACTAGCAGCCACCTTGAATTTTCTTCGGTATTATTGTATAAGTTGCCAACATCACACGCTATGAAATTGTAACCAACATTTTTGGAAAGAGCTCTTCATTCTCGTAATTTTGAAACCCGTAAACACTGTGCAAATGATAAATATAAATTTAATCAAATTATGACTTCTGAGGTAAGAATACTGCCCCCCCTCCGTAGCTAATGCGGCAAAATTGTAACCAGTAAACAACCGTAGGTTAAGTTATATTAGTATTTTAAGGTTCTTTTAGTGCACTATAATTTCCTAGTCATTTTTGCATGAAAAACCCATAATGGTTTTTCGTGCAAAAATGGCTGACTGGAGTCTTATTGGCAACTTATAAAATTTTACCATTTCCTCTTCCCAGCCCTCATCCACTGGGTAAAGCTCTACTTCAGTTGCGCACCCTGATTCCATCCAGTCGGTAGAGGTTACGGCCTTTTTGGGGGGGGGGGTCTGGGGACAGGGGAAGCCCCCCGGCCAGGTCAGGGCATGTTGGTTAAGCGACTCAGCGAAGGGAGGTGGTAAGTACCCCTTGCCTCTCCCACTGGTAGTGCAACTACCAAACAACCTTGTTGTGTTGAATAACCTCCTCCAGCTTGCTCTGAAGATAATTCTTCTGTGCAGACCTCAGGTTTTTGTTAAGAAAATACAAATTACTCTTAAATTTTGTCATTGTAGAGTGCTAGCTTATGGGTTAAGCTGGATGGGTTGGGGGGCTTCGAGGGGGGAATTGGGGCAGGTTTCAGTGCTCGGTTCCTACACAAATACAAACTCGCTTGGTAAATCAAAGCAAGAGCTTTGCACAGACTATTACCTTGGAAATTGATGTTTCCTGTACTTTTAGTATTGTTGATGAAGGAGGTGGTGGTGTTTATTGTCGGTCAATTGTTATTAACCTCATGTCTACCTTGGGGACCCTTTGGGAACGCAGGGTTTTGGAAACCGTTGGGAGAAAGACCTGATGCCATGTTGTTGGTATAGAATGGTTCTGCTCATGCTCAAGTCATTAGGGAGCCATATGTTCAAGAAGGGATTGGTTAAGGAAACCTATTTATAAAAGGAACTATACTAACCTAACGTACCCTAACCTAACCTAGCAGGCCGTGTTACCCCGGGTGAAGGAAACTTCACTTTTTACCTGAAGCTTGCCTATAACACTGCATGCACGATAGCATTCCAGGATGCCCAGCATAAAACTTCAGAGGTTAATTACAGTTTAATTATAGTAGGCCAACAAAAGATAATGGAAAATTCTTGATAAGCCACCAAAATACTATAAGAAAAATCAATTTCCAAAGTAATACTTGTGCAGAGCTATTGCCTAATGCTACCACATGTAATACTATAGAACAACTATGTATGGTCTACAGTATTACCTTGGAAATAGAGTTTTCCTATACTTTGAGTGCTGGTGTTGAAGGTGGTGGTGTTATTGTTGTCAATTATTATTAACCTCACATCTTCATCCAACAACATTGGGGACCCTTTGGGAACGCGGGGTTTTGGGTGGGTTAAAACACAGGGAGAGAGAGGACATATTATGCTGGCCAACCTGGAACGGCACATGGGATCCATATGTTTAAGAAGGGATCAGCTAAGAGAATGGGAGCAGCCTGGTGAAGGAAACCTATTGTAAGAGGAACTATACTATCGTAACCTAACCTTACCTAATAGGCCGTGTTACTTAGCCAGGGGGCGGCCATGGTTAGTTCGCTCTTGATCCCTCCCTATCCCCACTTTTCCTCAAACTGCCATTTGCCTTTAGTACGCATGCTTAAGAGGGTTTTCCTCAATTTAGAGTTCACACTGTACCTTAATTGGCTGGATATGTGTCTATCTTACTGTTTCCCTCCCTCTCCCCCATTTTCCTCACTGCACATGCGCAACAGCTTTCCAGGATGGCCTGCATACAATAACATATCAGCTCTCTCTCCCCATGGTCTACCCCACCCAAAACCTTGCATTCCCAAGGGGTCCCCTACCTTGTTGGATGGAGTTCTGAGGTTAATTACAGTCGACTGCTAAAAAATAATGGTAAATTCTTGATGAGCAACCAAAATACTATAGAAAAATTCAAATTCCAGGTTAATTATAGAAGGCGAGTTATACTATAGTTCTATGACAAACTTTCCTCTGACAGCTGGTCTACCAGCAAGGCTAGTAGTCCATTCCTGGAGTACCAATGCTGGTCTGGTTAGCATGTCAGGGCCGGGACCCTTGGCAGTTGATCAGCGTGAGCATGCTAGGATTGAAATTGCAGGTGTTCATTCACCTCTCACCCTCCTGCTCCTTATGGGAATGGGCCGGGTCCTGGGGTAGTGACAGGACCAGGCATTTTGTCATTCATGGCCAGTAAAGGAGGTTCCCTCTTCCTTCCTTTTTTTTTCTTATTTTTTTATTTATTTTTATTTTGCAAAAGTGTTGGCTTTTAGGATTTTTTCTTATTTTTTATTTATTTTTATTTTGCAAAAGTTTTGGCTTTTAGAGGGTTATGGCACAGTTGTAGAGACCTCTTTCACATTTTTATGAGGGTATGCTCTCCTTGACTTGTAGGCATGTCATCAACCCAGGTAGTTGATTGCCCTTGGATCTTACTCACCTAGTGGAGGTGCAGCCCTATCAGGTTGGTCAAGGATGCTAGGGATGGTAGCCTAGTACCCATTCCTCTTTGGATGATTCCAAGATAGGGCATGAAGGCTGATATGAGAAGTGTTTGCACTGTCTTCTGAACCTTTCACGAGTATGTACCTGTATCAGTCTTAGAACTGATTAGGTCAAATGCCTGAGTATGGAATGATCCTTTAGGGGTTTCAGTGGGCTTTCCCCTCCTGCAGGAGGGGCTTCTCAGGATGTCAATCCCTGGAGGGACCTATGCACAAGGGGTCAGTTACTTAAGTGCTGGGCCTGATTATTTAGGAGGTCATGAAGCTCTGGTGAGCCAGATGGCCTCAAGAAAGCACCTGGATATATTTTGCAGATGTTTACTGACTTCAAGAGAGCGTAAACACTCATTCAGTTGCCTTTGCCACGACTTAACTGTGATGTTTTGGGAACATAAGATTTTAGCTGTAATTGTACAGGAATTCATTTAAACCTAGCCAGCCTAGTGAGTTTCTTCCTCTGCTCTTAACTCATTTGAAGAAACTCCTTCTCTTGGACAGTACCAAACTAACACCACTGGTAGACTGTTTTCTCAAGTTTCTTATAGTCTCTTACTAGACAGTCTCTTTCTCCCCATGGAGTTAGTACCAAATCAGTGCACCTGATGCGAGTCGATGTAGGCATTACTTGGGTACTCTGCAGTGTCCCATCGGCCCCTATGCAACTACTTTTCATTTCTTTTACTGTACCTCCATTCATTATTGTCTTTCTTCCATCTTACTGTCGACCCTCTCTAACAATTAATTCATAGTGCAACTGCGGGATTTCCTCCTGTTACACATTTCAAACCTTATCACTGGCCATTTCCATTTCAGCGCTGAATGGCCGTAGTGTTTGGTATTACCCCCTAAAATGTTTGGTCTCTCTCTCTCTCTAAAATCTCTCTCTCTCTCTCTCTCTCTCTCTCTCTCTCTCTCTCTCTCTCTCTCTCTCTCTCTCTCTCTCTCTCACACACACACAATGGTAATGATTAGAGTTGTCTACTATGCATGTTTTAGCCAGTTTTAGTGTGGGGTCTTTGAGTCCTTTGTTGTAGCAAATATGGCATCTTTTCTGAGTTTAGTGTGGATTCTTTTGTCCTTGGTGCTGTAGTAAATATGGCATCTTCTACGAGGACTGACTTGGAGCAAAGGCTACATTCAAGTCCTTTTTTTGTGTGTATGTTTGTCTGGGGACAGACCTTTTTACTGGCTTTTCCCACCAGACCACTACTTGTGAGACAATTTGCTTGTGGGAGACAGGATATTGTACAGTATTTTCTCAAGTCCGTGGGCAAGTTTTGGCACAAAGTTGGTGTTGGCACTGAGGACTGGACCAGCTCTAAATTCTACTTCGTTCCTTTCGTAGGAAGTAGGAGGCTGTAACAAGTTGGTGCAGTTGAATAACAGCACCTTTCTTTGCCAGGCAGTGTCCTATAGGCTCCCAGGCTTATAAGGCACTGCAGTTGAACTTTAGGTTTAATTGGCTTTCTCTGTTGGATTTGTGGAAGTTCCAGATTTGCTTTTCTCTTGTCAAGACTCCCAGACTACATTAGAAGCTTTCGTTCACTTTTAACAAACTTCTGCACTCAGGAAGGTGGCAAGCGAAAGATTGAGTAGGGAGGATGCAAGGTGGCATTCTTTCCTTTAGACTGCCATTTGTTATAGGATGCCTGTCAAGTCATTTCTCACAACTGATTGTGACCTTAGAGTAGACATGCTATGAGAAGGATGCCTACTTCTCTCCTTTGTGTTCTGACTCCTCATTTTCTTTCCTGGGACCTCACCGTTAGTAGGAATGTGCTAAAAGCCAATGGAGAGCAACTTTATCTCTCTTTGGACTTCAAGTTTTTTTTTTTTTTTTTAATATTGTTTTTTTTTTTATAATAATAATAATAATAATAATAATAATACATGCATCCATTGACTTTTTGGAAGTACCTACACTTTACCATAGGGTCCAGTTTTCATTCTGGGCTTTTGATCCCTTTCCCGAAGTCTCATGATGAGTCCATAATTGTCATATATGTCATAACATAAATGCAAGACATTTTGTATGTTGTCAGTAGACACGTTCATTTCCAGACTTTTGCACTATCATTGCATAATGCTTAAATGTATAAGTATAATAAATTATCATTGCGTTAGTATTGAATACGACACACAGGCTTCGATCCTGCACGTTCTACCTGATGTGTGTAGGATGTGATTCCTTTTTGTGTATTGAGTTCTGATGCTCATATGTTTATTATGATTCCATTATATATCCTTTTGTATTTTGTATACGCGCTTACCGCCTTCTTCAAAATGTCTGCTCTGTAATAAAGACACCAAGGAAGAAATTGGTCTAATTAAACCTAGTACACTGACACGACAGTCGACGAGAGATGGGATTCAACCCTAAATACTAAAAGACCATCATTTACTCCCCACAGGTAAGAGTAAAGAATTGTAGCATGTGTTATACTTGCTAACATGTGCAGCAGTAATGGTGTCAGCTTGTACTCTTTTTCATAAGATTAAACTCTCATGAAGTGTTTGGCTTTAATTGTCCTGGTGAACTCACTGCCATTTCTTGCCTTAGGACAACTTGTTTTTTATTTTCTTTCCCTTAAGGAACTGTGTAAAGTAATTGAGAGGTGTAAAGCAAGACCAATTGTTAATTTTTCCAGTCTTGGGGAATAAATCATGCTATCACTACTTAACCTAGATTTATTTGCTACTGATTTTATTTATAAAACTTTACAATCAGCACAGGTTTATTCTGAATTCCTGTAGACAGTAATTCACATCAGCCTTGACTTAGAATGACTGTCTTGACCGGAGTACTTTGATTACAACTGGGACGAGGTAACACTGTCGGACACCTTTTTACCATAGCCAAGGATTAAAGTCGGACATACAATGGTGGCTGTACATACTGAGATGAAGAACGGAACTCCTTTTTTCCTCTAAACCCAGACCTATTCTTCTACTTTACACCTCGGATCTTGGTCAAGGAACCCACTGGTGAACTGGAAACTTTCCGGGTCATGCTCCCCAGATGATGGATCCTTCTCACATATGTTAGCTGTAAGCATTTCTCTTGGGAACTTCAGTGCTTCTTGACCTTAGTTTACACCTGGACTGCAGTAGTTCTCTTTAGACAAGATTTCATTCCTAGCATATACTGTATGTAGAGAAAAAGACTCATTTCTTCTCCAAGTAAGAGAACCTCTACTGTTAATAGATCGGATTCAATTTCATTCAAGTCTAAAGTTCTTGCGTATGAACTGAGTGCAGGCACTTCATTACGTCCCCTGGTCTGGCAGGAACTGTGGAGTCCATGGGGCAGACTGTCTATTATCCTATTTGCCACCTCCAGGAACCTTCGAAGCTTCAGAAAGCACCAGCACTAGGGTTTCCTGCTAGACTTATTGGTTAAACTAGTGTGGTTGCAGATGTCATTCTTCTAGCCCCTTCTACCAGGCTAAGTGGGCCTTTTTTGAAGCTGGCGTTGCAGTCTCTACCCCTCTTCTTGGAGACAGCTATGGCCCATTTTTGGATACCCCTTCTGTACCTGAGGAGATCAACATCTTTCATACTCCATCAGTAAAGGGTATTGATCTATGCTTAACTAAGTGCTTAAACACAGGGGCCTAGCTTTTGAAGACCTCATCTGGTCTTTGATGTCCAAAGGAGGAGGGAATCTGGTCTACTGGAGCCTGGATGTATTCTGAATGACCGACAAGTCCTTTGTTTGATCCCTGCGTTCCTCTTCTCGGCAACCTTACACGAAAGACACCCTTCCAAGTGACCTCGGACTTTGACTAGGACACACTAGTGAGATCCAAGTCATCGTTTAGAGAAGGTATTTTTATGGAGATGCTTTTTTCCTCATTTACCCAGGGATTTTTAGCCATAACGATCTATTCAAGCTCTAGATCCGTTCCTTCTCATTTAAGAAGTTAACGGACATCATTGACTGAAGAAGGGAGAACCTTCTGTCCAGCTACAGCTTTCGGTTTTTTACATGAATAGAATCGGACTAAGATCACACCCTGAAAGGGCTTATTTTGTAATGCTTAAGGAAACATTTTGCCTTTTCATGATAGTCAAGGACATCAGGGCAGCCTCTTTCTCCTTAGCTTTCAGACTCATTTGTCCTTTACTTCTATTCAACTTAGTCTTACTGGACTTATATTTGTCCTCCGTGTCTCTACTTCCATTCCACATAGCCATACTGGAAGTATAGTCGTGCTCTGTGTCTTGTTTTCTTATCAGGTGATCCCAATCTTCTAGCTCGCCTGTTGGGCAACAGCTACAGTCTGGCGCCAGCTATAGAGCTTCCAGAGCCATGAGCTTCTAGCTCGCCTGGCGCCCAGCCCAGTGCCAGCTCTTGCTCCAAGCGCCTGCTAGCTCCCACTGGTGCCCACTAGCTCCCACAAGCGCCCGCTAGTTACCACGGGTGCCCGCTAGCTCCTTTGAGTGCCTGCCAGTCCCGAGCTCTTAGCTCAACTGGTGCTCAGTGCTTCTGGCGCCAGCTACAGCCTGACGCCAGATCATTCTCCGAGCTTTCAAGCCCTCTCCAGCTCTGTGGGAGAATAGTGAGGTCTCTGTCCTTTTGGAGTTTTTCAGAGGACCATCCTCTACATATGGTGATATGGTATGGCAAGATCTGTTTCATTCACTGAGTAGAACATATTGCCCTCATGGACTTCTAACTTGGGACACACTCAGAATTAAGAGAGCAGTTTGCCATCTTTTAAGTAAAGCTAAGGATGTCATAGTAGCCTCTCCCTCTTTAGCTTGCATATATTTTATGCCTCGTACATCCATTCAGCCTTCGAACTACTGGGAACATGAGCCAGGGGGTACACTGTACCTGAAGCACCCACCACTCTCAGTGGATGGGTTGTGGTTTTATCTCAGTTTAGGTGACAATGTTGTCAGGTTGTTTTTATTTTGGTGCTATGCCCAGGGCAAGGGCAAGCACCTATCATGCATTGCTAGCCATCAGAGTACTTCCTTCGCTGCAAAGTTCCCACTAAGTAGAAGGTGACCCATGGCTATACTGCCATGCCACTACAAGTTAAGATGAGCACCTACCTGAGTCTCTTAGCTGATAGGTAACGACAAGCATTGGTTTTCAATGCTAGCAGTTTTTTCTGTTTTCAAATTCATTACATACTTAATCTTTTTGGAGTAGAATATGTCCATGTATCCCACCTCCTATCAATGTGGGAATCAGCTATGTAATTACTTGGTAAGTTACTTTTATAAAAATGACATTTTTGTAAAAAGATGAAGTTTTTTATATACTTACCAAGTAATTACATGATCGAAGCCCACCCTCCTCCCTGCTGATGGACATAAGGCATGAACAGATTGAAGTTATCTGCTAAAGTTGTTCCTAATATTCCTGCTAGTGGGCAGAACTGGTCACCTACACAGACGTGCGAATCGTTACCTGCGAAATTTTGAATTAAGCTGCCATGTAAAGTGAACTAATAGCCATGTATTACATGGTAAGTATATATAAAACTTTATTTTATTATAAAAATGTCATATTTAAAAGTTTGCTATTTTCTTTTGAAGACTTTCAGTGTGTTCTTTTTGTTTAAACTTAGGTTAGTAATGGAATAGGCTGAGCCAGTTGATATGTAATTCGAGATTCAGAGTCAGATTAATAGAATTGCACAGTACATAATTTGAGATTCAAAAGAAGTTAGACTAATAAAATTGCTTAGTACTGTATGAAAATGTGCTGGGAACAAGATAAGAAAAGTAGATTTGAAATGGAAAAATAATGAATGGGATGTCATTAAATCATGTGTATTTGTGTGTTTGTATAGAGGTTTTATTCAGTCCAAGGCTGTAAACGACTAGTAAGCCAAAAGACAGGTGTAAAATGGTATACATATAGTACTTTTAACTGTATTACAAAGTTGACCTCAGATCCTGTAGCCTGTTGAATTTTTGTTTCTTGGTGTCAAGAAACTTTTTCTTTTTCATTAAACAGAATCAAAAGAGACTTCTATTAAATATATAATTTCCAAAAGAAAAGATGTAGAAATTGGTGGATAAATACTTGCCAATCTTACTGATACAATAAACACCAAATAAGAACAAATTTTCTGGCTATATGCACTTCAGACTAAGTATTTCTTTTTCATTAAACACAATCAAAAGAGACTCCTATAAAATATGTAATTTCCAAAAGAAAAGATGTAGAAATTGGTGGATAAATACTTGCCAATCTTGCTGATACAATAAACACCAAATAAGAACAAATTTTCAGGCTATATGCACTTCAGACTAGTATTATGAGGACACCATGAGGTCATTTGAGTGTGAAAGATGTATTTTTGCGTTAAATAGCAGGTTTGATGGTTTATGACTCTGTGGCAGTCTTATCAATACCTGTACAACTATTGTACCATTAATATTTTTCGTGGTTACCTGAGCTTCTAATGTGCCAAAGGTTTTGTTATCTTAATGCATTTTAACCTGTTCATGCTACAAATGTATATTTTGTCAAAATTAGCATAAAATTCAGAATGCAGTAATTGCAGTCAGATTTTGAAACTAATGCTTTACTAAATAGATGGTAGTGCATTGGAAGAAATTATGATTTAAATGATTTAGTTGAAATTACAGGTGGCCTACTGTAAGTACACTTAAATATTTAAGCATGTTCTATATTATACAGATAGACCTTAATCGAGTCTCATATTAAGGATGATTCTCGTGTGTGTGGTTTACAGGTTTTTTTGCTTAATTACTGTAATTTGAATGTTATAGTGGTGATGGTTCTGTCTTTCTTTTTGTTTAAAATTTTTACAATTTTTTCAGTGCTGCTGTATGCAGTAGGAAATTAATATCCTGAATGTGGGATGAGTAACCATTTGTTGTTTAGTTTGGCACAATGGTTTATGATCCAGTCATGGCTTTCTACTGTAAGATTTAAGTTTAGTTTTATTTTCATATGTGTACAGTAAATATTTTTGAGGTGTGGCACATATTTAGTTTCTTTATCTTTTTTAACTGTTTTCCAGGTTCTGCTGCATTAGAAAATATTTATGAAAATTCTACCAATTTCAAGCAAAGATAGTTTTAGTAGACTAAACCTGCTGTTTTGTGAAAAGTGAGCCATCTGTTATTGGTAATGTAGGACGGAGGTTGAGTATTTGTTATGGCAAAAATACAAAATTAGTATTTTATGACGAAGGCTGGAGCTCCTTATCTTTGGCAGTCATCTCTATTTACTGTATCCTACTTGCCAACAATATTTATTTCCTCATGATTACCTTTTTTTTTTTTTATGAAAATGTATTTACACATGTGCAATAGGGTGAAGTACTAATTGTCTTTTTTGAAGTACTGTATATACTTAGTTTTTCCTATCAATCAGTTATGTGCTTTAAGAGGGTGGAAATCCTCCTCAGATCAGGTGAGCCCCAAGTCTGCCAAGGATTAGTATTTATATATTTATGTTTGTTTTAAAAATAATGTTTGGTATACTGTATTCAGAGTTTGTTTTATAGCAGTGCATCGCCTGAAACTGAAGCTTTTGCTGATTTGTGAGAACCTTTTACTTTTAAAAGTCAAATCTTACCAGTACAGCAGAGTACGGTTTTATTTCTTATGCAGTAATTTCTGTCTACATTGACCTTACACAGGACATACGATTTACAGGGCGAATATGCAAGGTGTAGTCAAGTTCAGGATTTTTTCTGTGTATAACGTCATGTTAAAGAAGTGCTCTGCCATATTCTTCTGTGCTAATTTATCAGAGTAAAAAAGCTGCATATATTTTCTAAAGAGAAATTTAATTTTTTATAGTAAACATGCTTAAAGCGTAATACATAATGTAGTCTTTGTTCCCCTTTCTTTTTCCAAATACAGGGTGTGTGATGTAATAGGATTAATACAATATATGGTAATGTTTATATATTTTATTTTTCCATAATATTACCAGAACTTTCACATCCCAACCACCAAGATTATCAAAATAAATATGCCACCACTTAAATGTTAAGTGATTTTCAGTAATATGTAAATGAAGTTCAAACGGGAGTATCTTCTGGTGATATTTTCCTTCAGCCCATTTGTTAACTGCTTGGCTGCACACTTTGCATTTGTAGTTTGTAGGAATTTTTGCTTTTCACAACAGATGTTCTCCCAATTGCCTGAGGAAATACAAAGGAAATTACAGTTATTAAAGTAAAAGTAATTTTGTCATACAAACTTAATGATTATGATTTATCTGAATTGCAGTGTTGAAAACCCCAACTATATATACCAGCTTCCTGGAAGACAAGAAAAACAGAATAACTAAAATGCCTGTTCATGCATGTGCCTCATACCCATTGCCAGATAGTAATGACCTTCCTTATTCCTTTGCATAAGTGATAGTGACTCTGGGTTGGGCACTTCTTTATGAATTATGGTTTGTATGAACATATGTAATTTTGTTGTGAACCTGTCAATCATATTAAGTTTCTTCATGAACGCATTATACTGTAGTTCAATAATAGTATCCCAGGTGAGAGTGAGGTCATAGGTTTTACTTTGTGATACTTGAACTTGATACTTGACAAGACAGTGCATTACCTGTGAATGTTAATATCATATCAATAAATGGAGATGAACAACCTCACCCTTCGTGATTCTCTCACAAATAAAATTTTCTGGCCAAACTATTCTCTCCACATCCTGCATTTACAATCACCTTGAACTTTTGTGTACCTCTTGAGGTAGCTGGCACTGAATGACCCTATGGGTCCCAGTGTTTGGATTTGTGTCCTTAAATTTCACATTCCATTCTCTTGGGGGCAGTGTAGTTTTAGAGGGCCTATTGTCTTGAATACTTTACTCAATGAGTTTAGCATTCTCCCTGCTTTCCTATGGTCAGATGACTGTAGTAACAGGTACTACTTGCTTCAGCTTTCGTTACCCGACCTACAGGTTGGGTTAGGTTTTCCAGCATTCCAGCAGCATTCTCCTTACCTTTCCTTGGTCAGGCAACCAGAGTGATAGGGAAACACTTTTGACTCTTCCCCAGTGATCTTTCAGGATTGTACATAGAAGGGTTTGCATGGGCCATTCGGTTCCCAAATTCTTGGTTTTGAATAAAGTATTCAGGAAGGAATGAGCCGGTGTTCCCGTCCTTTCTATGGCTGGACGGCCATGATGACAAGATAGCACTTCACTCCTTCTACCTTGAGCTCTTCAGGGGTGCTGGAGAGGGGCTAGCGCAACCCAGTCATGTAGTTCAGGTGCTGTCAAAGGGCCCAATCGGGTTGCTCAGTAGCGATGGGTATTGTGGAGTTTCCATCGATACTTTTGGTGGAGGAAGGAAGAGGCTACTGTCTGGCTCTCCCTGCAGGAAGTCTTGATAAGCTTCCAGCGTTCAGTCCTTTACTTGGGAAGAGGATTGACTGGACTCATGCTGATGGTACTGTGAGTACTACTGTGCACCCACGGCTTCATGCATGGGTGCAACTGTTACCCCATGTACCAGTCCAGTTAGCAAGGTTGACTGGTCCAGTCAAGACTCTCGGAGTGCCGGCCTCTGCCACTACCCATGCTTCATGCATGGGTGCAGCCATTACCCTGGGGTTCACTGGATCTGGGCTACAATTCTTCCACACTGGAAGAGATAATGCCAGCAGACCAACTTACAGGGCCAGGAGATAAAATGGAAACTCCTTCCTTAACTCTCTTAGTATTAATTGAAGAGTTAACATACAAATCTAAGGTGTCAAGTTCCCCAAAGATAGTATTGCAGCACTCAGACCAGACCCAGTAGCACCTCCTACGAGTCACTACCAGAGAGTCCTTCATGGAGGAGAATAAGAAGGATTTTAACTGACATGAATGACAGTTCTGAATCTTGGTGACAAAATTCTGGACAATTCTGAACAAACAAATCATCATCACAAGAGCCCATATAATTCACTCGTTCCTATGGCGATGCCAGGGTGAAAAGAAATGCAGTTCAGAGCTATGTCTGAAAACCTCATAAAGACTTGAACAGGCTACAATTCAAACTTATAATGGTGAGGGCCATGACCCTCCAAGGTTTGACTCCCAAAGAGGGAAAACTTGAAAACTTCTCTGAAGTCTAAAAGATCTCCCTTGAAAAGGAGAAATTCACTCCTAGAATCCACCCCGGTCAAAGACTGAACCATGCCTTCCAGAAGCCAGGGCAGGAAGAGGCTTTTCACCTGCTGACAAGTAGTTTTGATCAGAGATATACCTCATCACCAATACCAATGCCAGAACATTCAACTACCCAAGATATCAAACTACAAGTGGCTCAATCTAAAGGTTAGCCAGGGAGGAACATCTCTTAGGACCACAGAATTTGGCAGTCTGGTATTTCCCACATGTCTATGCTGAGGAAAGAAATCAACTGCCAGAAGAAAGGTGAAATCAACCTGTTGTTGATTACTTACTAAAAAGTGGAATGACAAAAAACATGTAAGGTCCAAGGTTACCCTCCAGGAAAGAAGCCTTTCTCTTTGCCTACATTGATGCCAGTATGGAGAAAGTGCCCCCAGAGCTACTGTCATCCAAAATGGCAGCCAGGTGTAAGCTTGGAACCTGAAAATCTCTAACAACTTCACCATACAGAAGTCTAGGGACCATTACACTTGTTACCTGTCTCCAATGGTACAGCTTGTGTGCCAGGACATTAGGAAAGCCTGGAAAGTATTTGGGCATCAGCCCTTAAGTTGAGTCTTACCACTCTGAGCAATGCCCGGGTGTGCATCATATTTCTCATTGGATCCATCTGACAACAAAAGCATCCCTGAGGGAATGTGCCTAGTGGCACTCCTGTGTGCAGTTCCTGTTCTCCTGCCATAGCCTAAATTCCCTGACAACACCACCTCTTGAGTCCATAATTCAGGAGAGGAGGCAAAGTTGCTCCTGGAACTTGCTTCTACAGTGATGACGGGAGACCTAAAAAAAGGTGGCATTGCAGAGTTAATTGTTCAACCAACAGGAATTTGCACACAACCTTCCTGAGTTTGCTGACGCAAGAATCCTAAGGAAAGATTCGTTACTGCCATAAACCAGTAACCCCCAGGTGCTCACTCTGCCTGGGAAGGAGGATAAAAAAATCTTGAAAGTTCATTGCCATCAAACTCAAGAAAGGTTGCCCTAAGGTCAAAACTGCAGTGAATTTGCCAGGACAAACCAATACCTGAATACATCAAGAAAGTATACCTCTCACAAAAGTTCAAGTTGACACCAACAAAGATCTTGGGGAAAGGAGATTTGAAAACCCTGAACAAGACTCAATAAGAGAGGTCGCTCTCTCTCTCATCTTCTAGTGCCACTCTTTGGCATTGCACACACCTACTAAGGGCGAGATTCTATTGTGAGCCAAGAACATGGCAAGGATGTTGGGGACTCACAAGATAGAAATTTGTACCCTTTCCATCAGGCATCTACTTAAGTCATCGAAGAAACATAACAGGTTGTGAAGAAAATTGCTCAACATGTACTGTATTATGAACAGCAGCTGAAGGAAAAGAATGCCAACCATGCATTCTTCCCTTTTCTTCTTGCCTCTACCTTTCTGAATAAAGAAAGATGGTTAAAGATAAGAAGAAACTCTCAAGAGAGGAAGACAGGTCTACATCTTTTAGGCACAGAACCAAACCCAAATCATTCCTATAAAACCCTTGATGGCAGACAGAAAGACATTTCTCCCTTAAAAAAAAAGAAGGAAACCCACTATTTGCTGAAGTCCCAACTGGAGAGGGACTCAAGAAAAGCCACTCGCTCCAGGAGATACTAGACAGTCTCCAACAGGGACTAGTGATATCTCTAAGTAAGGTTGGCAAAGCAGGTTGTGCCAAGGAGGAATCTCTCTGGGTACTGCTAACAGAAGGGCTAGCAGATCAGAGAGCCATTCTGCTTGAGGCCACCATGGAGCTACAAGGCTCATTCTGAGATTCCGGGAAGACATTGCTCTGACAGATCAGACAAAAGGGAGGGAAGACATAAACTTCAGGTTGTCCCAGGGATGTTGAAAGGCGTCCTCTGCCACGGCTAAGGAGTCTGGGACAACCAAACAGAAGACCTCCTACTTTTTGTTGAACCTCATTGTAAACAGATCTATCATTGGCCTTCCCCAAAGGTGGAAGAGCCTGTCTGCTATCTCCTGATGTAAGGATCACTCTACCCCCAGGACTTGACACTGACGACTCAGTTTCCCGGCCAACATGTTCCTCTTGCCTGGGACATACCTGGCTGAGAGATCTACTGATTGGTCTATCACCCATCATGAGTGAAGTTGCCGAAAGACTAGCCCTTCCCCCTTATATACATAAGTGACCAACGTAGTGTTGTCCGACAGAAGAGCAATGGAGTACCCTGATACTGTTTCTTGAAACTCCTGAAGTGCCAGGATGGCTGCTTTCAGCTCCAACACACTGATATGCAGCTGCTTGTCCTGAAGACTCCAGACTCCCAACATCAGAAGATCTAAATGAGCTCCCCAACCCTTGTCTGAGGTTTCCAAGAACAGATCTGGAGGAGGAGAACAAAGAAGCACTGCTGTAGTAAAGTTTTCGTTAGCCAACCACCATAGAAGGTCCCTTCTCACCTTTGCAGACAGGTACCTGTCTTGCAGGGGACCAAAACTCAGTCTCCATTGGAGAGATCGAAGGTGGAGACAGCTATGGGTAACTAGTTTCTCCAGTGAGGTTAAGAGGCCTAGAATTACTTGCCACTGATGTGCCAGCTGCCTCTGCTCAGACAGAAAGGACTAGGCCACTTTCTGAAAACTAATCGATTCCCTGGTCAGATGGAAATACTCTCGATGACAGTGTCTATATTACCATTCCCAGGTAAAGAATCTTTTGACAGGGAAGAAGGTTCAACTTCTCCAAATTTATCACGATGCCCCTCAAAATTTATCATGATTCCTAGGCGGTGACAAAATTGGAGATGATCCCTGTCTTGGATTAGCTTTCCAGAGAACTTGCCAAAACCAACCAGTCGTCGAGATATCTCAAGAGCCAAATTCCCTGAGAGTGAGCCCATGATGACACTAGAGTGGATACTCTTGTGTTCACCTGAGGGGCTGTTGTCAGACTGAAGCACAAGACTGAATGGAAACACCAGCTCTCCCTGACTGAAGCAGAGAAATTTCCGGGAAGAGCAATATCCCACCAGTAGAACATCAACTGCCCAAGGCTCCGCTCTGAAACTCTGCCATGTAGCCCAATGGACCACCAAGCATCCCCAACTGGTGGCAAGGAGTGGGGAGGGACACCTACTCTGGCCCTGCCTCTATCTCCTCTTCCTGGCCTAGAAGAGCGGGACTGAAAGGGACGTTGTTGTGGAGCTTTCTTAGAAGTTGTTTGAGCAGGTTGAGCTGGTCTTACTAAGAGATGCCTGTTAGAGGTCTTCTTCGGAGTGGGTTGGGGCCTAGATCTCAACGTTCCAGGCCAAGAAGGGCCAGTTGACTTCAAAACTGCTTGATGAACTAGCCAGTTGTTATTGTCTGCGCAACGTGTAGTTTTTCTGTAGGGAAGAGGGAAGGGATTTCACAATACTCCTATTTCTCAAGGCTAGCAACAAATCTGTGCTTATATATTTTGAAAACTTGGAGAGGGCTCCATCTACTCTCTTCAGCAAAGGTTAACCCAAATATCAGCAGTCAAATGTGTTAGGTAAGAAATAGCTTTACCACCCGACTGTAAGTCTTTTTAGGGGTACTGTCTTCCGAATCAGCTAACGCCGAGGAAGATATTTTGGCCAACGCAGTAGACCATAAGTCCAACCAAGACACCCTCTGAAAGGCAGAAGAGGCTGTCGACTCCAAGGTAGACACCTCGAGTAAGGGAAGGACCTTCCAACCTAACTTGATCTAGGGTCAACCCTGGGCCCAAATGAACTAGATCTGGGTTAGTCTGCCTATTGTGCAAAGCCACATTAGGTGTTGTATATAGAACCTTTAATGACAAGGAAACAGAGGGGATAGAAATTTAAACAATCTGCTAGACTGAAGAGAATTATCCTGTCTGGAGACGAGAGAATTCAAATGGCCTAGGTCAGAATCTATATGATCTGAGCACGGCAACTCTATAGAAGCCTTCAAATCCTTCTTAGGACCGAGTAAGGCAAGGCTTCTATACCTGTAGGGAAATCCGAAGAAGTTGTTACTGCCTCTTGAGAAAGATTAATGTACTCAAGAATGAGCTCAATAACCTCAGCATACATAGTAATAAATTCTTGGTTTTCTACATTAACTACATCCTGGACACGAGGATCTACTCTATCTATTAGGTCAGAACAATGTGGGACATCCTTGTTAATAGCTGGGACATAAGCCCTTTTTGGGGTTAAAACTCTCTTGAGGGCTTGGAAGCCTGAAGTAGACAATGGTTATCTTGCCTGAGGGTCGTCTAGTTCACAAGAACGATGAACCCGATTTCTCTTAGGAGATTGCATCAAACTCGCTCTGACTGAAGCTTTGTTAACCAGATTGTGGACCTCCTCATCTACCTTCATTGAATCAGGCTCCTCTCAGTCACTGTGGTGAAAGGCTAGCTGCCTTCAACCAGGCCTTCAGACTGAAGGGAATGTATATATCAGCTGTACCTGAGCTGTCTGTAATGGTAGAGAGCCTTGATCAATTTGGCTATCTTAGTGCTTTGGTTTCTGGAAAGGGACTGGATTCTTGTCCTCCGTAGCATAACTTGGACTAACTTGAGCCCTTGAGACAGGCTTCAGCCTGAGACTTATTATGATTGATGGGTTTGAACAAAGTTTTTAACTTACAATGTACTGTTTTTACGCAATTCAACGTAATGAAAACCACTAAACCCTATTTTTAATCTTTCAGTCAACACAAGATGATGAATTAGACCAATCAGCTTCAGGCAATACACTACAGGAACAGGGATATGTAAATTTTTTCAATTTAAAAATAAGACTAAACTGATGTAACTTGAATAAAATTATATACCAAACAAAAAAAGTGTTGTTATTTACAGCAAATTAAATGCCAGCACTGAGTAATCTTGATACAAAAAAGGAATTGACAGATTTAGTAGATGTTAATGTATCTGAACACAGAAATAAATGGAAGGTCCACATTGCTAACAACATATTCAACATTAAAACTCAAGGAGTCCAATTTGCAAATCTTTGATTACCAATTTGTTTGGTATTCTTTTCACCAGTCATAATCATTCCACTCACAAACATGTAGAAAAGAAGAAAAAATTTACACATAAGTAACAATCAATAGACAGATAAAAAATAACTGTTAACACTTCAACACATCAACAGAGCAATAAATTGGATAATAGGACAAAAAAGCAGTTTAACCATAAACAATAACTCCAGTTTAATATAGCTAAAGTGAACTAAACTGTACAGCAGCAATAGATTTGGAAAAATGCCACACAGAAATCACTGAACTTTGCAAATTCAATAGGAATTTTGTTCCTCATTAGTCTGTGAAACAATGTTGGTTATTAAAGAATTAAGGCATGCAAAAAAGCATATATGTCGGGAAACTTGAAAACTTTTCTAGCTCTTGTACAGACTTATGGTACAATTACTCAAAATTCCCAGAGCTCCGTGATTTCTGTATGGCATTTATCCAAATCTATTACTGCTATACAGTTTAGTTCACTTTAGCTATACTATACTGGAGTTACCATTTATAGTTAAACTGCTTTTTTGTCCTATTATCCAATTTACTGATCTGTTGATTTAATTGTTAACTGTTATTTTTATGTTTATTGATTTGATCTGTTGATTTAAGTGTTAATTGTTATTTTTATTTTTATATCTACTGATTGTCGTATGTGCTTTGTTATTTTTATCTGTCTATTGATTGTTACTGTGTCCTTTAAATAAAAGAATCTCAGAATTCTTGGAATGAGGGCACAAAGGAATAACATTGTACAACAGTGTTCATTGGCTTAAAGTAGAGGTTTTGTTCTGGAAAGATGTCTGATATTTTATGGTTTTGTAAATTGATGTTTTTTGCAGATTTCTGTGAGCTTTAAATGACTTGGGCATCATATTACTGTAAAAGATGCTGAGGCTCAGAATTATGAATTATTTAGCTTGGTTAAAAGGATAAACACTTCTTTGATGACATTAGGCATTTTCAAACAGTTTACCCCATTGACCAAGTTAAATGAGTCATAATTCAGAGCTTGTGTATATCTTATGTAAGTGGATGCAGTTATCCACTGCCTGATCCATCAGGCAGTCTAAGACCTCTTGGTCTTCAGGTGGCACTGCAGCCTGACCTTCGAGTCAGGCTGGCTCTTCCTCATCAGGTCAGACTTCCTCTGCCCTTCATGGAGGAACCCAGCTTAGTATTAGATTCCATCAGAGAGGGTGACCACATGATTTCCGTGGACCTACAGGATGCGTACTTTCAAATGCCCGTCCATCAGTCTTCTCAAAACTATCTCCGCTTGACAGTCTTTCAGTTCAAGGCACTTGGTTGTTCATCTCAAAGTTGTATGGATCTTTCTTGACCCCTTATTGGATTAATAATAACACTATCATAGCATATTGGACTGATGGTGAGGAAGTTTATAGTGGGGGTACTAATGGTATGCATCAGTAACTCATTAACCACCCAACATATGATTCCAGTTAAATATCTCAGCCTAAACACTTGATAAGCCTTCCTAATATGCCAAAATAAATAGCCAGTGATTTAGCTCCAAGAACTGGTCTTGGACAGTTTTTATATCAAATAGGGAGGGATGACTTGTATTTTATGCCCATACATGCAGTGGCATAAACTCATTACACAGAATATTCCGCTCAACATTAGGACTTCATCTTGAGGAATATACAGTTTTGGTCGAAGTGTTTACAAGATGATGTGAAGTACATTCGTCATCACAGAAACTGCACATTTACAATTTTGTAAAAAAAAAAAAAAAAACTATTTTGAATATTTGTCAAATGATGCGTGTCCATTCAGTTTTGGTAACTGCATCCACTTTATATCTTAACTCATGCTCTAAATTATGACTCATTTAACCTGGTCAACATGGTAAACTGTGTTTGAAAATACCTTCCCCTAGAGAACTCAAACACCTCCTAGTTGGGATTTAGCTTTGGTTTTAACTAGTCTTACTCGAGCCCCCTATGAACCGTTGCAACAGGCTCCAGATAGGAACTTGACCCTCAAGGCGGTTTTCTTGCTTGCCCTAGCATCACAAAAATGTACGCAAACTCCATGGTCTGTTTTGTGACAAACACACCAGGGGTTGGAAGTCTTTAGCTTTCAAATTTATTCCAAAATTTATTTAAAAGACTAAAATCCTTTAGTCCATGATAGAATTTGTCTCCTTTCTATACCTTCTTTTGGGAGACTTGTTGATCATGACCCTGACGAAATATTTAGTGCCTCGTCAGGAAGGTTGCTTCTTATTTAAAGAGGACTCAACATCTCAGACCGGGTTGTCATGAGACTTGTTAGTGCTAGGCCGGGTCAAGAAAGAAGTGTTCAAGAAGACAATCTTGTTTTGGCTACGAAAAACGATCATGAATGCCTATTCACCTGCACTGGGAGCTTCAAACAAGGTTGCACAGGCAAGAGCGCATGACGTTAAGAGGTCTAAGCTCTTCATTGGCATTTAAGAAAATATGTCTGTTCATAGAATTCTGAAAGCTGGTGTGTGGTGTCGCCAAATCACTTTCACTTCCTTTTACTTGAAGGACATTGCCCATAGGTCCTTGGACACTTTTTCCTTTGGTCCAGTCATGGCTGCTCAACAGGTTGTGTAGCTCATCCAGTGCCCCTGGCAGGTCAGTTTGTATCTAGTCTAAAATGATGGTATGAAAGTGAAATGAATGAGATGACTTGTCTCTTTTCTTTTCTTCTTTCTTTCTTCTTAACCTGTGGGTGGTAAGAAGAGGGTTCCGCCATGAGCTGGAACTGACATGATACAGGTGAGTGCAGTGGCCATACCATTAGAGTAATCGTAAATGTAAGGTTCCTTTCAGTAGCAATATATTCCTCTCTTTAGCAAGAAGCCTACATAAGTGGCTACTTTGGTTTGTTACAAGAACAGATGGTTTCTTGTCTTTGCATATGCAATGAACTGTGACATTGTATTGAAACCCAAAAGAATGACCGGGTGGGGCAAACCTCCAGTCGGTTAATTTACTTACCTCCCACCAAGATTAAGTCTACCTTAATGTTACGACCGAGGATTTGTTTCGTGTATGAACAAATGACAAATTTATTCATTTGTATTTTTCATAGCTAACAAACATTTAACATTTAAGGCCCACCTCTAACCACCCCTCTGACAGCTTAACCTGGGTTGGAAGAATAACTAATGAAGTCACGCAGTACTACTTGGGTGTGGGTGGTCCCACATGACTCGTGACTAAGGACAGATGCCACTAGTCCCTTGCATATACAATTTTATTGATTTTACTGGATTCCAGTTGGCACTAGAAGTTAATGTTAAGACCTCAGGTTTGTTAGTTATGCAAAATACAAATTAATAAATTTGTCATTTTTACCCTTTTAACCAAGCTAAATAATTCATAATTCTGAGCCTCAGCATCTTTTACAGTAAGTTGATGCCAAAGTCATTTAAATCTCACAAAAATCTGCAAAAAACATCAATTTACAAAACCGTAAATCATCAGACATATCTGTAAGATACCTGTTAGTTAGTCAAAACGAGAATTAATCTCATGCATGCAGGCAACAAATCTTTCCAGAACAAAACCTCTACTAAGCCAATGAACACTAGTACAATGGTATTCCTGTGTGCATCTCGTCCACCTCATTCCAAGAATTTTGAAAATGTCTTTTCTTTAAAGCATGTGCACAAATCTAATTAACAATCTTAGGGGAAAGCATCACTTCTTGAAGTTCCTTAAGACCAGCTTTTGCACAAATAGCCTCCTCATGTATGACAATGAAAACTATTGATGGCAGACCAAAATGTTTACAAATCTTGCTTCCTTATCAATCATGCTGGGTGCACCATATGTTGTGACACATACTACTTCTTAAATATAAATCTGTTGAACTGGTATTTCATAAATGGTATTGTTGAACTGATATTTCATAAATGGTAAATTCAGGTAGTGTTACAGACTTAATTATTTCTTAACTTACTTCATCAATCATATAAAATCCAGACAAAATTGCTACCCTAGCTGGTTATGTACTGTGTTTTCATAAATATGCTTAAAGAAGAACTTACATCAAGCCTGTTCAACCATATTACTTTCCAATCTAAGTATCCAACTCTTATTTGTTTTTCTACAAGAACATAAATCTTTAATGCACTGAATAATCTTTTCCTTGACCAAAAGATTATCAAAAGGGAATGGAGCACACTGTACACAACTTTTATATACTTCCTATTAGAGTAACTTTTCTTGTTAGGCATAACTTTTGAAACCTCAAAACTACAACTGTGTTGCAACTTTACCTACCTGAAATAAATTTCACCTCGTATCAAATTGTGTTTTGTTTGAAACTCTTCCAAAGTAATTAATTCTCTTTGCTCTTGCTCAATTTTCTTGCTTAAGTCTTTGTGAACATTTTCAAAATGTCTCTTCACAGCATAAGTTTTACAAATAACTGATCTGGAGCAGAAAATGCAAACCGCTCTATTATCTTGCTCAATCATGCCAAATTTTTCAGTCCAGAATGCTTTAAATTTTTTAAAATTGCCTCCGTTTGAACGGCATCCTTCCCTGGCTAGTGGCTGTGAAATTCTGCAAAATCTGTAAGGGGCAGAGAGCAAATAACTGTGATATATATATATATATATATATATATATATGCAGATATAAATACAGCAGCTGATAACCAAATAATTACCACAGATCACTGGAACCTATGGTGGTCTAACGTTTGTGTTTCTTACATTTAAATTTGAACTTTCATACAGTGCCACGTCTTTCCACCTGATAAACAATGTAACAACAGAACAGGAAAACGATGAGTCCCTGCCTACACCTACTCTGCCTCCTCACATGGTTGCCATATAAAAGAAATTTGAGATTTATCTATTTAGTTATTATTTAACAAAGTTACAACTGCATTAATAATGTGACCAAACACCCAAATATTTTTACTTACCCCTTTTGCATATTCAAATCTCCCTTTTTATCTATATCCTGCCTATTCCCCCAAAAAACATGGTACCCTTTCTACTTTACAGAACTGATTTTTTTACCTAAGTTTTTTATGGATTAAAACTTAAGTTACTGTACAGATTTATTAGTCACATTATTTCATTATTGAGATAATAGCGCTGCCATTCAAAATGGGCACCATGCACTATGAACTTCAATTCTTTTAAGAAGCTGTCATGTAGAAATAAAAGAGCAGTATAGAAAGTCTATTCACAACTACTTACTGGTATTAAATTACAGTAAGTCTAACGAATATTTACATGTTACCTGAAAGTATAAACCTGCATTTACCAAATTAACTATAAATGACATCACTGATGTGCATACAGTACCTATAAGTAAATAAATAAATAGATAAATAAATATACAGTATATATACACACAGATATTTCTGTGTATAAGATGACCTTTAAATCATAAAATTCACCCCTAAAAATTGGGGGTCATCTTATACGACCATTCCAAAAATCAAACCCTGATTTCTAAGTGATGTTTATCGGTAGGCTAGCCTCGGCTTCGGTGCGATAACCACTGACATACATGAAAAGATTCACATTATGAAATAAAGTGATAATAGTTTTACCTTATATGTTACTGTAATAAGGCAATACAGGTAGTCCCCGGTTATCGGCAGGGGTTCCGTTCTGACGGTGTGGCCATAGTCGAAAATCACTGATAACTGGAAATCAATGAATATCGGCGCTGATAAGCAGGGATTGGTGTCTCTGTTAGGTGGGTATCAGCGCTGGTAAGTGGATACTGACACCGAAAATCCAGTTACTGTCATTGCTAGACAAGCACCATAAAACCGGATCACCAACAACCGAGGCTTCCAATAACCGGGGACTGCCTGTATAGGTTTAACATGTTTTTGTGAACAAAGTAAAACTACACCAAATGTTGTATATATTTACAATTGTCCATATAATTTCCCTGACCTATCATTGTCAACCGTTGCAGAATATATGAATCTATGGGTGACTGGGAATGAACTTACCTCTCCTCTTCCTGTTCATACAGTTTAGGCTCAATTAGTTTCTCTCTAAAGGGAGATACCTCCTGCTGAAGATCACTCTCTTCCTCTTTAATGTGACAGGGCTCCTCAGACTCTATTGGTTCATCTTTTATCTCAATTTTCAAGCTGTCATCACATTCATTCTCTAATTCTTCTTTACCTATGAAGAAAAAATGCTTCTAAAAATGATATTTAACATACACATAACTTCATGGTATAGAGAGAGAGAGAGAGAGTTCTGAATAAGTTTGGTTACCCTCAATATCTTGTGCCAATCTTACTTCACTAAGAAGCATATTAGTATACCATATCCTCCCTGTGTGCATCAATGTCTTCACCCTAGTTAGTAGCAAGTCAAACACCCCTGCCACCATTTTTCCAATGGATCAGTAGATTTAAGTGTAGTATAGGAGAATACTTGTACTGTATTTGACAATTAAAGTATTCTGTTTCTAGGCACTTCATAAAGACCTTTTACACATTATCTACCCAAATTTGCTGAGTTTGCCTTGCTCCAAGTTTCACTATTTCATTGAAGACCACATAACAGTCCTGGCCTATCCACTGTTAGTTTAGCAAGGCGTTTTAAGAGAATAAAGTCTCAAATTTTTCATGGCTTAAGCAGCTTAACCATCCCATAAATGACCTTCCTTCAGCTGACAGAAAAAGTGGCACTGTTTATCAAAAAATTTGCCTCATCTCTAGTTTGATTTTAATTTTCATGGAAATTAATAATGGTAATCTGTATACAAAACTATTTTCAGTGAGAAAATATATTCCCAAAAATAGCAAATTTTAAAAGTAACTTGTATTTATCCTAACATTCAAACCTAAGATTATTCACTTCCTTATACTGTATAAGATTTAGCTTGCAAACACAAAGGAACAGGTGTTTAAACTTTACTGGCAAGGTAGTTAACTATTGACTGGTATGAGGAAGCCCCACCCACCTGTCAGTCTGCACTTCAAAAGTGAGGGTGGCTTATGCATTCATGTAGTGCCACTTGGAGCATAGGTGTACAAGTTCATATCTGATGCATAATCCAAGGAGGGGTAGTTCTATCATTGGAGAAAATATTAAATTTCTAGGGCTCAAAAAATTCAATTGGCTCTAACTGGAAAAGGCTGTGAATGATTAGGTATTTATAAAAATGTATCACATATTTGAAAAGTTTTTTGTAGATGAATTGCATGTCCCTATTTATAATACAGTATAATTATTATTAAGTCACAATGAAGAGTTGGAGGTGGTTTACCATTTTCAACTTAGATATAAGAGTCTGGGGAAGAATAAAAAGTTCCACTGCATATTCTCAGTCCCTCACCAAAACTGGAGTCAGACTTTTCAGGCTGGCCAAGGCTGAAACCTATGTCTGACATCCATATTCCTAGAACTAACATAACAGTACTTTGTTCATCAAAGTCAAGGATGATCAGTTAGCCCTGTAATTTGTCAGGAGATTTTTATATCAAATTAATACATTTCTGCAGTTGGATTTTATATAAGCTACACAGGCTTTCGAGTTAGTGTATATCAAAAACTAAACCTGAATTCTGGTATTTAACTTCCAGGTATTTGATGATCTCTAATCTTTAAATCAACCTCTTCATCTTGTTTCTCAATACAGAACCCCCGATTTGTGGGGATGTCTTTCACCACGCGAATAATAGGTCAAATCATGAATGCTTAAAACCCTCTAAAAACACTTAGAACTGCCCATTTTGATGGCTTAAACTAAGAAAACCCTGTAAAAATACTTATACCTGAGTATTTTTTTAATAGTTTTATCTGAAAAGTGCATTTATTCAAGAAAATTATTATTTTCTTATAATTTTCATGAATAATAAAAATAAGGAACTCCCTGCATTCATCCGTTGCCGCCCAGAATCAAGTAAGTATCCCTTGACATTCATAGCAATATATTATTTTATACTGCTGGTGTAAAGAGGGTGCTACTATGAGCACTTCCCAGTGGAATGCCCTTTTCAAGTAGGAAAGTCTCTGAATGAATATCATCAATTTGCACTTGAAAGATACAGTCAGTCAGAAAGCTTTATTAAAAAGCTTCAGTGACTGAGCCAGCTGTTGCACTCCTCTAATGCATATAAATAAATTCAGCACTCTCAAATGAACAAATAAAACAGTACAGTTATAACTGATGCGGTTAACCTTAATGGATGGATCCCCTCATGAGGATCTAAAACAGCTTTTGGGTGGTGGACGGATCCCCTCTGAGGAGTATTAATATAACGCACCATACAATTTGGCTGTATCGAGCAGGAAAGAGTTTCCATCACTTCAATAAATGAATCGTGGCAACTTTGGAATTCAGCTCAGCTTAATCGTGGGCGTCTCAGGGAATTCAGTATTGTTCTTGACTTGAAAGGGGAATGTCTTGCTCCTCTCTCTCTCTCTCCATGATGTCTTTTTATTCATTTGCTCATAAATATCCCCATGGACTGCTGTTGGCTTTAGTTCTTATCTTTCATGATATGTTAGTTATAATTGTAATTTTACAAAGAAATATAAAAAAAAAACATGTACTGTATACCTCCAAAAAAGTTATTGTATCTCCAGATCTCAATAAATTTATGCAAATATTTTACAACAAATATACTCAGAATTTGTTACTGATTTTAGTTATCTGTTATGATACTGTGTGAGGTGTAATTATAATTTTACAAAATAAAATAAATAAAATAAATTATTAGAAAAAACATGTATCACTTGGTAAAATTTATGGGTGTTTTGCAAAAGAGGCCCCACACAGGGTTGTAAATAGTCACTTTCAACTTCCCATGGAAGGTAGGGAAAATATTTTAGAATTTTTTTCTTACACCACGTGAATTTGCATATCTTCCACTTTTCCATTGATTTGTTTTTTTCTTAAATTGGCCAACCTTAAAGCTTGCCAAGTCAGGGGATTGCATGACATACTTAGCCCGTCCCTAAAGGGTTAAAGCTTGATTTCAAATTAATGGCCTCAGGGGCTTGTTCCACAAAAACGGCTGCTTATTTTAATGAAAAATTACTGTATATATACACATACCTTCAACGATGGAAGCTGATGCATAAGAATGTTCTTCAGTTATACTGCTGTACCATCTGCGTGCTGGTTTGCATATTTTTATCTTGGTGGAAAGCTGCCTTTTTTTGGCACGGGGTTTTAACACTTGATTGTTATTACCTTGTCTTGTTTCAAAAACATGAACCTGTTGAAGATTATAAATACTTAAGATTTATTTTTTAAATGCTTACCTCTCCAATATAATATTATTATGATAGTTTAACCAGACCACTGAGCTATCAGCTCTCATAGGGCTGGCCTGAAGGATTAGGAAGAAATACCAGGTCTAGGCCATAAGCACAGAACTGGGATCAAATAGGTCATTCGCATGATGACGAATGAATGAAAATTAAATATAAAAGAAAAAAAACGTATAACACACATGCTTTTACACTGAAACACATGTATACAATAAAAACATTTGCTCGTTTCCATACACACACAAAAAAGGTAAAAAAAAGATTAAAAAGAATAAAATAACATTTCAAAAAAATTAAAAATTAAAATTCAGAATAAATTACATAATTTTTTTTTTTCATTAAACACCCTATGGGCTTTTGTATTTTCATTATATACTTAGTTTCATATTTTGTCTATTAAGTTAAACTTCCTCATGAATATTAAAATTGGGATGACTGAAAATGTACAAGATTTCAACAAAATTTCCTCCATCAATTTATTTCCAAAGGTTGATACTCACTGTTGGTTATATTTTGGATAGTCACACAACACATGTTTGACTGTTATCAACACTTTGCATTCTGGGCATTCAGGAGAAAAGGGCCATGTGGACTGTTCATCAAGTGTCCATGTGTCAAACAAGTATCTCCTATTCGCAGACGCGTCAGAATTACTTGTGTGTGTCTCTCTCCCTGACCTGATCAGCTCCATTTTCCAACACTGGATTTTATCAGTTTCAATTTATTATTTATAGGGTCCTCGTTCCATATATTTTGCCATTTATTTACAATGATTGTTTTTATATCTCTTATGCAATCACTAATTGGGATTTTTACATTGGCTCTTGCCATATGGACTGCTTCTTTAGCTGCTTTATCAGCCTCTTCATTTCCTGTAATCCCTACATGGGCAGGAATCCAACATATTTCAATATTTTTTTCATTATTATACAATTTGTGGAGTTCACATTTAATTTCCTGTACAATATTATTTTTTGAGTAGTAACCTTAAAACAGCTTCTAGAGCGCTTCTTGAGTCACTAAAAATCACAAGATTATTGAATATTTACTTATAATTTTGGTGGCTACTGCAATTGCACACAAAGCTGCTGTGCGCTGTGAAGACTGAGGCATTATTCGGCAAAGATAATTGATATGACTTGTTCTGGGATATAGTTGCACATCCTACTCCATGTTGTGATTTAAACCCATCTGTATAAATCGTGTAATGTGAACTTTTTGCCTTATATGACCTATGCTTTGTTGTCTATGGTGTTCTGGGGTATATGAGGAACTTTCTGATAAATATTTCAACTGTGTGTAAGTCCTTACTTTATTCATAGGCCAGTGGGGTGGTAACTTCACTGGTGAAGGTACTTGCATATCTATGTTCAGTGACTCAAACAATCCATTAGCTCTAATTGGTAAAAGAGGTGGATGATTGTTTATAAATATATCCCTTAGATCAAGCTGATTTTTTGTTGGTGAATCACTTGTCTTGATTCTTAATGCACTTTTCATTGTTGTGAACTCTCTAAGGAGGAACAGTGGCAGTTTGCTACATCTGACTCGTACTGAGGAGACTGGTAAGGACCTAAATGCTCCTGGTGTTCTAGTCCTCCACTGTGACTTGGATCTAATATTTTCAGTGCTGCTTCTGATGTTGAACCATATATTTCACTTCTGTAGTTAATGATTGATAACACTGTTGCTTTATACAGTATGGTAAGAGTATGTCTATCAGCTCCCCAATTTGTGACAGTTTTTTAATTAGATTTAGTGCCCTTCTGCACTTTGATTTTATGTAAGTTATATGGGCTTTCCAATTCAGGTGTGCATCAAATATTAATCCTAAAAATTTTGCAGTTTGGCTAATATGACATTTTTTTATAATAAAATGAAGTTTTATATATACTTACCAAGTAATTACATAGCCATAGTTTCCTCTTACATGGCAGCTTAAATTAAAAAATTTGCGAGTAACTCTTCAAAGTCTAGTGCAGATGACTGATCCCGCCCACTCATGGGAATACCAGGAACAGCTTAGCAGATAACCTCAGTCTGTTTATGTCATATGTCCATCTGAGGGGAGACGGGAGGGCTCTGATCATGTAATTATAGTACTGGGTAAGTATATACAAAACTTTATTATATAAAAATGTCATCTTTATATAAGTAACTTACCAAGTAATTACACAGCTGATTCCCACACTGACAAGAGGTGGCATACATGAACATACTCGGCTCCAAAACATTAAAATATGTAATGAATTGGAAATAGAAAAAGTTGCTAGCATTGAAAACAATGTTTATTGTTCCTTATAAGCTAAGAGAGCCTGCAGTAGAAAAATCCTTCAGGTTGGTGCTCAACTTAACCTGTAGCGACGTGGCAGTACAGCCAGGAGCATCTGCTTCTAAAGTGGGAGCTTTGTAGCCAAGGAGTACTCCAGTGGCTAGCAAAGCATCAGTGGAAGTTATGCAGCTCAAGGAGTTATCCAATGGCTAGCAAAGCTTTCACAAGTTTCCTTGCCCTGGGTGCAGCACCAATATAAACACAACCTGATAAGACTGTCATTTGCACTGAAATAAAGACCACGACACATTCGCTAACAGCGATGGGTGCTCCAGGTATACTGTACCCCCTGGCTCTCACAAATCTCAGCACCTTACTACAAGGTGAATACATAGGAGAAAATCCTATGCTTCCTTCTGTGATGCCATGCTGGTTATTAATAATGATTGCAAGGTACTCTAAGAATCTAACAATATTTTAACTTTCTTTGAAAACTGAAGAGTGAAGATCGATTACAATTCCAAAAGGTTGATTGCAGACTGGACATCAGGGGTAAAGGGTGCCTGAAAGCAAATGAGGTAGAGCCAATTCTAGCGTCTTAGCTTTCCTTTAAAAGGTAAGCAAATTGTTCTCCTGAAACTGAGTGTGTGTCTCAAACATAGTTCATTGGCGATGAGGGACAATGCGTTCATAAACTGAGGGCGAGACTGGATCTTGTCTGGACACTCTAGGTATGGATGGCCTTCTGATTAAAAGCTTTTTCAGTTAAAACCTGAAAGCTCAAACTAGACATTTCACTCACTCTCCCAGAGCCAGGGATGTCCAACAATCACTTGAGGGAGAAAGCACAGATCTTGTTCAAAGACTGTCTCCCTGAGCAGAATCTGCTTACTTGTGTAGTCTGAGGCTCACTAACTCGTTTGGCATTTGCTAGGGCTACAAGGAACAGATTTCTAGTTAAATTAACTGTTGCAGAATGGAAAGGCTCAAAAGGGGGGCCTGTTAACCATTCGAGAGGTATGACCAAATTCTAATATATGGAATAGACTCCTCTCTGCCACGGAAATATCGAAAGACTTCATGGGTTGCTGAGATCTTGGTTAGAAGATAAAGCTAGACCTCTGTGTTTACATACTAAAACTAGCATTGCTTTATGCCCCTTGAAGGTGGAAGAAGAGAGCCCTTTGCAGTCCTCAGGTATAGGAGGAGTTCCCCTGTCAGAGCTAAAGAGGAATTTGCAGACGAGATGTTATAGCTGTTACACCATCGATGGAAGACTACCTACTTAGATTGGATTACTTGGCAAGAAGACTGCTGCCCGCATCTTGCAACAGTCTCCGCAGTCACTTAAAAAGTTCTCTTCTGCCAGGCAAGCTCCCGGGCAGTCTAAATCTGTCCAAGAAAAGTCGTCCACACTTTAGTGGTATCTTTTGAAGTGAGGTTGTTTGAGTAGAAATGGATTGTGGAAGTTGTGAAGAGTCCACCAACAACCATATCTGGTTCAGAAGCCAGCATTCATGGTCCAGAACTGGGCTAAACAGTGTCATCATTACATTGCAATGAACCTGAACACTTGTCCAGCCCCTCCTTGACCATGTCAAGCGATGGAGGAAGAGCTTAGAGGTCCAGGTTGAAACGATCTTTGCAGAGAGAAGTCTGTTGCTTAAGCTAGAAGATTCCTTTAAGGATGCAGTCAAGATCGGCCTGACCCACAAAGGCACATAACCCAACAGTTCAGGGATTCAAGGTCCACTCAAGAGTAAGAGTGAGTTTCTGACGGCTCAGTTCAACTGCCAGAAATTCCAGTTGACTAGAAAAAACATTCTATTTATCATCAATAGAAAAACCCTCTTGTCACTGGGTGGCGAGAGCTGATGTAAAAAGTAAGGCCTGTGATCTTGTCTAAAGGAATACCACAGTCTAGGAGCAAGCGAGGATTTTGAAGAAATGAAGTCTTAAGCCATAGATATTGAAGCTTAAATTCTCGCACTTGAAGACCCTGTCTCGTAGGAGGGGTCTGAGATAACTTTCGGAGTCTGTATCATGAAATGAAGTATCCTACATATCCAAGAATTCCACCCAATCGCCCTGGAGAGTGGACGACAGGAATGTTTGGTTGGTCTCTGCAAGCGAACAAACTTGTAGAACCTTGTACAGACTCACAGACAACTAAGCGCGATAATGCCTTGCGTGGACTCGTTGACACCTCATACAGACTGACACCATATGTGGAACTGTACTTGGTTAAAAACCAATATCTGACATGCTTATAGTAACTTGGAAAGTCCACAAGATACAAAAAAGGACTGGCCATGGGTAACAATGGTCTTGAATACAACCAGGAGTGATGACTTTGGCTGCAGGACTAATTCGGTCGAAGCATCAGAGGGAGGGAAGGACAAAAAACACGTCCTTGCTCCCTTAAAAAACCAAAGTCAGATTCCCAACCCCCTGCAGAGGTCATAGCCTTCTTTAACAAGCTCATAAATTCATGCACAAATGTCCCTGTCTGCAAAGGAGTGCTTTGAGACACTAAAAAAATTGATGTCACAAAAGGGAGCGATTTGGCCCGTCTGGAACTCTAGGCGAAGGTGGAACAGATTGAAAAGAGACAAAACTGCCCAAGAGCAGTTGTATGATACTCAAAGGAGGGAGTCTGATACTCAAGGCGGACACCCAATGATCAGAGACTAGAGTCGGCTACTTGAAGACCAGAGCTAGATGTTCGATTGGAAATAGCGCTCAAAAAAGAACAACAGTCTGTTCTTAGAAGAGACAGGCACCGAGCTAAAGAGAGACTGGTGTCAGCCACTAGTAGGCTGGCACCAGACACACTCAGGCACTTATGTTCTCCTTGGCACTAATACTGACGTTCCGCATGCCTCTGGTTGGGGCTCCACTTAACCTGCAGCAACGTGGTGGTATAACCAGGAGTGTCTGCTACTTAAGTGGCAGCTTTGCAGTGAAGGAAAAGTCCGATGGCTAGTAAAGCATAATTGGAAGTTTTGTAGCAATGGAGTTAACTGAAGGCTAGCAAAACTTCAAAAAGTACATCTGTGTGAACGCCTTTCCAATGGCTGTCCGTCGACACCTGCAGACAGCAGGCTTGACTGCGGGGCAACTATCCAGGGGCAAACCCCTCCGGACTCCCATGGACTTCAGTATGCCTCACTCCCTGGTGCATGGCAGTCTGACAGGGACTGTTTAGATCCGAGGGGCCGGATAGCTACCCCTTCACTACACATCTAGTAAGACGCCTTTCCTGTGGCTGTCTGCAGATACCTGGGACCGGCAGACTGAGGGGGTGACTGAATGCACTTTTTGTGATAAAACTATTAAAATACTCAGGTATATGCATTTTTAGAGGGTTTTTTATATTTGAACTATCAAAATAGGCAGTTCTAAGTGTTCTTAGCGGGGTTTTAGTATTTAGCGCATTTAGCTATTTTCCGGGATGATGGGCATGCATCCCCAGCGGCAGAAAGGGCCCAACCTCCCTTCGACTTCCAGCATGCCTCCTCCTGGTGCATAGAGTCTGACGGTGACCTTTGTCTAGAGCATCAAGACAGAAGCCACCTCTCCACTGCAACACTTCACTATTAATACAAGGTTAATGACTGTTAACCCAGACACAAGACTGGCAGTGGCACGGGAAGGAAGCAAGGGAGCCAGGGCAGGAGCAAGTGGATAAAAAAAAAAAAAGAGGGCTAGCAGTAGGGGAGGGTTGGTGCCAGGATCTCAGTAACTGGCACCAAGTGCCTGAGAGTAGGCACCAAGGCGTCTGAGAGCGAGTACCGAGCACCCAATAGCGGAGTCCAGCTCTCTGCAGTTGGCGCCAGCAAGTACCAGAGCATGGTTCTCTGCTGTCAAGAATGTCTTCTTTGCTAAAGCTCATCGTAACCAAAACATTAAGCAAAATTCTCTCCTACCGCATTCCTGCCCTCACACTTATCAGCTCTCTGCACAAGGAAAGTGTAATAATAAGTACAGGCAGTCCCCGGTTAACGGCAGGCTTGGTTAATGGCGATCCGGTTTTACGACGCTTGTCTAGCAAAGAAAATTGGCAATTTTCGCCCAAAAATCGGGTATTGGTGCTGATACATATGATAACCGAAAATCGGCGCTTTTCAGTGCTGATAAGCCCCAAAAATCACCGAAGAAACGCCAGAAATCGCCAATTTTCGGTTATCATCACGCCCCTAGAATGGAACCACCGCCGACAACCGAGGACTGCCTGTATTCAATTAATTCTTTACGGACAAATGTTACGAAGTACACAGTACCATCATTATTTAAGTTTTTTACGCTACTTGGAAAAAGAAAAGTTAACCTTTACCGACTAGTTCGAAGTACACCGAGTACCATCATACAGACATACCTCAAATCCTATCAAACATTGAGACTGTTATGTATTAAGTCTTGCGTATTATATCACGCACATTGAAGCTTTGCTTATAACTGGTACATTGTGGGTTGTTGTGGTTTGGGATTGGGGAAGCCCAGTTGATTTTAGCAAGATGTAACAGCACCATAACCATTAAAGCCAACGTTTAGCCATCTGCATTCCAACCCTCACTGGCCACCCGCACAGCGACCAGATATGTATTCACTGCCAAAAAAGTCAGCCCAGTAGCGAACACAATACAGTATTACGTTATTACGCTATAAGGAAAAGGAAGTTAAACTTTACCACCAATAGCTGATGTACACAGAGTATCATCATACACACATCTCAAATCCCAACAAAACACTAATTGAGACTTGCGGATAAGTAATTCATTACCATAAATATTGGTTCACCAACAAACGCAATGTTTACGTTTATTATGTTAACTGGTAAAGGTGGTAGTGCGGCAAATTATGCTACAGGAGTTAAATCATTTGATTGCGAAATCACTACTGTAGCAAAATATGATAAACTTGAATCAGATCTTAATAACAAAACGATAAAATACTGATCCTGAAAGGTGTAGGCTTGAAGGCTACCCGAAATCAGAATAATACTTCACTGAAATTCAGTTTCCAACAGGCAAATTTAAGAACAAAG
The DNA here is from genome assembly GCF_040412425.1 of Macrobrachium rosenbergii. Taxonomy (NCBI): domain Eukaryota; kingdom Metazoa; phylum Arthropoda; class Malacostraca; order Decapoda; family Palaemonidae; genus Macrobrachium; species Macrobrachium rosenbergii. The sequence continues at coordinate 24,174,174 of NC_089753.1, read as the reverse complement.
CTGCCATCAACACTCAGTGTTTATTTGAGCACGGCAGAAACAGAATGCGGTTGTCTGCTAAGTCGTTCCTGCTATTCCCATTAGTGGGTGGGACCAGTCACCTGCACTAAACTATGAAGTGTTACCTGCAAATTTTTAGTTTAAGCTGCCGTGCAAGAGGAAACTATAGAGATGTAATTACTTGGTAACTTACTTATATAAAAAAATAAATTGTTATATTTTCTAAGGGTTGTTGGTGTACACAGAGAGGAAGTTTGGTCCACTGGTGTTCTTACTGCTGACGTAGAGGTTAAAGATGACCAGGGATCTGGTGTTACTAAAAGTGGGTCTGAATGTGGGTCAGGTATTGCAGGAATTTTTTTTAAGGATTGCTTTATAAATCCTGTGGTCTGAAGATATGGATGGGAAATGACACTGCTACATCACTCAACGGCTGAATCAGTATCCAAATCTTTTGATAGCCCTCTTCTGATTGGTGGCTTCCTCTCTTTCTGTTTCTGAAATACAGTGGTAAACTACAATAAGGTCTCGCCTCCCAAGGTCTGGAGGTGCCTATATGGTATGTGTAAGAGTATAGCAATGTGTTCATACACAAATAACAATTTATATATAATTTTGTCAAATTAGAACAAACTATCTTAAATGAGAAAATACATAGAAACAGTATATAAACATACGAAAAATTACATACTTGTGAAAATGAAAATACATAGGAATATATATTTTTACCTTGCAAAGATCTGAAGGGAAGGTAAATATAGTTGGTACAGCAAAAGCACGTAGTCTTACGGTTTGTCCAGTTCTGTCAAAGGATTCATCAGTAAAGTGGTTTGAACAGACTACTGAATGTAATGACGGTGTCCAGTTTTTCCACCTCAGATTTCTTACCCATTCTCTGTATCTTTTATTATCTTTTTCTTTATTTGGGAATCTGAAATATCAATGATGTATTATAAGTACACTTTCATGCAATGTAACAGCACAGTATGGGCTACGTAGTATATATACAGTAGATGAAAATTGTGATATTCCAAATTAGTCTGCTGAAAACCACAGTTTACAGCTTGAAGCAAAAAATTTTCAGTTGTGAATGATTCTGGACATATGCTGGGAAGTCAGCTATCTATATACACAAAAAAAAAAAAAAAATATATATATAAGTATATATATATATATATATAATCATGAAGTTAAATGTCGCTAATATCGAAATTCACGCTTACCTCGGTATATTCGCTGGAGAATTGTCAAGGGGAATTTCTATATAAGTGATAAATGAATTGGAATCGTGGGGAATAATGCAACCTCGCATCAAAGCCTATTCAGCTGACTCCAGTTGACGTAAACTATTGAGCCATCAAGAGAGAGGTAATGAAATAAAGGCCTTTGCCGAGATGTCGTGACTGCTTTTACCCGTCGTGAGCGGGAAAGTATCAGCTCGATAATGACCCACCTCCGCCTAAGACAGTTCATTGGTACGCTTTGGTACGGTGTGATAAAATTTCATATATATATATATATATATATATATATATATACATATATATATATAATTTGCTGTAGGCAACGCTTGTGGCATTGACTATTTTGATGCACACCTTTTCATATTTCCTTACTTCTGTTTTCAATAATTCTTCGAAGTTCTGGATAAGTATACAGGGTCGTGGTGTATTTTCCATTTATTGCTACAGTCCCGTTTCGCCCAATCTAAGACTTTTTTATGCAAGAACTAATACATACAGGCGTCCTCCGCTCTATTTATACCAGCAGGATTGGATTAGTGGGGAGGGGGGGGGGTTGCCATATTTCTTGGTTACAATTTTGTTTTACAATTTACAATGAGGTGGTTAGTTGTTTACATAACATTATTACATAGTAAAACTATACTACAGTACTGGTTCTACATTCTATTTCTACATCTTATATCCCAAATAAAATTACTGATTTCTTTGTGTGTGGTTTTCTAGTGTTGCTCCACTCTGCTTGCTGACCTTGACCTTGCGTCCCTCTTCTCTGTCGAGCTTATGCCTTTGTTTGGGCTTATGCTTTTTGTTTGTGCTTATAATATTTACAGTCTCTTGTTTATGTTTTTACTTTCATCCTTATGGGGCTGGTCTAAACACAGAGGCCATTTTGCAAATCTTAGGCTAGTTACTGAACCAGAGGGGCACGGTAGTACTAACTTTCATTTTTACCTGCAGAGCATTAATAACATGGAGTGGCAATTTGCCTACTGAGTGTGTGACCTTGGGCGGCATACTGAAAGTCCTGGTCCAGCTCACAGTTAAGTTAAGTATACCTTAGTTTTACCAGACCACTGAGCTGATTAACAGCTCTCCCAATGGCTGGCCCGAAGGATTAAATCTTATTTCACGTGGCTAAGAACCAATTGGTTACTTAGCAAACGGGACCTACAGCTTATTGTGAATCCGAACCACATTATAGCGAAATGAATTTCTATCACCAGAAATACATTCCTCTAACTCTTCATCAGCCAGCCGGGGAATGAACTCCAGCCCATCGAGTGACAGTCTGAAGCTCAACCGACTCAGCCAAAAGGCTGGTCAGCTCACAGTACTATACAGTCGTAGACAAAGCACTGTTAACTTTGCTTTTTTTTCTCATGTTTAATTATTATTTTAATGTTATTTTTTATAGGTACATAAACAATCATCACTGTAAAATATATTCAAAATATTTCTATTCTGAGGTTTACCACAGTTGAAGTGAAGAATTTTGCAATCTAACCAGTACTCTCTCAAATATTTGAAAGCCAACTATAATTTGATTATGAAACCTCATTCAGTATTCTTTATACATATAAAACATTTTCTAATACCCCCCAAAAGTTGTCAACTAAATTTTTTTGCATAAAAGAAATGTACTTTATTTTGTGATAAAATAATTAAAATATATATATAAGTATATGCATTTATAGTAAAACCCTCAAATTCAAAACGGGCAGTTTTCTCTGTGTTTTTATTAGAGAAAATTATTCACTAATTCACTTTACTGTATTTTTCATATAATTTTCATAAATAAATGCACTTTTTGTGATAAAACATCTCAAGTATATGATTTTACAGGGTTTTCTGTGTTTTAAACTATCAAAACAGGCAGTTTTAAGTGTTTTTATTTTAAGTATTCGCGGATTTTATACTTGTATGTAAATCCCCATAAATCTGGGATATATATATACATATACACACATATATATATATATATATCATATATATATATATATATATATATAATATATATATATATATATATATATATATATATATATATATATATATATATATATATAGAGTAAATATATATATATATGTATATATATATATATATATATATATATATATATATATATATATATACTGTATGTGTATATATGTATATATATATATATATATATATATATATATATATATATATATATATATATATATAAAATATAAAAGAAATCAGATACAACTTCACTCAATAAAATATTCCCCTTACTGAACAATCAGTAATTTATGTGCATATATATAAGTTTACACATCTAATCTTCTATAAAAAAAAAAATTATGAGCTGTAGATTTCAGTGAAACAATAAGTAATCTAAATATCTACATAAAAATAGTTCATTAGATATTCATGTAACAAAAAATCTAAAATGTTACACAATTAGTTGCATACATACATAGATAAATTATTTTATATCTGTATTAACCAAAAACACACACACACTATATATATATATATGTGTGTGTGTGTGTGCATGGGTCCCACCATGCTCAGCATCTTGTAAACAAAACCGACGAAGGAAAGAGCTAGCAATCATTTCTTTCCATTCTAAGGCTTTGGCTTTGGAATGATACTGAGAAAGAACAGTTTAATAAGGAATGCCATTAAAGTAATTTTGACTTATTTGCATTAATGAGCAATAAAAATACAAGAAGAATCCATACGCACAGGCCTAGCACTTGCTAGGTTAAGATTCTTTTCCTTGCCATGATGGTTGGATAAATTTTACTATAGAGAAACTATTTTTACATATTCAAAACCAATTTGTACTTGGAGATAGGTTTAAATGATATGGCACCTTACCAAATTAATAATTTGAGGACACAGGTCTAGCCTAGGCTACCAAATTTCATTTTCTTGCTATTACCAATCTGTGAGTCGTAATAGTTTGATGAAAACATACATTAAGCCCAGATTTGTTACACATAAAAAACAAATATTTCTCACTTTGATTAGAGTAATGGAAGTTCTTTTCTAGTATTTAGTCAAGTTGTCCTAAAATACTTTCATAGTAACATGTTTAAACGACGAGACTTGTTGAGATGACCAGTAACCTCCACACCTACTTACTACTAAGCCTTTCCCATAACACACAAGCTCGTTTTTATTTTATATGATGTGACATATATAAGATGAATGAGGCTGCTATTTCAAAATGAAGTCGCCACTGTGCTTTAGTGTCACAATAATATGCTAAAAGTATGATATGTTGACACAAAAAGGATTTGCTACAAATAAAAAAACACAGCTATTTTAGCTTAGAATCAAATAATAGGAGCTGTTGTCTACCTTTCGTTTACTCTGTCCTGAAACACTATCCCCAAGTGTGATGTTTTGGAATTTCGTTGAGAAACCAAGTATGGTGGTAGGCCTAAGCAGTTTGTTAAACAACTCTAAAACTGCCTTTGATGTCTAAAACTGAAAAAAAGAATGACAGCAGAGACAGTATCCTGCAAGCCTACATAGCCTACTGCAGATAATTCTGTATTTCTAAGTAACAGCTCCGCACAGACTATATGGAACAGTTCCAAGATACGCAAGTCAT